>NW_008328342.1:1186619-1212636 GCF_000622305.1 Nannospalax galili
AACAGACCCTGTGTCCTGAAGAACAGGGGATGGCTCTCAGAAAGTGGGGTGGAAGTCATCCTCTGGCTTCCACACAGATGTCCTCACAAGTACATGCAGTCTGGAGCACATGAACACACACACGCACGCACGCATGCACATACAAGCGCACACACACACACACACACACACACACACACACGAGCTGAAAGAGACTCTATAAGACATCCAGGTGGACCAGGTCAGGACAGGCCCATGGCAATGGAAGAGGCAGGGTTTCATGGCTCTAGAAATATCCAAGTAAAGTTGTTTTTTAAATCTTTTCTATGAGGGTTTAAAATTCTTTGTGGGGTAATTTTATTGTTCATTTATTCTTTGCTAATTTCATACATGTACATAGCATATTTTGATCAAAATCATCCCTCGCCCCCTAGCCTACCCTTCATGTCCCCTGGTCACCTACTTTTCTAACAAGTCCCACTCCTTCTCTCTTGCCATTTAAAGACTTTGCTGTTATTTTATGTGTGTGAGTGCTTTGCCTGCATATATGCAATTGTATTTCTGTCGTGCAATTTACATGGAGGTCAGAAAAGGGCATTGGCTCCGTTGGAGTTGGAGCTATGGATGGTTGTTAGCCTCCCTGTGGATGCCGAGAACCAAACTCCAGTCCTTCCTCTGCAAGAGCAGCCCAAGCCCTTGTCACCCCGTGCCTGTCACCCCACACCCATCACCCTGTGCCCTCTCTCCAACCTCTCATGTCTTTTTTTCTTTTTTAAATAACTATTGAGGTTAAGCAGATTGTGATTAGAGTTGCTTACATGTGCATAGGTATGGAGTCATTTACTGGATCACGGGTGTCTTACAAGTGGCTGAACGCCCCCCCCCCGCCCCACTAGCAGCCCATTAACTTCCCTTAGATCCTCCGCTACCAGTTGGGGCCTCATGCACCCCTCCCCGACTCAGGGTGGAATTCTGGCTGGCTTGATCTTGTGCAGGAAAATCAAGCTACTGCAAGTTCCTAAGTGCAACAGCCACGTCATTTCCTGAAGACAGTGTCTCACTTCATCCATCCTCATCCTCCAGCTCTTCAGTGTCGCCTGAGCCTTGACTCAGGGAAGAAGCATGACAGAGGCAACACACATAGATGCCCATAGGACTGAGCACTCAGCGGTCACTTATTCTCAGTGCCTTGACCAGTTATGAGTCTCTGCTTAACCATCACCCACTGCAGAGAGAAGCTTCTCTGACCAAGACTGAGACCAGTGGTAACCTGTGGGCAGTATACCAACTTTCTTAAATTTTATGTGTATTCTGTATTGCCTGCATGTACGTAAGTGACCCGTGTCATGCAATGCCCTCAGAGAACAGAAGAGGCTGTCAGATCCCCTGTAACTGGAATTACAGACAGTTGTCAGCTGCCATGTGGGTGCTAGAATTCGAACCCAGGTCTTCTGCAAGAACAGCCAGTATTCTTAACTGCTGAGCCGTCTCTCCAGGCCCCGATACACCAACTTTTAAAAGATAAAGACTTTGCCAATAGTTCTTCAGCTAGGGCTGGGGCTTCTTGACCACTTCTCCAGCGTGCTAGGTTTTTGTCTGGTTTGGGCTTGCACAGGTCTTGTGCATACTGTCACAAGCACCATGGGTTCGTATGTGCAACTGCCCAGTTGCATCTGGAAAACATGGTCTCCCTATACTCATCTACCACCTGTGGCCCCTAAGATCTGAGAATCAGCTTTCCTTAAGGGAAACAGGGAGCTGACCAGACTCGAGGGGATGGACACACCCCCAGGAGCATTTGAGGAACAAAAATTATACTTGGCCTTAAAAAAATAATACAGGACAGGCAGTCAGGAGGGTGGAAAGGTGGGGGTGGGTTTGAGAGAAGATGGGGAGTTGGATATGGTCAGAATACAGTGCATAAAATTCTCAGAGAATCTATAGAAATATTTTGAGTGGAGAATATATCTTTTAATGGGAAAATTCTGAATCAGAGTAAAAAAAGCGATTTTAGTATATGTTGAAGGTATAACATGTAAAATCCAGCAGTTGTACATAGGGCTGAGTTTATAGGTCACAAACCTAACAATGCTGATCTTGATTATTTGTTTTCTAGGTTGAACCCTTCCAGCAGCTCGTGACCCATCTTACCTCGTTCCTGCTCCAGTGTCAGCATCAGCAGCGTCCCTCGACTGGGGCTGTTAGAGAACGGTGTGACAAACGATCTGGTTATGAACCATCACTGCCACTAGAGTGCATCCTTCTCAACCGACAGATGAGGAAGTACATCTATGTTCTGACCCCTGTGGAAACACACAGGAGAGCAAATGTTCCGTGTGCCACCACCACGTGTACGTCGATCTAAGCAGGGACTTGTACCAAGGTCTCAGGGTCTTAATTGCCACTTTGCGTCTTTAGCCCGTTCCCTGGATGACCCTCTCCTGTGTTCCTTCTACTGTGCTCATTCACTTTCTTGTTCATCCCCAGCATGCACGTGTTTGCAACAGAATGCCAGCCATAGCCCATCACGAGAAACGGCTCGATCTTCCACAGCAGAGCTTGCTTGACCCGATTCCCACTTCTTACACATTTCTGTTTCCATTGTTTCCGTTGGGACATCGGTGGGTCTAGCCTCCCTTGTTGAAGACTAACTTTTCTGTTGAATTAACTTTACGTCTTTGCCCGAAACCCTGCTGACTGTATGTGCGTGCATGTACCTGTGGGCTGTGCATCTGTTCTTCCCATCCATCTTTTGCCACATCTGTCTGAGCCGTAAGCTTTAACCTAAGCCTTGAGACTAGGTAGCACAAAGCCTCCGCCTTCCTCAGTTTCTTTTGGGAAATTCTAGGTGCTCTGAGTTTCTCTGTAAATGTTGGCATCTCCTTGTTCATACCAATGAAAATGGTTTTCTGGGAGTTTGATTGGGGTGGTATTTAATATATAGACTGGGTTGAGGAGCCTTTTGCTCTGGGGAGCAGGTACCTTTCTGTGCTTCACAAAGGTTCTCTCTTTAAGGCCCAGCATCCCAGAAACTAACTTACAAGGGGGACAGTGGTGTCCCCTTGATTTGATGCAAGGGGATGTGCTTGCTCCACCACTCTCCCGTCTCTCGTTGCCACCCGTAGGCAGTGCCTGGGACTCTGCGCTGGGGATCCCCGGAGGTTTGCAAAAGCCCTGCTTGCCTCCCTGCTTGTTTGAGTGGATTGTGGGCCAATAGGCATTTTGAAGAGTGTTTTCATTTTAACTTTACAAGCAGTTCTCTGTGTATCTTTTAAAATTTGTTTCTAGTTTAATATTTTAGAATTAATCCGTGTTATTCTATGGCCTTGCATATAACCACTATTTTGCAAATGTTTTGTAACAGCTTGAAAAGATAACATAATAATTTCTATGGTGCAGTATTGGATAGAAATTCGTTAATGCAACATTTTTAGTTAAACTATTCAAATTCATTGGATGCTTAATTTATGCATTGTCTATTGGACAAAGTCTGATGAGACACATGTTCTCCTATAACAGGTGTCTGTTCAATTGTGTCTATATTTCTAAAAGTGTTTTGTGAGTCTGTTTAGAGTATTCAAGAAAGCTCATCCATTCTGCACTATCCTTCCAATCAGAATGGGTCTGTCTTTGTTAAGTGTCTGTGGCCTTGAGTTTCTGGTGTTTTTAGTTAATGGGCATCTGTCCCCACCCTTCAGAAGTCTCTGGTTGTTTCAATATTAACTTTTGGAAGGTGGACGTTCAGGTCATGATGGTGTTTTAGCTGTCAACCAGGGCTTTCCTTCCGCCTGCGTCATATACAAAGATACAGGACCTGGGACGCATCTCACCCTCAGCCTGATTTCTTCACTTGTAAGTTGGGGCTGATGATCAGGGTTGTGATCAGAACTAAATGAGACTGGATTTAGAGTCCACCATTGAGCAGCCTAGAGGTGAAGAGCAAAGACTGCTCACTACAAACCCATAGTCTGGCCAGAGGACAGACATGCAGCAAGCAGCAAATATTCCACAAGATGTCTCATGTGACTGGGGAGATGCCCAGCCGAGGAAGGGCTTGCAGTGAAGGCACAAAGGCCTGAGTTCAGTCTCCAGAACTTGTATGACATGGCAAAGTCGCACCTGTCTATAACCCTAGTACTGGGGAGACACGAGGACCTCTGAGGAGGCCAGCCTAGCAGAACTGATGAACCCCAGGTCCAGAGAAAATGCTGTCTCAGAAAACAAGGCAGACAGCTACTGAGGACACCCGACGTCAATCTCTGGCCATGTTCACATACACCTGTGTGTACACACAAACACACATACACACAGCTAGTTATACACTCATACCCCAAAACACTCTCATGGGGCTGGAGAGTGGCCCAGTGGCGGGGCTGGAGAGTGGCCCAGTGGTTAAGAGTGCTGGCTGCTCTTGCAGAGTACCCAGGTTTGTTACCAGCACCTACATGGTGGCCAACAGTCTGTAACTCCAGCTCCGAGGGATCTGACACCCGCTTCTGACCTCCTTGGGCGTTGTACAACATGGGTGCACTTACATCCATGCAGGTAGTACACTCACACATATTAAAATAATAAAATAAGGACTGGAGAGATGGCTCAGCAGTTAGGAGCATTGACTGCTCTTGCAGAGGACCCAAGTTCGATTCCCAGCACCCACGTGGCAGCTACGAACCGTCCTTAAGTCCAGTTCCAGGGGGATCTGAATCCCTCTTCTGACCTTCACGGCATTGCATGACATGGGTGCACTCACATACATGCAGGCAATACACTCATACACATAAAATAAAAATAACAAATAAAATCAATAATACTAAAATAGTTTTTAGAAGTCACACTCAACATGAGCAAACATATACACAGAGAGACATACAGACACACGCAGACACACTCACATACAGATACACACATGAAGACACACACACAGACATAACACATACACATACTTATGAGAACACAGGAACATACATGCATATACATACAAATATGCATATATATATATATACACATGCACACAAATACACGTACACATACATGCATATACACACTCTCACACACCAACATCTCCTACGCCAAACCCACTCAGCACACTCTGACAGGTTGCTCCAGCCCTTGCCGGAGGGAGATCCGGGAGCTCCAGTGTGTGGTCGCTCTTCTGTGCTGTAACCACCACCTCAGCACCACACTGTTCCACGTGTGTCTCAGTCACGGTATTTCATGTTCAACTCTAATCCAGTGGTCCTTGGCATTTCATGGAAGAACTTAGCTCACTGCCATTTACCATCATCGAGTCATGCTTCCATCTCACTGGAGGATATGGTGTCCTAAGAAGAGGGCATTGACGGAGAGTCCCTAAGGCAAACGCTACTGTCTTCTCCTTTGGGGCATGCTTAAGAACCCTGCAGGGGACACAGTTGAGTAGCTGAGTCAGGCGGGAAGCACTAAACACATGAAAAGCTCCCAGACACAGAGTGATTTAATATGCAAATAAGAACAATGCATATGCAAATCAGAACGGCTCTGAGGGGTTTTTTCCACCTTTCAGATTGGCAGTTTGGCAGTTTAGTGATGTTTGATGCTGAGGCGTCTGGGGTCAAACGGCTCCACATTTCCTTGTTGGTGGAGACAGAAGTTGGAACTGCCTCTCTGAGTCTAAATCCAGGTAGGGACGTGGGGAAGGGAAAGTAGGAGCTGACACTCTTTTTTTGGTCTTTTTGAGACAGGGTCTCCCTGTAGCCCCAGCTGTCCTGGAACTCACTATGTAGACACTCTTTACTGCTGTAATTAGCACAATCACCTGTCCTTCGAGAGGCCATACATCCACGTGAGGATGTTCATTTTGGCCATGGGGTAAATTGCATTCCTTGGAGGAGGGGCTGGAGAAATGGCCCCTCACAGTTCAGTCTAGGGATGACAGGGACCTTTCCCTTTCCTAAAAGAAGCTAGTGCAAAAAAAAGCCTCTTTCCAGGCTCAGGATAAAATGTTCAGTGTCCTCATGGAATCACTCAGAAGTTTCGCAGGGGTCTGTGTCCTGCCAGGGACCGAGCTGAGTGATGAAGTGACACTGTCCCCAAGGGCTGCCTTTCCAGCGGACACAGGCACCCAGAGCCTCCACATCTTCAGTAGGTGGGTTAGAAAGATTCTCTGGTGTTCAGGGTAATGGACATTGAGGCCCTGGCTTCATGTCTTTGGATTGCAATCATTTCCTTGTCTTTGGGGACAATTAGCTTGGCCCTAAACATCAGAGGAGTCCATGCTGGTCCAGCTCTGGAAAGTAGTACAACTACTACAATCTGGGTGTCCTGACTTCCCACCTATATCTCTCTAGATAGAGCCAGATTCTGCTCACCAGCCCATATACTTCACAGGCCTTAGCCTCCACATACACAGGGCTCTGGATGCTTCAGAGCAGAGCCACAGGGAGAGAAGAAGGGACCCAGCAAAAGACCAGCACAGAGACCACTTCCCCACTACCTGGTACAGATACCCTTCCCCAGCTCCCAACATGGACACAACATCACTCTGCTCATGACCGCATGCCCAGCACCCTGCACATGACCTCATCCCAGCACCCTGCATATGACCACATCCCCAGCAAGACTCTCTGGTATCTGTGAATCATGGAGTCCCTGTGTTCAAGTGGGATGAGGCCTATTTGTAAGGGTGAGGCTGGAGCCTAGACACTGAGCAGGCTGTAGTCAGTTGCCCAGACACTGAGAGGGGCTTTCCATCCCTTCTGTTTTAGGTTCCCAACATGTCACAGCCAGGCCCACAACCTGCTTCCCTGCTAATCCGAAGAACAGTGCGTTAGCAGACATCCACCTATTCCTCCTGGCCTCCTTAAACAAAAGGACACAGAAGTCAAGGCTCTTCTGTGTCTCGGTGAAAACCACCTTTCAGACGGTCCTGAAGCATATATTGCTCCAAGCTCTGTTTTAATGAGTGAGTTCTATCTAAATAAAGATCAAGACTGCGTTCAGAATTCTTTTGTTCATCCAGAAACTTCAGGCAAAACTTGAAACATTTAAGTTATGCTTCCAATGGCATTCTTTCTTGGTAAACATCTTGACTTGAGATTTTCCTGAGAAATTCAAAATATATTTTGAGTCGGAGCAAGACTGTTTACTTAGCTGGACTGAAGGCAAGTCAACTTTCCCTTCAGCGGTCAGAAAGCAGTAGGCATGCCTGATCAAGGCTGGATGTCCTGTGTCCCCACGGACTAGACACTGTGGAGAGAGGGTGGTGAGCAGAGGTCAGAAGACGCTTGTCCTGAGGGCCCTTGCAAGACAGGTTCAGCCATTTTAATCCCAGCATTTATCCAATCATTTGGGTACTGTTGCTCAGGAAACTGCAAAGATTCCCTTTCCAAATTCAGGATGATGAATTCTTGTTTTTATACTATGTGTTTAAAAACACCTTTCCTTATGTCCTTTACAATTAAAATATGCCTTGAGACTAGAACCTTCCCAGCCTGCCTCCGTCCCAACTATGTCTCCCTGGTACAGAGCTTGATGCAACTGGTTGTTAACTGATTAGGTGTGAATTTTGAGCTGATAGCTAATCATCACTTAGCATCCCAAACTGTATCAAAGCCCCGTAGGAAAGCATTTTTACACATCCCTTCATCTTCCCTCATATCCTTTTGCCCCAAGAAAAAGTTTTATCACTTCTCTGAGGAATTTAATAGCTGTGAATTACAAACCCCACAGCACTGCACACCTGTATTAGTGTTCTCTAAGGAGCCAGGTTGATTGTTTTCCTTCTGAAAACTCAATGTCAAGTGCCTACAGCATCTCATCTACACTTCCCACATCAGGGCATCCAATGCTGAGCTTTAAGCTTACGAACGCCCGGAGTGTGGGAGACTTATCACTGAGCTCCTTGTCCCTCGCCAGAGTTGTCTGCTGACTTATAATTAACAGTTGATGGAAACTCTGCTGTTTGTCCTTCAGCCTCCAAAACCCAACTGCAATGAGCCAGCGATTTGCCACTTCCTGTCACCTCCTTCTTTCTAGACCACCTGGTCTCCACATGGCTGGCACATAGTGTCAGCGGGCTTCCCGTTACTGTAAGGAATGTCAGAGATCAAGTTAGAAAGAAGACCGCTTCCTTGGGGTTCGGTCTGAGCTTTCCCTTTGACCCGCTACTTTGTGGTCACAGCAGCATGAGGCTCTGTGGCTGGAGCAGGTGGTAATGGCAACCTGCTCACTTCACAGCATCCAGGAGGCAAAGAGGGAAGAAGACACTGGAGTCCCATAATGCCCTGTGAGGGCAGACGTCCAACGCTGTAAAACAAAACTCCTGTAGGTTCACCTACTAAAGGTCCCCCCACTTCCACAAGGAATCAAGGACCAAGCCTAACACATAGGCCAAGTCACAGCTCACTATGACTATGCACAGTGAGAAGATCATGCAGAAGTGAGGGGTTTGTCAGGACAATGTGAGAGAGGGTGGATGTGCATGGGTCTCTCTCACCACAAACCTTCTGGAGACTAGCTTAAGGTGACTTAACTTCCACCTATGGAGGTGTGTACTGTCAAGGCAGATATAGCCGCTTGTCTGTCAGACAAATCCCCAGCTGGTATCATAGAAAGGTGTCCTATAACATTGATGAAAACATCATCTTCCTAACAAGCACAGAGGAGACTGGCCACTCCAACCAATGGCCACAGGGTCGCCTACCGCCGGGAGCCAGTGTTCACACAAGCATGTAGACAGGTCAGAGAATCACTCCCTGTTTCCAGCAGGACTTTCTAAGTCTGGCCTGAAGGCTGCCCTCTTTCCCTGTGACCTGGTGGAGAACAAGTCAACAGAGGTGAGCTAGCAAACACAGTGGGCCTTTGGGTGCTTGGTAATACAAGCTGAAGACTTTGAACTAGCACTCAGCAAGACACTATTCACTTCCAGAAGCCTGTAGAAACTCTGGAATCAGGCAAGAATCAGGACCAGGAGGGCGTTCCACCCAGGACAGGAGAAGGATGAGTCACAAGCAACCCCAGCAAGGGCAAAAGATGGGCCTGGAGCCAGGCTGTGGAGACACCTTCTGACAGCTGGGGACTCGCGGCATCCACGGTCTCACTCCCAAAGAGCTTTTTGGGTTTTCTAGTGGCATGGGAGTGGGGAGGGTTTGGGGAAGGGGGCCTCTCCATCAGGTTAATAAAGGCAGCAACCAGGAGAGCACCACATCCCATCACGCAGGCCGGAGCACAGCAGGCAGAGCAATCCATAGTAGAGAACCAAGCAGCCTACCGATCACTGTCCTCAAACAGGAAGCGATTATGGGTCATCCGCTAAATTCCCAACCACATCTGAGGATGGCCCATGCCACCCTGCCCTTGGAGCAAGCCATTGTAGAGTTAAGGAGCTAATCTGAGCTCCTGTCCCTGGTGGCTCAGGTTCCCCGGGTTGCTGCCATGGAGCCCAGGTTTCCTGGCCATAAGGTTGGGTCCCCTCTCTCTGCTCTGATGCTTCTTCCAAGGAGAAAACTCTGTATAAGGCTCAAAACCTCCAGAGACCCTGCGTGGGTGACAGGGGCAGAGTGGACACTGGCAGACCCTCCTGGGCGCCAATGACTTCTTTCCAATGTTCTGAGACGTGCTTCCACACTGAAAGGGACCAGCCCACACCTCTGAGTTCTTCGATGGCAGTGTGCAAACATCTTTCACAGTAACGTGACGGAAAAAAAAAAACAAGAACAGGGTGTGTAAAGAGCCCAGAGTCGAAGTTGGAGGAAGAGAAGCAGAAAGTGTGACTGAACGAAGATAGTCAAAGAAGGATGGTGTCGTTTGGTTTGAGCTTCAGACAGAGGCAGAGAGCACAAGACGAAGGGGGGGCTCCCCGAAGAGCCTTCCTCAAGTATCACCCCAGACAATGGCTTGGCCGTGTCAGGGTGTATAATTTTTCAAACACGAGTGAGTGATGTATTCACAGTCGAACTGGCTTTTATTTTATTATTATTGACTTCGCCTATGGTTTTAAAACGCTAACGTGCACAGCATTCTCTAAGAAACAGGCTTCGCATGCTTCCATCCACAGCTTTATTAGGCCAGCACGTTCACTCTGTGAAGCAACGTGATTCACAGGCTAGAGGCCTGGTCAGCAGGCCTTGGTCTAAATCATTCTCCCTCACACTACTGGAGACATCACCTTGAACTCCAAATCTCCAGTCTCTTCTCTGGCCAAAAAAAAAAGGGACAGCATGCCTGTGTGGCCTGTGTGGCAAGTGGTTGTGCATGATCACAGAAGCCCTCATGCATGGGCTGTCCAGGTGGTCACCAGCAGGACATCAAGTGCCACAAAGAGCTGGCTGAATGCAGGATCTGGCATGTGTGATCCCCACATTCTGTGGCAATCATACACACCCCAACTCTCTACATTTGTTGCTCTTAATTTGAAGAGGACTGGGATTAGGAGAAGCCAGTTCACCTAACGGACACGCAGTCCCTCAGAGAAGACAGATTGTTCTCTGAATCCTTGTACGGTTCTGTGTTCTTGCTGACACCTCCCTGCCAAGCCCTGGGAGGAAGCTGGACTCCCCTTATGGTGATGGAGACTGGCAGGTGACCTGAGGAGCAGAATCTCTCCCATGATGCTCCAGGAGACCTGCAGGTGATGAAAGGAGTTGAAAGCTTCCCATGATGCTTCGGGGGACTGTTTTTACAAGAAATGAATCTTCAGGAGTAGAAATTGTAATTGAACCAACTGTATTCCAGATAGCCAATATAATTTTAGCAAAAAAAGGAGAAAGTTCCAGAAAACGCTGCCCATCAGGGGCAGTCAAATTAGGCTGCTTGGAAGTAATTGGGTGGAAGATGTGCTGTGCAGTGCTCTGAGGGGCAGTCTTTGGGCATGCAAAAAAATATTTTCTGTTGTAAAGTGGGAGAGGATGGCAGGAAAGAACCATTCTGAAAAGCAGAAGGTCAGGGTTTTCATGCAAAGCCTCCAGAATCTTGGGACCAGCCTAAAGTGGGGCACAAGGATGAGCTGTTAGATCTGCCTGGTGGTGCTGCCTGTATCATCAAAGTTCTCCCTCTGCAATCAGTGGGTAGTAGGGGAGGGACTGCTTGTCCTAGGTGGTGTAGCCACTGATAGATGTTGCCCATATGCCAACAAAATTCCCACACTCAAGCTTATGCAAGCAGAGACAATTAAACCCTACGAGATTGTTGAGGTTAAGAAGAGTTTCAGTGGGTGAGAGGGAGGAGAGAGAGGGTAACAGGAGGAGGTAAAAATGCCCCAAACTCATTCTGAAATTGTCAAAGAACAAAAACACGTTCTTACTCTGACTTGGAAAAAACCCATCCACCCTCCCCACTTCATCACCCTAGGCCCAGAGACCACCAAGCACCCAGAAAACTCCAGGAATCTTTCATAGATGAGGGGCGCTGCTCCCACTGGGAAACACTTCTTATTCTCAACGTGTGATCCAAGTTGTTGGAAGAAACACTTTTCTCTCTTTATCTAGTTCTGCTGATCTTATTTTGTGACAGGTTGAATTGGGAGACTAAGAAGATGCACATGCTCTCTAGGAGATAAAACTATCTACTGTCTTATCAACCTCTTATTTTCTAGACGTGGGTCCACCACATAAAATACCTGCCGTTTCATAAATGCTTTGACCTAGTATTCTGAACTCAAGGGCGTCTGTGGTCCATCCACAGTGATTTATCTGGACAGACAGTTCACATAGGGTGCACTAAGTTCTGAGACATTCTATGAGTTACCAAGATCTGAGTTGTTAGTTTTGGAAGCAAGAAATCCAGAATCGAAGTATCAGCTGACAGCTTCGTCCAGAGGATCCAGGGAGAGTTGGGGGCCAAGCTTAATTCAGGATTCAGTACTGCTTTTCTCCTTGGGGCTCTTCATGAATTTGGCATTAACCATCTCATCCAGTCCAGCCATCCATCCACTCATCGTCTACCCATCATCTATCATTTCTCTAGCCACCCATCCAGTCACCCATCACTATCTGTCTAATATCCATTCTTTTGTCTAACCATCTACCCAATCTATTTCTAATCACCCATCCATCCATGTATGCCTCTCTTTGTGTCTTTCCCCTTCTGCCCCTTATAAGGACCTGGTCATTGGTTTCAATATCCTTGACAGTATGCACAGAACCTTTTCCAAGTTAAAGCCACAGACATAGGTTCAGCAAAAGGATATACTTGGCACCACCCTTCAACATCTTAGATAGGACTTTAAGCCTCATGCAACTAAGACACAATTTAACAAGATAGCCAGGCCAGCCTCACCTTGTAGATTTTGAGTCACTGTTGAAGGGATTGCTCTCAGTGGCCTGAAAGTCTGAATTACTGAAATTCGCAAATAAGTACAACTTCACTTTTGAGCTCTGTAGAGTGGGACTACACAGGGTAGAAATTGTTCCGCCAGTGTACGATCTGTCTTCATGTCTTTACCCAGCAGGCAACGGTGTTGACGCCAGCTGCAGAAGACTGTTCAAGCAAGGGCAACAGGGATGCTCCAGAACGTGTTATCAGTTCTGTGGCCGGCTGCAATGAGGCATCGGTGGTTAGTCTCAGACTTGAATGCCATCCCAGGATGCATGGTCCTTGATGTATCATGCTGTCTCCTAGGAGACAGCAAGGAGGTGTCACTGGCTGAGTTGACTTTTCTCCTAAGAAGCTCAGAGCTGTTGGATTATGGAGGTGGCTTAGCAGGCGAAGGTGTTTGCCACCAAACCTGACAAACTTGCTCCCGTTCCAGGGACCCACATGGTAGAAGGAAGACACTGGTTCCTACAAGTTGTGCTCTGATCTACACACATGCAGGGTGGCATGCATGCCTCCCTACAAATTGATAATTAATGTAATTTAAAAATTAAAGATAAAAAGCTCAGGGCTGAATGTGTGGTTTCCATTTGGTGATTTAAAAAAAATGTTTTATTTATTATTTTTATTTTGTGTGTATGACTGTATTGCCTGCATGTGTGTGAGTGCACCGGTGTCGTGCAGTGCTGCGGAGGTCAGAAGAGGGCTTCGGATTCCCCTGGAACTGGAGTTAAGGACGGTTAGTAGCCGCCATGCAGGTGCTGGGAATTGAACCCAGGTCCTCTGCAAGAGCATCCAGTGCTCCTAACCACTGAGCTTTCTCTCCAACCTCCCAATTTGGTGTTGATCCAAGGCCTAAGATCTAAAATCATTCTCATTTGCCCATGACTTGGCCTCTAATTTTGGTATTTTACTAGGTCTAATGCATTGATTTTTTTTATTACACATTTTCTTCTAGATGATTTCAAATTCTGGGGAATGAATTAGGGATTGGCTGCCTTGATCAACGAGTGACTATGTAGATGAATGATGAGTGGGTGAACGGGTGGTTAGATGGAAGAATGGATGATGAGTAGATGGTGATGTGTGTAGCGGTGGATGGATGGATGGATGGATGGATGGCTGGATGGATGCAATGCATGGTTAGATGGGAGGATGGGTGATGAGTAGATGGTGATGTGTGGGTGGGTAGATGGATGGATTAGTTGGGTGGTAGATGGATAGTGGATGGATGGATGCATTGCATGTTTAGATGAGAGGATGGGTAATGAGTAGGTGGTGATAGGTGGGTGGATGGATGATGGATGGATGCAATACATGGTTAGATAGAAATACAAATGATGAGTAGTGGATGGATGGATGGATGGATGGGTGGATTAATGGATGGATAGATGGAAAGATGGATGATAGGTAGATGATAATGGATAGATTGTTGAACAGAGGATGTATGAATGGATGGAAATGTGAATGGGAAGATGGCTGAATAGATGGATAGATGATAGATAGATAGATAGATAGATAGATAGATAGATAGATGATAGGTAAATGATAGACATACAGATGATAGATAGATGACAGATAGATGATAGATAGACAGACAGACAGACAGATGATAGATGATAGATAGATAGATAGATAGATAGATGATAGATACATAAACAATAGATACATAGATAATTGATAGATACATAGATGATAGATATATAGATTATAGATGATTGATAGATGGTAGATAGATGATAGAGACAGAGATAGATAGAAGATAGAGACATAGATAGTAGATAGATGATAGATAGATGATAGATAGATGATAGATGATAGATAGGTGATAGATAGATAGATAGATAGATAGATAGATAGATAGATAGATAGATGATAGATAGATGATAGGCAGGTAACAGGTGTATGGTTAAGTGAATGGGTGGTTTAGTGAGTAGTTTTCCAAATTCTAGGCACAGTGATGCTGCCTTGCAACACGCCACCGTGTCACTGCTCTTCATGCTTTACTTTAGCAAAATCAAGCTGTGTCACTGTTGGAACAGTGTTTGCTGAAGAAGCAAAAGCATAACTTTCCCAGAGGCTAGTCCATCTGTGCCTTATGTCTAAGCCTGTAGTTCCCACCACTGCTCAGTACTAGGTAGTAATCTGGAGTTAGGTTCGCATCAATTCTTTTAGACCTCAAGCCACATACATAGGAATTTGGTAAGCAAATGGGCCAGGATGGATGCTGACTTTGCAGTTGTCCATAGTCATTCATTGCTCTGCAAATAACACATAATAATCACATTTTGCTCATCATGATGATCCTGAATGTGTCATTATTTTGGCTGTATGTGCTGTCCCAGTTTGGGGCAGATGTAATTTTACATCTCTCTGAACTGTGATGGATGGATGGTTAGAAAGATGAATGGCTGGATAGATGGATGGTTGAATGGATGAATGAATGGGTGGATAGATAGGTGGATGGTTGGATGGGTGGAAGGATGGATGGATTGATGGAGGGATGGGTGGATGGATGGATGAATAGATGGGTAGATGGGTGGGTGAATGGGTGGATGGATGGGTGGATGGTTGGATGGGTGGAAGGATGGATGGGTGGATGGGTGAGTGAATGGGTGGATGGATGGTTGGATGGGTGGAAGGATGGATGGATGGATGATTAGATGGGTAGATGGGTGGGTGAATGGATGAGTGGATGAATGGATGGGTGGATGGGTTAGTGAATGGGTGGATGGATGGGTGGATGGGTGGGTGGATAGATGGGTGGATAGGTGGGTGAATGGATGGGTGGATGGGTGGGTGAATGGGTGGATGGATGGGTGGAAGGATGGATGGGTGGATGGGTGGATGGATAGATAGATGGGTAGATGGGTGGGTGAATGGATGGGTGGATGAATGGATGGGTGGATGGGTGAGTGAATGGGTGGATGGGTGGGTGGATGGGTGGAAGGATGCATGGATGGATGGATGATTAGATGGGTAGATGGGTGGGTGAATGGATGAGTGGGTGAATGGATGGGTGGATGGGTTAGTGAATGAGTGGATGGATGGGTGGATGGGTGGAAGGATGGATGGATGGATGGATGGATGGATAGATGGGTGGATGGGTGGGTGGATGGATGGGTGGATGAATGAATGGGTGGATGGATGGGTGGATGGGTGGGTGCATAGATGGATGGATGGGTGGATGAATGGGTGGATGGGTGGGTGGATTGGTGGGTAGATGGGTGGGTGGATGGATGGATGGATGGATGGGTGGATGGGTGGATAGATAGATGTATGCATCTTCCATGGCAAGTGGAGAACAGATGCACCATACTCTTGACCAGCCAGGAAGCCTCACACAATTCCATACATACATATGTTCTGGTCAGTTGATGGCACTTCAAAATTCATTTGGATGTTTTTCTTTAAGTGATGTCTGAATTCTGTCCTCTCTACATCTTCAAATTCCACCTATGTATGCCCTAGCCCATCCTCTCCACCAGATGCTATAACCTAATTCTCACCTATTCTCTGCCCTCCCACAGCACTACCTGAGATTCTAAGTAACCACACCGTGCCACCATGATTATTAAAGCACAGCACAGTTCAGGGTGTTTTCCTTGCAGAGAGAATGTGGGCCCTCCAGAGACAGTAGATCTGTTGTCCTTATCTGACCCCCGGGTGTGTAGGACTCTGAGAATTCTGGTTGGTCTGGCTTTAATCACAGCTGCAACCTGATTCAGGTGCCCTTTCAAGAGTACCATTCCTGAAATCTGGAGGTCAAGAGAGGGTGTTGAATCCCCTAGAACTAAGTTATGAATGTCTGTTAGCTTCCGTGGGTTCTAGGAACCAAAATCCTTGTCCTGTGCAAGAGCAGCCAGTGCTCTTAACCATCTCTCCAGTCTCTCATTATTTTTTCAACAATTCAAGTAGACAGCTTTATTTTTTATTTTATTGAAATTAACTGTGTGGCAATCAATTATTTTAGTAAGAAAAAGTATAGAATATTTGACTCAACAGGTGATCTACCTGGTTTGCCAATTATACCAATAATTAGCATGACTAGCTTTCTTTCTTTTTAAAAAGATTTAATTATGCTTGTGGAGGGGGGTGCACATGCATGAACGCAGGTGCTAATGGCGGCCAGAAGAGGCATCAGAACTTCCCAAGCTGGAGCTTCAGGCAGTTGGGAGTTGTGTAATGTAGGTGCTGGGAACTGAACTCATGTCTTCTGCAAGAGCAGTGAGAGCCCTGAAACACAAAGCCGTGTCCTCAGCCCTCCTGTTGTCTTTAAACATACAAATTTCTACATACTTCGACGTTTCCTGTTAAATTTTGCATACTTAAAACTTTGTGAAAATGGTAATAATACATTTTCCTGTGTGAAGGTCCCACTCTGCCTTTATTCTCTGCTATTTCTTTCAGCAAATTTATTATGAAAGAAAAAGTCCATATGTCTCTCCTACTTCAAAAGAAAAGTGTGAGACATTCTCAGCTATTCCAGAGTTGAGCTGTGGTTCAGGATTGTTTACATTCATGGCAATTTGGGGGTTTTGTTTGCTCATTTGCATGAACTTGTGTGTGTATGTGCTCATGTTACATGGTGTTTATATGTGTACATGTGGCTGAGTTTGGCTTGTTGAGTTGTTTGGAGTTTTATGTTCAGTTTTAAAGACAAAAGCAATCAGAGGGGACAAATGCATGTGTCAACATGACAAGGTGACACGTGCAGGTGCCCAGGCTCACCCACACACACCGTGGGGGCTAGCTTAGAGGGCAGAACTGAGTGCTTGCTCTCTGAGTTTTGGAGAGTAAGCACGGCCCTTGCTGTGCAGCCAAGTGGTCTCCATGGCAACTAACTCCTCTACTTCGCCTCTGTAGTACCACATCAACTGCAAATAGATGTGACAGCTGTGTGCCAATAAAACTTTATTTACAAAAACAAACTGAGGGCCAGACTCTGCCAGCTGACTATTGATTTCTCCTGCTCTAGAGGGCCCTTGGTGATGGTCCGTAGAATGTAACATGTGTTCACATGTCCTGCACTCTGAAGAAGAGACAGATCATACACTGCACACACACACACACACACACACACACACACACACACACACAGAGGTGTGTGTCTGCAGGAGACATGGGACCCAAAGGAGTACCTGTAGAAAGGAGAGCTTCCTGGTGTGGGCGTGGCGGTCTTTTGCCCCTCACAGCGGGGTAGGCCCTGTGGCTGCTAGTGTCACCAGAACAGTTGGGGCTGGCGCCAGGGACGGCAGAGCGCCTGGCACTTCAGTTGAAGTGGATAATAGAGCAAGTGAAAAGAATGAAAATTTATCTCCCTCTGAGTTTCCAGGCCTGTCTGAGATGAAAAGGCCCTCAGTGTGCAGCTGTTGATTCATGGCCTGGCCATTTTCAGTGGAGTTCTCTAAATATTTTGTAGCCAGCTCTGAGTGGAAAGTACAGGGTTTGAAATATCTTTACTTGACCAAGAGGCCCCAGGTGACATTAGAATAATGATTAGCACATATTTTGCATCTCGTTGAAAAGTGTATTGGAACAGCACCACTCGCATTGGTCTCCGAGTGGAGTGATTTAGGAGTGAGGCTGCGATTTGGAATAGATTGCGGCCAGGCCTCCAACTGCTCCCATAAAAGGCTGGAGTGGAGGGGAGCTTCGTTTTTACTGCACAGTTCTCTGTCTGGAGGGAGTCTTATTTCTACTTTATACACTTTAAGAAACTCTGCTGTTTGCTGGATTTATGAAGTGGAGAGAAGGGATCTCCATGCCCACAGAGTGTGACCCTCAGAGCAGCACTGTGTGGCGGGCCCAGGAACTCTGACATCGTGGCCTGCAGACAATGCCTTCCGACAGGATAAGAAGGCCAGTGCTCAGGATCTGAGACCTCAGCCCCTGCCCACACACACTGTTTGGAGCTTCCCTCTGGACCTGGTGACTCAGCAAAGCTGTCCTGAGCCCCTTGTGCCATACGGCAGGCCCATTTCCGGGTATGAAGGGCTGGGCGGGGTGAAAGACAGACTCCACCCACCCTGGTGCCGCAGCCCTCCTGGGAAGAGATCAGCAGCCCAGACTCGGTCCTCTGTGTGTGTTCTGCAGCTGCCAGTGAAGGTCAGGGATGCGTTGTTTGGAAGGAAAGGACGTGCTGATGTTTGATGTTGCAGGCTGTCCAAAGGCCACGTTGAAGGCTTGGTCCTGGGGGCAGCACTTCAGGGAAGTGATAGATCCCTACAGGGTTGTCCAACTTTTATGTACCTGCGTGCCTGCGTGTGTGTGTGTGTACGTGTGTGCAGGTGCACATATATAACCATGTGTGTAGCCGCTGGAGGATAAACTTGTTATTCCTCAGTCACGTTCACATCGTGTTTTGAGTCTATCAAGCACAAACTCATCAAGTAGGCTAGGCCGCTGGCCCAGACAGCCCCAGGGGTTTGCAGGTTTCTGCCTCTCTAACACCGTTACCGGTAAGCTTTGTGTTCTGGGATCTAACTCACCTTCACCCTTACAAAGCAAGTACTTTACTGGCAGATCCATTGCCAACCAATGCCAACCTTTTGGCATTGTGGCATGATGTTGTCACATACAAAGACCTTGCTTGAAAGTTGTGCAATCAGGGTACAAAACATAATTTTTAATTGTGTTTATGACTTCATGCCTAGCCTACTTGATGAGTTTGCGTTTGATAGACTCAAAATACAATGTGGACAGTGACTGAGGGATAACAAGTTTATCCTCTAGCGACTATAGACATGATGCACACATGCACATACACATGGTCATACATGTGTACCTGCACACACATACATGTAGGTATGTAGATACAAAAGTTGAACAAACCTGTAGGGATCCATCACTTCCCTCAAGAGTTGCCCCCGGCACCAAGTCTTCAACACAAAGCTTTTGGTCAGCCTGCAACATCAAAGAGCAGCACAGCCCATCCCTGGAAGTGGGAGATCCCAGGAAAAGGACAGGGATGGGTCATGGAGCATGAGTCTTGAACCCTGACTTCAGGGTCCCTCCAAGGACCTGGGGCCTCCGACACTGAGGGAGGGCTTCCATGGGTACTCTGAAAGAGGAAAGGTGATCGGAAAGGACGATGAGGAGGGAGGGAAGGCCTCCGGCAGGGTGGGCAGCCTCCGGTGCACCCAGGACTGGCACAGATGAAGGGGCCCCAGCACCGGGCAGCCTGCAGGATTGGTGGGCGCAGTGTGGGTTTGGTGAGTGTTTCTGGGCAGAAGGAAAGAGTCTCCCACTTCTGAGCAAATGAAGTAAACACCACGGAGCAATCTGAAGGCAAACGTAGGAAGGGACAGAGCAGGACAAGCATCTGCGAACCCCGGTCCTCAAAGCCCCTGTCCAGCTCACTGTTCCCTGAGCGAGTTGAGGTGCTGCAGGAAAAGAAGGCTGGCCTGGTCGTCATGACCCCATCACGAACCAGTTCTGGCAGGTTGATCGTTGTCAGGATGCCTATGAAACAAGAGCTCCCGAGGTCTCCTTGGTGCTAACCACACCAAGAAAGAGGCATGAATTATGTCACAGATACTATTCCTCTGCTAATGAGGCCTCAAGGCAGCTGGGATGGAGCCTGTGGTCCCACATCAAACCTGTACTAGTGACTTCTTGTTGACATGATAAAACACCATAGCCAAAAGCGACTTAGTGGAGAGAGTTTGTTTTGGCTTATTGTTCCAAAGGGAGGGTCCATAATGTCGGGGAGGCACGGCAGGAGACAGGGACGGTGGCCAGAAGGGGAAGCTAGGAGATCACATCTCCAATCACATGCAGAAGCAGTCAGAGGTAACTGAAGTGGACGAGGCTGTACACTCTCAAAGTCCACCCTGGTGACGTAGGTCCTCCAGCCAGGCCATTTCCTGAGGGTCCCACAGCCTCCACAAACAGCATCACCAACCAAGGACCAAGTGTTCAAACACCTCAGCCTGTGGGGGAAGCTTCTTGCTCAAACCACCACAATGCCCCGCAGTGCAGTTGAGTCCATGCCAGCTCAGCCCATGAGGCCCTGGGGCTGTTGCAAGGAGATACCTGTGTCTTGCAACAGCACGAGCTCTCACCTTAGGTCCTGGGGTTTAGAGATCTTAGGGAACTGACCTGTTTCCTTCCCCTCAGACTAGAGGGCAGACTCCGACAGAAAAGTTAAGAAGCCAGTGCCTCGGTTCACCATGTGTTCTCTGGATGCCAAGGACGAAAGACCTGTGATAGAATCTGAAGCTCAAGTGAGTCTTGAAACTGAGTGGCCATTCCCTGAGCTCCCCTCTCATGGGAAGCCACACTAATTCAAAACAAGGGGGAACTGGCCCAGATTCACAAGGCCACAAAGCTGACCAAAAAGCTGATGAAGCCCGAGCCCAGCAGCTTGGTGCTGAGCTGCTGGGGTGATTCTTCTTGGGGTGGAGATTCTGGCTGCATCGCATCGTGGCCATGCTCTGGAGACCGATGGTCTGAACAGAGTCAAATGCAGTCCTGGCCCCAGGCCCTCCCTTCCTAGGCCCATGTCCCTATGCCATGTTGACGTCTGCAGCTACCTGCCTACTGTACGTAGGGATGTGAGCACCGGCGCCAGCCTGACACTCAGTAACTCTGCTCCTGCTGGGACAGTGGTGGGTGCTGTTTATGTGCACTGGGCTCCAGGGCCCTGGGAGACACCTGCAGAGCTTTGGACAGGTCAGCTTTGGGGATGTACCAGGGTGTCTTCTGGCTGAGTAGAACACAGGCAATGGCCCCAGGCAGCCTCACGGGCAGCTGGCCATTTTCTGAGACTTTTGACCTCTCTTTGGTTCTGTTTTATTTCTAAGTGAGAAGCATATGGCCTTTCCGCTGTGGCAGAACAAACAGGCCTGGAGTTCGGCTACGTGACACCGCACCTTCCCTCACGCACTCCAGGAGAGTCCGCCCGTCTCTAGTTGATGCTTGGTTGCTCCTCGCAACAGCAAGATTTGCACTGAGACATGAGAGACTGTATAAAACTGAATGAGCGTGTGTGTTTACATGTGCCTATGTGGTCTACATGTGTGTGTGTGTGTGTGCATGTTTGTGTGTATGACCGTGTGTATGCATGTATGTCTGTGTGCGGTGTGTGACCATATGCATGTGTGTGTAGATATGTCTCCTATGGGAGTGTGTATGTATGTCTGTGTGTGACCATGTGCATGTATGCATATCTGTGTGTGCTTTGTGACTGTGCTCATCTGTGTTCATCTATCTATGTTTGTATGTGCACAGGTTATATGCTTCTGTGGGGTGTATGGGTATATACTCCTCTGTGTGATGTGTGCACGTGTGTGGTGTGTGACTCTGAGAATGTGTGTATGCCTATCTGGGGGGCATGTGTCTATATGGTGTATGTATGTCTCTGTGGTGTGTAAATATGTGCACATGCATGTACGTGCATACATATGCCTATGTGTGATGTAACTGTGAGTATATGTGGTATATGTGCATGTGTGTATGTCTTTGTGGTGTGTTTCTGGGGGTGTATACCCCTGGGGGCTGTGATGCCGTCCCCAATTTTCCCAGCACCCTCAGCCCTGCCCCCTGCTCCCTCACCGCACCCCACCCTTAGCTCACAGGAGTCAGATGCTTCTTTTCTGGTTGCATAAGTGACTCCAGACTTCCCCCAATGCAAGCTGTCCAGTGTCCATGACCAGCTTTGCATTGTGCCTCCACTAAGTGTTTCTGTCTGGCATCTACTCCAAATGTCAACCCTAACCTGTCTGAGCCAGGACCCCAGTCCTTGCAGAGCCCCCCGCCACCCGCCGTCCTGGGAAAACAAGAAAAGCAGGCCCCACCAAACTCCGAAGCTCGCAGCAGGGGCCCCTCCCTGGCCTGCTGGGGTCCGGCTGGTCAGAGTCTCTCTGTAAAGGAAAACTCACACCCATTTTTCTGAACACTGGCAGCTCTGGTCCTGGAGATGGAGACCTTGGGGCCCAGTTGGTGCTTCTTGAAGTGAAGCATGGACACAGCCTCCTGGAAGGGGTGAGCAGGCCTGGGTATTGATACAGCAGAACAGGGACCCCCTAAAGGCTCCTTAGTCTCATTCAATGAACTCAGCTGGGGGATGGGAGGGGGGTAGTGGGCGGTTCTCCTTCTCAGCTGAGACCTCCACTTTCCCAACAGGGTTTGTGAGGAGCTACTAGGAGACAGGACTCCAGGAATCCCTGCTCCCTGTCAGCACGTTCCCTGGAAGAGAAGCAGCTGCCCAAAAGGAAGAAAGCCAGAGGAATTCGCCCAGCTCTGCTGCGTGCGGTAATGAGTTGAATTTATAGAAAAGAAACACAATATGATCCCCCGTAATGGTTGTTGACAGAGATTCAGGCTGTTGGTTTTAGAATATTAATTGACAAACAGGGTTGGTTTGCTGGGCTCCGGTCCCGGATTTGTGGGTGTACATACAAAGGTGTGTGTTTTGGTATGAGCCGATCAGGGCTGGGGAGATTTCAAGATAAGGAGGGTGTGCTGGAGCCTGGGGGACTTTGGGGAAGCAGATTTGCATTTCACTGTCTCCCCAGGAGCTTGCTCAGCAGATGAGCTAATTCCTGTAGGAAGTGGGGTGGAAAAACGACCCCTATTGCTCCCGGAAAAAACAGGCTACATTTTTTAAAATTTAATTAAGGCCTAGGATCAGGTTTTCATAATTAAATTGGTGCTGTGAGTCAGCAGGGTGAGCACCTTTAACAATGCCCCATGAGGGGCAAAGGCTCCTGGAGGCCCCTGCAGAGCCCCAGGCTCTGGGTTCCTGGCTGTGCCCTTGGGTGGAGAGGGCTCTAAGCACAAGCATGCTTTTCTTTTGTCTTCTGAGCTTTGAAGATTGTTCTTCTGGTGAGCCTGAAGGAAGGAACCGGGACCAAGTTCATGTCTCCAACACACACCTACACAGCCGTCTGTCTGTCTGCCTAGTCTATGGTCTGCCCTGTGACACAGGGACATCTGTCATTCAGGACAGTGGCATCAAGGACTAATGCAACAGCATTAGTTTCCCAAAGTCTTTGTGGAATGGAAGCTACTAAGGGTGAGATGTGGAAATCTGGGTTTAGAAATTGATTTGTGCACGGAAGCTCAAGGGAGGAGGACAGGCCCTGGGAGTGGAATTCTTTTCCCATGAAACAGAGCAGGATGGTGTCTGGCTTTTCTAGAAGGAAGCTGACACGAAGTTTGAGAGGGGGCGGAGAAAGAAGGAGGGCTGGAAGGACAGGAGGACAGACGACGGAGGGGACAGAAGAGCAAGGCCAGGGAGCAGAGACCGTATAGAAAGCGCAGTGCCTATCCCCACAGTCCTTGACTCCCAGGGACAGGGCATGCTGGGGACACTGCAGAACAAAGCATGAAAGCCGCCATGGTGCACAGCCCACTTTGCCATGGCTCCTGGCTAGGTGGCTTTGGGAGATCTGTCAGGCATCGGAGATGGGGTGGCTGCCTTTGCATAAACACGGTCCTGGCACCTGACCTGCAGTGTCTCCCTCCCTAGGGAATCTGTAGGTCAGAGGAAGCCTACCCAGGAAAGACAGGCTAGAAAGAGCCAAGTCCCCCCATTCTTAACAACTCCCACAGCCCATCAGGGCTTGGCCAGGTGCCCTGTTACTGTCTGCCCGCCAGAGACTCCTGCAGGCAAACTGAGGCCTGGCTATGAGGAGAGGCAGATTGAAGGGGGTCAACAGATCGTCACACATTAGCACTGTATGGAGGACGCGTAGTGATTCTCCAAACACGGCAAGACTGAGGGTGCGGCTCCTCTGGGCTTTGTGGAAGCTCCTGATGACACGTTACATCAGGAGACCATCTCTCCAAGCACACAAGACAGGCTGAGGTCACCTTTGCTTTGGGAACAAGTGTCCCAACAATAAGGGGATGTTTGCTACATGTCAGCCTCTGGGATAATTCTGAAGCCAGAAAATCCTTAAATAAAACCTTAGAACTGGTACTTTCCTGATGCTGACATGTGCCCAGGAGCCCGTCCCAACTGCTCTCCCGTCCCCATCTCCTTAAGTTCCTGGCCTTTCCCATCCACAGTCACTGTGGATATAGTCTCAAAGGGCTCCAAGAATAATGCAGCTAACATACCCTGGTAAAAGATACACATGCAGGTTTCTTTCTGTGCCTGGGCTACAAACATGTACCAAACGTGTGAACTGGCTCATCAGACACACTAATCTATCTAAATAGATGTAGTGCTGGCTGACATGTGCAAGGGCCTGCGTCCAATGCCCAACCTTGCCAAAGAACAAAAATAAGTATAAGAGGAAGGTAGATAGATGATAGACAGGTGATAGAGACAGAAAGATGATAGATGATAGATGATAGACAGGTGATAGAGACAGAAAGATGATAGATGATAGGTGATAGATAGATGATAGATAGATAGATAAATAGATAGATAGAGCGATAGATAGAGAGAGAGAGATTATAGATGATAGAAAAACAGACAGACAGACAGATGATAGACAGGTGATAGAGACAGAAAGATGATAGATGATGGATAGACAGGCAGATAGATAGATGATGATAGATGATCAATGATTTGATAGATAGATGATAGATAAATAGATGATGGATGAATAGAAAGAAAGATGGATGGGATAGATACATAGATATCAGATAGATTATAGATGATTAGATAGATAGATGACAGATGGATGGATAGATGATAGATAGATAGATTGATAGATAGATGATGGATAGATAGATAGAGATGATAGAGATGATAGATAGATGATAGATAGAGAGATAGATAGATAGACAGATAGATAGATGACAGATGATAGATAGATGACAGAGAGCAAGGAAGATGATGACAGAAAGAGAGAGAGAGAGCGAGAGAGAGAGCACGCTAGTGCTCCGTCCTGTTGAAACCTGAGGATCTTCATCTGTATGTCATGGTGAAGTAAGTTTGCAGAAACTGAAGCGTTAAAGGAAAATGAAGAAAAACCTTTTCTTTCCTGAGATTCAGGAAATTTGTTTTCTTCTCTTCTCTGACCGAAGTGCACACCAAGACTGGCTAGGGCCTCAGTGCAGGGCCAGACTCTGGTTCCCCACACTCACCTCCACATTTCCTTGACGACAGCCAGGAGACATGGAGCAGAACTGGACAGAAAACACTCACACAGACCAACAGGACTTCGTGGTCATTTATGTCTTTACTCTGGACCAACAGGTTAGACACATTCCGTTATCCACAAAGGTTAGATTGACAGGCAAGGCTTGGACCCACACCCGTTCCCTGCTGGAAGCCACACAAAGGCTCATGCAAAGCTGACAACATGAGGCTGAGGAGGGCACTGGACCCACCGCTGGCCAAGCCGGTGGCCAGGCTGAGACTTCTGTCGGGACTTCTGTCGGGACTTCTGTCGGGACTTCTGTCGGGACTTCTGTCGGGACTTCTGTCGGGACTTCTGTCGGGACTTCTGTCGGGACTTCTGTCGGGACTTCTGTCGGGACTTCTGTCGGGACTTCTGTCGGGACTTCTGTCGGGACTTCTGTCGGGACTTCTGTCGGGACTTCTGTCGGGACTTCTGTCGGGACTTCTGTCGGGACTTCTGTCGGGACTTCTGTCGGGACTTCTGTCGGGACTTCTGTCGGGACTTCTGTCGGGACTTCTGTCGGGACTTCTGTCGGGACTTCTGTCGGGACTTCTGTCGGGACTTCTGTCGGGACTTCTGTCCAGCAGTGGGGGCAGGAGGCTGAGGCAGGAGTCTGACCTAAGCTCCTGGTTTCTGCCCAGGGAGGGAGGCCTACAACAGCTTCC
>NW_008328342.1:1212881-1222344 GCF_000622305.1 Nannospalax galili
GTGTAAGCAGGATAGTGCCCCTCTCCCCCCCCCTCTAAATCAATGTGCTGGTGTCCTAAGCTCTGTCGCTCAGAGTGTGAGCTGGTTTGGAGGTCATCAGACCAGAGTGGTCAGTAGGGTGGCCCTGATGCACAGTTCTCGTGTCCTGTGGTATAGACCCTGAGGTGTATAGAGGGAAGCCACATGCATGCAGGAAGTCGACCAGCCTTCTACTCCCAGGAGCAGTGAGGCAGTCCTGTCTACTCCTGTGGCTGGGAGACCAGCCTCCATAGCCTGGATGTAATATAGTTACGTTTTGAATTAATTTATTGGTTTGCACAGTTCAGTGGCTTTTACTTTAATCACAGAGTCCCACGGCCATCACCACTCTATAATTTTATAGTGTTTTATTCACTTGAGAAAGTGCCAAAACCCCTTAGCAGCTGCTCCAGTCTCCCCAGACCTGTGTTTGTCAGTGTCCGTGGGTTTGTCTGTTTTGAACATTCCACGCACCGGAGACTTCTACGGAACTGGCTCTTTTCGTCTGACGTCTTTCAGTTCCCCTTAATGCACTCGTGGCCTCTTTCCACATGGCACCGTGTGTCACTGCTTTGTCCTTTAGGGCTGTGCATGAGAATATTCTGTTGACTTGTGAGCAACAATGAAGCTTGTGCAGTTCCCACTCCTGCTCCAGACATTCATGTGCAAGTTTATTCTCTTCTAGCATCCAAATACTGTGAACACAAAAACTGTGTCTGTTTCCTGGGCCACGTGATGTTACCATAGCTGAGTGCCTTGCACACCGTTCAGATCAGGGGCACACTGACAGTGACCCTGTGGTTTAAGTCTCTTGGGTCACTCTGTTTTCTTCACCAAGAAGCTGAAGTCAGCCTCTTTGGTCCAGGGCAGGGTGAGCCATGCTTGACCCCTGCAATCCTCTTGCCTGAGTCCTTCATTCAGGAGGTTGCAGGGGAGCATGCTCCCAGAAAGGCCTGCTTTGCACAGCTCCTGTGATGCAAGACCAGGTGGGGTCCGGGGCCATATGCAAGACCTCCTTGAGCACTGAGGATCTTTGCCTTGACCTACAGAAAGCATGACTCCTCCACAGGGTGATGACTGTATCAGGCAGGTAAGACAGAGGAACAGGGCACTGGTTAGATGGTTCAGCAGTTGAACACACGTGCCGCTCTTCCAGAGGACCCGCGTGCAGATTCAAGCACCGAAGCCTGTCGTGTCGGCTTACAACCTCCTTTGGGGTTAGAGAGATGGTTCAGTGGTTAAGAGTACTTGTTCTTGTGGAGGACCCAGGTTCAGCTCCCAGTACCCATGTAGAACAGCTCACAACTCTCTGTAACTCCAGCTCCAGGGAACCCAATACCATATGGCCACTGTGAGCATCTGCACACCAGTGCGCTTGGGTGGACATATACACAAGTGCGTGCATGCTCATGAGCTGAAGTCCCAAAACAAAAGTCACGCCTGTCTTGCACCTAATATCTGTCTAGAGCTCATTTCTACTGTTTACATGCCAAAATACCCTTCCTTGGGTCAGATGGACATGAAAGCAGGCAGGACAGGAACAGGTGTCCAAGCCAGAGCAGACTGGCTGCCATGCCAGCTTTTTCCCCTTCTCTTCTCTCCTCTCTTACTTTACTGCACAAATCGAGCAAAAAAGCTAGTTCAAGCCTGTTTTCTCCTCAACACTAGTGTCTAACTTTCCCCTACTTCACAAGTACTTGCTACTGTTTGGTTAATTTTGTGTGTCAAGTTGACCAGCCTTTCAAGTGCTCAAAGCTTATTCTGTGTATCTGTGAGGGTGTTTCTGGATGAGCTTAACATCTGAGTTGATGGTTGTGGTAAGGCAGGTTGGTTGCCCTCTCTAATCAGTTGAGGGAAGACTTGAACAGACCAAAGGGGCTGACCTTCCTTATTTTTTTAAAAAGATAGGACAGTCATGGGGCTGTGGTTACAGTTCAGCCCAGGAGGAGCACTGATGGATGGTGTGGGCACTGGTACCCGTCCCCAAGGCCACCATAAGAATTAAGCGACCTCACACCTAAGAAGTTCTGCTGCCTTTCCCTGCTTCACTGCCCCACCTGGAAACAGGCAGGTGGGGTTCCATTGCCTGGGGCCTCTCTCACTCCCCCAGGGTCCAGAGGGTCTCAGTGCCTCTGTACACCCTGGCTACCCTGACCGGCCCACCTTCCTCCCCGTGTGCCATTGTTGGGATGCAACTACCTAGTCCCTGCTCCAGCCATCACCACTGTAAATACTTGTCTCACAGAGATGGATGGGAATGGCCTCCCTCGGTGCCACTCATCAGAAGTTAAAAACAGAACGGGGGAAACCGTTCACTATCACTCTCAGAATGGCAGGCAGGGCTGATGGTAATTAAACTCTGAAGATGTGCAATTTTTTATTGAGAGAGATTCTTTTATTGCCCAGCTGCCAACACACAGGTTTGTAAAGAAGAGACTTGTCACTTACTGATGGTGACAGCCCCCTCCCTTGACGTGGGCATGTCCTCCCACCAGAGTGGGGAAGGCCTTTGTGCTGGATAGCTTTAGTGTCAACTTGACACACCTGGGTTGAGGGAGTCTCAACTGGGGAATTGCCTTCAGTGGACTGGCCTGTGGCCATGTCTGTGGGGCATCTTCTTGATTGTTGACTGATGTGGGAGGACCCAGCTCACTGTGGGTGGTGGCACCCCTGGGCAGGTGGGCCTGTGTTGCATAAGAAAGCAGGCTGAGCAGGGGCCAGGGGAGCAAGCCAGTAAGCAGTGTTCCTCCATGGCCTGTGCTCCAGCTCCTGCCTCCAGGTTCCTGCCCTGAGTTCCTACCTTGGGCTCCCTGATGAACTGTGACCCAGGACATGTAAGCCAAATAAACCCTTTCCTCCCCAAGTTGGTGGTGGTCAGAGTGTTTTGTCACAGCAATGGAGAAACAAACTACGACAGCCTTGATCTCTACTCGGCACTGTGGCATGTGTGGGCTGCTCTGTCCTGCAGGATACTGGGCAAACCTGTGGCTTTGCCCATAAGATGGCAGCTACCCAGCAATACCTGGTCTGTGATAACCAGCACTGCATCCTGGGGTGGTACCACCCGATCCCTAGCATCCTTCAGTTCCTAATTCTTTTTCTCCCTCTGGTCTTAGATACATTGGGGCTTCCTTCATGAGGTTAACTGAGGCTGGTCACATACACATGCACACAGACACACACAGACACACACACACACACAGACACACACACACACTTGTCCCCAGCCTCAGTTGCCTCTTCTATAAAGTGGGAATGATATGCTGGAATAGCGAGGGGAGTTCTGGGCTGTACCCATAGTTCCCTTCTCTTTCAAGACCTGTGCTGGGACAAGGTTGCAAGGACACATCCTAGACCGAGGAATCCAAACACCCATGAAGCAACGTCACAGTCCTGGGTGTGAGGATCAAAGTAGCCTGGGTGGGCTGGGAAAAGCAGTGGGCAGGAAGAGGAAGCTGACCACTGGGGAGCGCCGGCTACCAGCTCTGGGCTCTCCAACCGAAGGTTGCCCCCTCACCCATCTCCGGGGTACTCACGGTGCTCTGTGGCATCCAGCAACCGTGCCATGAGCTCTAGCTCAGGAAAGGCTCGTATTCACCCGGCCGTCCATCCCTGCTCTGGGGTGCGTGGGGCGGTCTGTGTCACCCCCGCCCACCCCTTCCTTGTGTTCCTGCAGAGCCTCAGTGATCATCTGCCGTGAGCTTTGTGTTGTGTTGCTCTTCCCTGTTTATTTGTGAGCTGCAGTGTGAAACAGTTACTAATTCAGATTTTTGCTGTGGATAAACAAATACAGAAAATTAACAGATGTGTTCTGCAGATGTCCTTAACAAAAATAACGTCCCTCGTGGTGAGAAGCAGCCAAGGACGGAAGGAGAAGAGGCTCTGGGCAACTTGTCCCCCCGGCTCCCGAGGCTGGAACCTGAGCTCCCACAGGGTGGCAGGCACACCTGAGCCACTGAGATGGTGGCAAAGCATGAGGGGAGCAGATCGGCCTTATAGACTGGTGGGGCCATAAACAAGGAGCATACAGAGCAGAAGACAGCAGGCTCAGGGATTAGCGGGACCACAGTTTGCACAGGCCATGAATACCTCCGGACGCTGAGCGAGCGGAGAAAGTTACAGGTGGTTGGTCCAGAGGCCCCTGCACCAGATGAAGAAGAGAAACCAGAGCTGGGATCTGGGGCTGCGTTGGGAGTCCAAGTGCTAGCAGAGACTGGTGTCCTATTTGTGGGGAAGCCAGCAACCAGCCAGCAACCAGCCAGCCTCTTGCAGGGCAGGACACAGTTCAGGGCCGCTGTTCACTATGCACGTCGCGTATGAGGTGGAGCCGTCCAGTTCCTATTCCCAGACAACTTGGCCTCAGTCACTCCACTCAATTCAAGAGGCCTCAACTACCTGGGTAGCTGTCCTCGAGCTCCTGGGAAGAGAGGGCTGTGCTCAGCTTCCTGAAAAAGAGGCAGAGAGACAATGGGAGGCCACTGCTGGGCCTCCTTCCGCCACCGCTGAGCCAGAACCAGAGTCCATCTCTGATGCCTGGGAGCAGCAGCCTGCCTCCTGGAGGCTCCCACCTGAGACACCCCAGCAGCGGGTTCCTGTTTTGTTCTTTGAAGCTTTGGTTCTGAGCCGCAGGACACCTCGGGCCACATTCAGCCTGGCGCAGGCTGCTCCACCAAACAGCAGCACAAGGCCCTGTGGGCCAGGCACTGGCCTCGGGTGCCTGGGTGTCCGCGCGCACACACACACACACACACAGAGCGACCTTTGCATGCACGTCCTTGAACTTTCCTTCATGTATTTTTTATCCTCCATATTTTTTTATTATCATTTTTATTTTACGTGTATGCATGACTACCTGCATGTATGTAGATGTAGATGTAGATGCACCTGTGTCGTGCAGTTCCCACAGAGGGCAGAAGAGGACATCCGATCCCCTGGAGTTACGGAAGATTGTCGTTAGCCATCATGTGGGTGCTGGGATTTGAACCTGGATCCTCTGCAAGAAGAGCCAGTGCCCTTCACCGTTGAACCATCTCTCCAGCTCCTCCTCTGTGTATTTTTAGAAGTGGGTACCATCTCCCCATTTAAACAAGTTAACATGTAGGGCTTACCTTTCTTCCTGAAAGAAAACTAAATGTTGGTTGTTCTTCCTGGGGCTGTGGTTTCCTTGGTCATCATCTCCGTGCACTTCCCCAAATGTGGACACCCCAATTACTCTCATACTCATGGGCCTTTACACACACACACACACAAACACACACACACACACACGCGCGCGCGCGCGCGCGCAAACCCCTGAGCATGTCCACTTGCTCCTGCATACATGTACTCACACATTCTTTCACATGTGCACACATGCATGTACACACACCACCCAATGTTATCACAAAGCCTAGGAAATGGTAACTCAGGTACCCGGGAGACGCTTGCTGAATGAGTGAAGGGTACTTCTTCCTCAGTATGCCAGTCTGGTCTCTGGGAGGAAACGCTCTGTACAAATTGTATTTTTTGCTACATGAAAGGAGCCTCAATTCAATGGGGTAATTTCATTTGCCTTTTCTTTCAGAAGACGCTGTCATACCCAGGGAGCTTCCTTCTCATCCAATTTTGCCCCCCAAATAAAATAAGAGACGCCAAGAGCATTCCAAGTAAAGGGAAAAGGTTCAGTCCAGCACATAAATTGATGCCTGGGGAGAGGTAGTGCAGATGGGGAACTAATGGTCAAGTTCATTGCTGTGTTCATTGTAAGCCACTCAGTCCTAGGAGACTGGGTGGCCAGGAAAGGGTGGGCCTGCCTGAGGGACAGCTCCTGCCAAGGAACTAGCTGGCAGCCTACACCTCTCCAGTACCCTTCCTAAAAGCACAGGAGCTCTTAGTCAGAGGTGTTCCGATGCTAGTTCTAACCGCTCCAGCCCCGACTCTCCTTCAGTCTTCCACGCAAGACCTAACCACTGAGGGTCCCTGAGGGCCAGAGACCATGGGCACTTGTGTCCCTGTCTTCTCCCCAAGCTTCTGTGGCTCCCACTTACCTGAAGGTGTTGGTGCTAGCCTGGAGCTGAAGTTCTCCAAAGATCCTAAAGGATCCATGACTGATTTCCAGGACCCAGTGGGCCCACAGCCCGGCTCTGGGCACAGGAGCATCAGTCATTCATGGGACAGGACATGCAGACCTCACTTCATGGTGCTGTGAGGAAGGCGTGGAGCTGGCAGGAGCCTTTAGAGTCCTTGTGAAGCCACCAAGAACCTCTCGGTGTCCTTGCTGGGTCTGCAGTCTTGTGGCACAGGAAAGGCTAAGGAGGGTTGTTCTGTTTTCATTTGGGCGTAAATGTTCCCAAGCAGAGGGGACACCTGCCTTCTTTGTCAATAGCGCTGGATTCGAAAATTCACTCACATAAAGAACAAACATCTCATGCCACGTGTGTCTCCACTGTAACCTATGAGGGGCCTTTGCCCCAGCCACTGGGTTTCCACGCTTAGCAAGTATTGTGTAGAACCCAGAGGAGAGCCTGATCCTTATGCCAGGGACAAGACGTCATCAGACAATACCCCCCACCACTGTCTGCACCCAAACCAGCCTCAGGAGGAACAAACTGCTCTGTGGGTCGAGATAGGCCCCAACCACACCCTCCCTGAGCCTCCGTCCTACCCATCTCCACTCAATCTACCCCCACAGGGAGGCTCGGGGGAGTGAGGACCCAAAAACATGGTACAGAGAGAAGCCAGTGGTCTGAGAACGGAGGTGTTCTCAACTCAGCCAAGTCCAGTGGCCATTTGCCTCACCTCTGGTAGTTTGGAAAGGAAGCGCTTGAAGACAAGCAAAGATATGGCGAGCTGGCAAGGGGCAGCTCAAACCAGGATGTCCAGGATGAAGGAACAGCCCGGAGGGAGGTACGAGGAGAACGCAGAACCTCTTGAGAGGACTGTGAGGTAGGTACAGATGGGGAGGGGGTCTAAATACAGTTAAGATACATGAAATGCACAAAAATTCAATAAAATATATACTGTAAAGAAGACAAAATGTGGAGAGGAAGAGGCAGACTTCTGTTTGGAAGAACTGCATCCTCAAAAGGGGAGGAAAATGTTTCTAGGTTTGAGAGAGAAGAGGTGGGAGAAAGGTGAAGGGAGATGCAGGAGGAAAACGGGTGCGGAAGCAGAGAGGGGGCGAGACAAGGCAGGAGCGGCAGGAGTACAGAACCGGAGAGGCCAAGCCACAGCGAGGGTCGGGGGCGGAGACCAAGCGGGGGCGGGGTGGACAGGACGGGCCGTGCTCCAGGCAGACCCCTCTGCCTCCCTGCAGCCTCCGTCAAGTACTCAGCACTTAACCTCGTGTGGGTGGGACCAGACTGACAGGACATGACTAACTCTCATACCTGTCTAGGGTGTGTTGGACAGAGAATACCTTGCACTGTACACCCTCACAGAAGACACCAGACTCCCAGGTCCTGGTGTTTACGGGGCTGTGGGGTGGATGTTAGGGGGGCATAGGCATTTACCGTTGAAATCTAGGTCACAGAATAGGACACTAGAGTTAAACTCTAGAACAAGGACATGCCCTCGCTCTGTCCCAAGGGCAGAAGGTCCTCAGGCCCAGGTGTCCCTGGCTGCATGGCGGAGAAACCTGCTTTTGGAAGCAGAGACCTCCCAGTGGTAGGCAGCCAATTCTCAGTCTCAGAGGCCTCTGCCAAGAGCCACACAGCTCGTGTGCCCTGACAGAGCTCCAAGACCCAGTCCTGCCACAAAACATGTCACGCAGCTGCTGGGAAGGGCATGTGTCTCCAAGACATCAAGGCCCAGAAGTGAACATCTGGTCTATCCAACCAGTGCCTTGATCTTAAAGACTCTCCTGGTCCTGCTTCTTTCCTGTCCCAGCCCCATGCCCCAGTGCCTCTTAGCTTCCCCTTGAAATGGGAGATGATGTAATACCTGATGCCCACTCACCAGGCCATATTGAACAACCCAGAACTTCTTTCCACGATCACAAACTCTTCAGGCAGCCCAGGGATGCCTGGTTGAGAACTGGAGTCCTCCTGATTAGAACTGTGCAATCCAGGGATCCATCTGACCACCATGTTCCTGTGGAGAATAGGGGCCGGGGCCAGGGTCCCGGGCTGCTGGGATCTCTGCATGTGGGAACACCCCATGGACTGGCCATTCCTACTCAACGAGAGGTTTGCGTAAGCCAAAGGGCAGAGCAGCAGAATTTGCTGCTAAAATGTCCCCACGGAGGGCCATCCTTTCACGGTCCTCACCTTTACGTCTGCTACAGAGTAGGGCTGCCCTCTTTCTCAGAGATGTCCTCAGCCCCTTGGATGGCCCCTGAAAATGGTAAATGTCCCCCACTCTGACTTCGGCCGAGTCTCCTTTGAGGTCCTCCATGCTTGAAGTTCTAACTGCCACCTTCTACCTTGCATGGACAGGGTGATACCCAGGCCTTGTACTGATCAGGGCTTGCTCCCTGCAGGGCACAGTGGGAGCAAGTTTTCTCTGGTTCAGACCAAAGTAGCACAGTCTGGGCGACTTCAACAGCAGGGACCTGCCCTCTCAGGTCCTGTGGACTGGACAGCCAAGTCGAGGCATGGCAGGGCTGCTCCTTCCCAGCCCACTGTCCTTGGGTGTAGATGTCTGCTACCCACTCAACGCAAATGTCCCCATCTGGTAGTCTCGCAGTGTGAGTCTGTGTCTTGATCACCCCTTTTTGTAAAGACATTCATCTTACAGCTTCAGGAGGTAACCCCCATGACCTTATCTATCTCCCAATAGAGCCACACTCAGAATCCTGGGAGTTAAGGGCTTCAGGGTGTTTATTTGGGGGGGATACATTTGAGCCCCTCATAGTGGTAAACAGAATGAAAACTTCTTGACCTTGGGTCATGTCAAGAATATCACATGAGGTAGGTTTTCCAGGCAGCCAGGAGCCCTGAGGAAAGTGAGCATTCCTTGGCACAAGGCGGAGATGTGGCCCAGACAGCTGCTTCAGCAGCAGGTGAGGCAGGTGAGGTCAGGGGTACCCGAGCCCCCAATGGGCAGCAGGAGAGCCACAGGTGAAACGACTCTGCAATCACAGGCACCTGCTGCAGGCGTGCATCAGCGGGAACTGTCCCTGTGAGCTGGGTCCAGGCAGAGCCCCGGCCCCTCTCCTCACCCAGTGTTTCCCCCTCAGCACTGACGCTAACTCGTGGTTTCTTTATCCACTCGCTCCTTCACAAATGCACCGCCCAACAGTAAACTTAGAAATGCTCACGCACCTCCACTCTGCCATCTGTCTTTCCAGTTCCTGGCAGGGGAGAAGAAAATTGTTTGAGACGGATGAAGCTTTTGCCATTTGAACCATACAGATTGACACGGCCCGGGGTTTTGCATTTTTATAACATGGTAAAGCACCCTCTTCCCTGTCTTTTATCTTTGCATTAATGCGAGATAACGTGATCTTACAAAGTTTAAGGTCTCC
>NW_008328342.1:1222549-1229012 GCF_000622305.1 Nannospalax galili
GAGCTTTATCAGAGTAATCTGGGGAATCACATAAATTCATCATGCATGCTTCCAAAAGTGCCTTTTAAGAGTAAAACAGACACCATTTACCTGGAGTCTCGTTCCCCTGCTGGTTTATGATGTTCAGACACAGCTCCTGCTGTCTCTTTTCCATGGCATTTTAAAGGGGTCCTGAGGCTAATGCATCCTCACAGTCTCCAAAGGAGATACATCAAAGCTCTCGGTGCAGCCAGCCGCAGACTCCACAGCCTGCAGCCCGTGGTCCTGCCTTGCTTCTTGTCCATTTTCCATGGGGCACTGGAAGGTCACACACCCCACTGGGCCGTGGGGCACTGGAAGGTCACACACCCCACTGGGCCGCGGGGCACTGGAAGGTCACACACCCCACTGGGCCGCGGGGCACTGGAAGGTCACACACCCCACTGGGCCGCGGGGCACTGGAAGGTCACACACCCCACTGGGCCGCGGGGCACTGGAAGGTCACACACCCCACTGGGCCGCGGGGCACTGGAAGGTCACACACCCCACTGGGCCGCGGGGCACTGGAAGGTCACACACCCCACTGGGCCGCGGGGCACTGGAAGGTCACACACCCCACTGGGCCGCGGGGCACTGGAAGGTCACACACCCCACTGGGCCGCGGGGCACTGGAAGGTCACACACCCCACTGGGCCGCGGGGCACTGGAAGGTCACACACCCCACTGGGCCGCGGGGCACTGGAAGGTCACACACCCCACTGGGCCGCGGGGCACTGGAAGGTCACACACCCCACTGGGCCGCGGGGGGAACTAGGAGGACCAAATTCTTGCCGGTTGTCCCAGTAGAAACCCATGCTCCTGGCCACCTTCCTGGCAAGAGCATGGTGCATCCGCGGTTGACCCTCACAGGTCTCACCGCAGCCGCATCCTTAGAACACCACCCCCAGGCATCAGAGCCATTCCACATACCAGCTCAGAGGCTGGCTCAGGGTGTGAATATGCAGCACCCACTGTGTCCCAGGGGTCCCGATTGACTCGCCTATACAGCTCACACTCTGCAAGTTTGTTCAAGGTGGTTCTGTCTTGCTCAGGGTACTTGACAGGCACTTTATACTGTGGCTGCTCTGGCTTACCTCTGAGCTTAAGAGAGCTGCTCCTCCTTCCAGAGCCTCCTGGAACCTACGCAAGTCACTGTCCACCCTGCTGTCCGTGGTGCTGACTCTGCTGCAGTGAGGATGCAGGTCTGTCTCCCCAGGCTGCTCACCTGAGTCCTATACCTGAGGGTTCTCTCATCAAAGGGCAGTAAGTATTGTCTCAGGCTCACAGTCCCTCTGTCTTGTCCCCTTTTCCAGCAGAGGGAGAGAGTCTTCAGAGGGAATCCTCACAGTAGCGCTGCTCCAGGTTCTTGTATACCAACACCCCCATGACCGCTCCAGCCACCAAGGACCAAGAGTGCATCGGGGTGCTTACATTGCCCCCTTGCAGCCTGGGTATGCTCTGCTCAGGGCATACATGAGGAATAGGGTATGCAGACCCACCATAATGCCACACTGAGCCTCAGTCTCTGACATCTCCATGAAGAACTCCTGACTCTCATTGCGTTTCCAGGGCACCCAGAGAAACACCCTGAAGGATGCTGAGCGAGTGGACCCAGTAACCTGGAGGGAGAGAGGGAGGGAGAACAGTGGAAGGGACGGAAGGGAGGGGAAAGAGTCCTACACACCAGAGCTCACCGCCTGAGTGGAGAGTGCAGTCCCAGCCTGTAGGGGTGTCTACCGTGCCCTCTGGGATAATAAGACTCAATGGATCCCTCTCAGGTGTGGTGAGAGCTGCAGCTGTTGGTAGCTCTGGCCTTATTTAAACTTTTTCCATGTAAATAACCGATGGTCATAAAAAGGGAAATTGCATTTGCTTTGAGTGGGCAGAAGATACATTTAAGTCAAAATGAGGAATATTCTAGGAGCGTGGCGTCAGCCCGTGAATAACAACACTGTATTACTCTTTTTTTCCAGGCGTTCAGCTTGGCAGTGCCATTTGTCCTTGCATACCCAATGCAACAAATTATGTTATTTAATGAAAAATGACCCAGTGCTGCTTCTGAAGCAAACTTACCATGTCTTGGTGACATGATCATTAAAGCATCAGAGCCCGTGGATCAAACGAAGCCGGGCTGTGCCTGGAGGAAGGGGGTGAATCGTGATTCTACACACCCTCAAGCACAGCACAGAAATCTGGGTGCCTACCACCAGCAGATCTGGGGGACCCTTGAGGGAAAATAGCTTTGTGGCTGCAGCTGCCCCATGTCCTGAGTACCCACCCTGGCATTGCCCTCTGTTAGACCAGATGTGGGTGTGTGTGCGAAGCTCTCCTGAGTCCAGGGGCCTCCCTCGGCATGGGTGCTCTGCAAAAAGGGCTCTGGGTAACTTCTTACATCCTGGAGCTCGCACCAGCACACAGCCATGTGTCCAGCCTGCTTAGACCTCCAGCACTCCTTCATGACCCTGTCTCCCACCCAGGTTACAGGTGGGAGGACTGCCCAGCAGCACTAGGTGGCCATAGTGGCTGGAAAATGGTCATCAGGAGCTTACGGTGGGCTAAGCCAAGAGCTGGCCTCGAGCAGGCATCATAAAATATATAAATGTAAATACAACATAAATAAACCAACACACCACGGCCAGCAAAGACTAGCTTAATGCGGCAGGAAGCCAGGCTCAGAGTGTGGCACAGCTTGGTGGCTCTCACGGTGCCCACACTCAATCAAACTTGCCATCCCAGTGCCATACAAGGAAGCCGTAGCCTGTCCCTGAATACACAAAGGGGTTCCGTGAGCCCCAGCCTGTGATGTCCTGGTTCCCTCCCAAGCCACTGCACCTCAAGGTGAAAAGAAAGTGATGGTGATGAAGGTCAGCCCTGGGGAGCCCTGGTGGGAAAGAACATCTAGGGGAGATCCTGTCTACCCTAAAGCCACCTTCAGCTACCTTCTTACAAACCTCACAGTGACCCAGGAGTTGGCAGATGTCAGTCCCAGGAGTCTGCCTAGCAAAGAATGGCACCTCAGTGGCTCCTGTCAGGGGAGTGCCAGTTGATAAGGTGAGTCCCAAAGTTGGAACTCCGGGGCTCCGAGTCCCTCCCAGGGGTAAAGTTGTCCTGTGACACTGCAGCCTAAGGCTGGATTAGAGAAATTTATACTGTCCATCGTAAATTTCCACCACAGAGGGTTTTTTTTTCTTAAATAAGCATTCAGATTTATGGGTGATCATGAATATCTCTCATTAGATGCGAGTCAGAGCCACAGAGATGATTAAGAAGAATTCAAACAGTTAATGAAATGGCTGACCCAGGCTGAGCGGTAAGATCAGATGCTGTCCCTTCTGCTTGTCTGTGATTGCCGTCAGCAACTGCAGGGGCTTCAAGGTTCTCACAGAGCTCAGTAGCTAAGTTCCTAGGAAGTCCTGGCCCTGGGAGCCTCAGCGCTAGGTGATCCTGAGTGGTAGCAGTTCTGTTACCTGCTAGCCGGGCAACATGCTGCTGCCGCAGAGCCCAGAGAGCGGTCCATGCACAGAGCAGTGCTCATCCCACAGTCAAGGAAAGCTAGTGCTCAGGGCACCCCGTGCTGCTCACCGTCCTCTGCTCAGCCCCTGCACTCTGTCATCCCGTGTTGTGTGACACTAATCCTGGGAAGATGTGAACATCTGCTCACCCCAGATAGGGAACCAATGACAAATCAAAGAAATGATACCACCCGAGTCCAACCTGATAGATCAGTGAGTCTATTTCAGTTATTGACAGGATTGTTAGTGAGGGTTGTAGCTAAAAGCCTCAGAGGGTCCCTTTCAAGCCATCCTTACTACATATACAATCTTGGAGAGGGAGCAGCCTTGTGAATCTGGTGGCTTTCGGGAACTTAGTGAGAACTTTGAGCTGCTCACTTCCTCAATCTCAGGGAACCTCCCTTTAGAATTTCTGGAGTCCTCCAGGAGGGAAAGTTTCGGTTCTAAGGAAATCACTACACAACATCCCAACGACTGAGGTGGATGTACTGTGTGGCTATTTCCTCCAAACTGAAGGGTCCTTTCCTAGAGGGAGGACGGTCATTGAGACTCAGAAAGACAGTAGAACAGAAGCCAGGGAAAGTTACAGGACTCACGAGGCCCCTCCCCAAGGTTATAGAACAGCAAACAACCGCTCCACGGTATAACTTGAAGGTCGTCACTCATGCCGGGCCTTTCAGCTATTTGGGCCACCCGTTGCTCATGTAAGTAACCCCAGAAAACTCAGTTCACCAGCTAGACGTGGATAGAATCCTTTCTTTGGTCGCTGTTGATGCTCTGTCTCTGATGAAGAGACATTCCCCAGGAACAGTCATATGACACAGTCAGACAACACAAAGACAGACAGAGCCAAAGTGGAGTTTGGGAGGAGCTGTTGATGGGTGGTCAGACATGCCACTGTAGCTGATCTGATTGAGGGTGGAGTATCTGTGGAGACACTCCTCACAGGTACCTTCCCTCATGCAGTGTGGGATGGTGTGTCTCCATTCTGCTGCAGGTCTCTGTGATGGTTAGTAAGACATGCAGTGCAGGCCACGTCACCTAAAAGTGACACATCCTTGGGGAGGTGATGAAATCAGAATGTAGCTGCCTTTCTCTGTACAGCGTGCGGTTCCTAGCTCCCTGATGAGTGGGTTTCTCCATGCAGGTACAAGAATGTACCCCCCAAGCAACTGTAAAGTTCATCCTGATCCCTGAGAGTAGCAAATCCTGGATGGGATGGAAGCTGCCCAGCAGTTCTATGGCCTTTGCTGTGGGTGACAGAGCACGCAAGAAGCTTGAACATCTCAGGAAACTTGCCCTGCAAGGGAAGAATTACTCTGGGGTTGGAAGCATGGATTCAAGCCTCTTATTTGGTATGAAAACGAGAACATGGAGGTGTTGACTTGCCACTTCCTACAGCTAGTAGGACATCAAGGGAAGAGAGTACAAATTAGACTCGTGCCAAAGAGCCCTTTCTGAGGTTAAAAAAAGATTGGAACCCATAGGGAATTGATAGTCAGGAAGGAGAGATGGGATAGAGGTGACAGAGGATAGCCCTTAGGTCTCACCTTTAACACAGAGGAAGACACAGGCTATAGGGCCTTGATAATGGCTCACTGCAGGAAACTGTGGTGATCAGAGAATAGTCTGTGCTGGACAGCTTTAGTGCCAACTTGACACACCTGGGTTGAGGGAGCCTCAATCGGGGAATTGCCTCTATTGGACTGGCCTGTGGCCATGTCTGAGGGGCATCTTCTTGATGAGTGATGTGGGAGGGCCCGGCCCACTGTGGGTGGTGCCACCCCTGGGCAGGTGGGCCTGTGTTGCATAAGAAAGCAGGCTAAGCAGGGGCCAAGGGAGCAAGCCAGTAAGCAGCGTTCCTCCATGGCCTGTGCTCCAGCTCCTGCCTCCAGGTTCCTGCCCTGAGTTCCTACCTCAGGCTCCGGGATGAACTGTGACCCAGGACACATAAGCTAAATAAACCCTTTCCTCCCTAAGTTGATATTGGTCAGAGTATTTTGTCACAGCAATGGAGAAACAGACCAGGACAGTCTGTTTATGAACTGCTTGAACTGGGGAAGACTTTTCAAGAAGAAACGGAAGAGTCATTTCCAGTCTGATCTGTGAGGCTGTGGAGCATGAGGGTGGATGGGTCAATCTGAGTGCCATGAAGGCAGAGAAACAGTAATATAACTAGAGACAAAGCAACATAACCTAAGGCAATATGACAGAAGCCAGTTCTTGGTAGACCAGGTCGTAGGAGCCATTAGGGACACTCGGTTATCACTGGCTGAGGTCCCCATGAACATCGGAACGGAATGGAAGACACTAGAGGAACGATAGTCATTAATAAGAGAACTGGGTATGAGAGAGGTGCTATTCAACGGTCAGCTCACTAGAGCAGATAGAACTGTATTCTCGGCAGAGTTAGGGAAGAGATTGATTCAGTGGAGACCTTGGGACTCGTATGGGTCTTTAGTGGCTCTGCTGAGCTCTGTGGTGGGCTATTTATGAAGCAGGAGCGGCTCCGGGGTATGTGAATGATTTGGACAAGTGTGTAAATAAGGTTCCTAAGGTGCTGAAGCACTCGGGGACAGGGAGCATTGAAAAAGGGAAAGTGGGCAATAAAACTTGTCCCTGTTCTTCTTATCCGAGTGCAGCCGATTATGACTAGTAATAATCAGATACAGGCAGATTAGAGACGCATGCGCCAACATCTCAGTGTTATTAGCAAAAACAATGAGTCTGTCTGTAAGAAACAGTATATTTTAAAATGAAATGGAGATCTTTTTTAAAGGTTGAAAACGCATTCAATTTTATGTCTTACAGGGTATATACTGAGTTCAACATTGTGTAACTGTATTAATTCAACTGTGAACCTCAAAATTTACAGCCAATTTTGAAAGAGGTGCATGTTTGCTCTGGAAACTGTTATTGAATATGTTAATGCT
>NW_008328342.1:1229648-1239481 GCF_000622305.1 Nannospalax galili
GCTGAATACACCATCTACTGTGGCCAGACGTGGAGAATTAGGGCTGGGACTCAGCTGGAAGATGCATCTCTGTGGTTGGCCTTACTTGTGCTATGCAGGCTGCTGAGAGATGATTTTTGCCAACAGCCCTGATCAGTTATGAACCTGACAGACTATAATCCTACCACACACCAGGCAAGGTGTTCCCACAGGTACAAGAGTGGCATGTGTGGGTGCAGCAATTGCTGTCTGATCGGATTTGCATCCTGTTCCACAGAAGGGATCTCATGTGTGGTACTGTAAACCAGGGTGAAATGTGTAGCACAAGAGGCTATCACAGGCCGCAGTGGAGAGGGGAATCAGTTTGTTACACGGATGATATGCCTTTCAAATTACCTTCTGAGCATTTATGCTTGTACCCACTGAATACTGCTGTCGTCTGCCTCTCATCACACAGGAAATCTCCCTTTTCTGCAGTGGGTACTGGTTGCTGCAGAGGTTCAAGACCGGACCAGCTGCTGATGATAACTGACTATTGCCACACACTCATCAATAAATGGAATAAAATAATCAGCAGTTAATTTTTTTCTAGAAATTATACTTTTTATTGTTTGAGAATTTCATGTATGCATATAATGTATTTTGATTAAGTCCAATCCCCAGTTCCCTCAAGACCTGTGCCAAATCAAGCCAGACAAAAATCCTAGCATGGAAGGGGGAGGTAGTCACTAAGTCCTGCCCTTTGCTGAGGATTGGCACTCGATGGCTACTGGGAAAGGGGCTAGGTGGGTGCCACAGCAGTCGGAGTCATCCCTGCGACTGCACACCTGCCTTTCCTCCCATGATGCTCTGTCCTATATCACATAATTCTTCTTCTTCCCACAGTGCTCTGCCTTGATGTCTGAAGTCTGTGAAAGAGGTGGGCTCCTGGCTCAGAAGGACAACTGTGCCACAGGAGATTCAACTTAGGGAAGTCCAGGATGAGTGAGCCAAGGACAACATGGGCCTAGGGAGGCTCATGAAAGGCTGGACTTGCAGTCCTGGCCTTCTGTGTCCCTCGCTCTGAACCTGACAATGTCACCTTAACGCTCTCAGCCTTGAGATGTTGAGCCATCAAGGGGTGGTCATGCCTCTATGCACTACTGTACCTGCACATTGCCATGTAGTAGATGACTTTGCCCAAGTCCTGTGTCTTAAAGGCACTTACTGATGAACTTGGAGATTCCTCTCTTGGTCCCCCCATTACATCATGAAAAAAGTCTTATCACTATTACCTCATTTCACAGAGGAAGCAGCTGGACTAGGGAAGCCAGTGCTCACTCGGCAGGAAGTCAGCCACAGGTAACCTCACCTTTCCATGCACCACCTTGCCTCTGCCGGAAGACTACCTGTGGGGGTACCGAGGGGAATGATATGCCTCCAGCCAGATAAAGCCAGGCAGAAAGAAGAGGATCATTCCCAGACAAAGGAGGGACAGGTCCACGGAGAGCTGCCCTCCATGGGGTGGGGGGAGTTCCCTGAGCAGGCCAGAGGACTCCCAGACAGGGGAGTGGCCCTTTTTGCCTGGGGCTGGGCAGCTGGTATTGGAGAGGCTGTTAAGTCACAGGCCTTCTTTTGACCTTACCTATGAACCAGGCACTTCCCAAGAATTATCTCTGTGGCTACTAACACAGAAAACGAGGAGGACTGAGTGCTCAGGGAACCAACTCGCTGCCCACTTATCCTCTTGGTAGCCAGTGGGAAAGGCCCTGCCGGGAGTCGGGGGAATAAGTGGGTATATCTCCAGGGCCCAAGGGAAGCACTCGACCAGTCAGCCCCTTGCCCCTGCCCACCACGGCCTCTGGGCTTTGCCCAGCAGTGGTAACAGATTCTCAAATTACCCACCACACTTACTTTTGTCCCCTCTGACTATTTTGGGAAGCAGAGTCTTAGATCAGCAATTAGAGATGTCACTTGTACTTCTGGGAAGGGGGGATAATATGCGAGGTCTGTAACTGAGAATAGTAATCAAATCCTTTGACAAGTCAATGATCCTAAAATGCTAATTAATTTTGTTTTTGATGGAATGTATATTTATCTATTTTTGAACCTTTTACTGAGTTGCAACAAGCTCCGCGTTTCTTCCTTTTTTATCTCATCTCTGAAGTCAGGATCAGATTATTTTTCTTTTCTTTTTTTTTTTTTTTTTTGGCTTTGTTACCTTTTTTTCCTCTTTAAAAGTTTCCTTTGGGGGAGGAAGAAGTTACCCGAGAATAAACTTTGGGGTCACCTTACCCACAGCACCTGACTAGGGAATGATGACCCCAGCACTTCTCTCCCAAGCTCAAGATTTTAAGAAGCAGTTGTGACAGGAGGGAGAAAGGGTCTAAGAGCCATAGACAGCTGAGAAGCGTCAGGATATGCCCGGGAAGGCAGGGCAGGCGTGGGGCACTTTCCAGACACACCCGTGAGTTCCTGTATCAGCACTGGAGATCTTGCATCCTGGACCTGCCTGTCTGTCTCCTGCCCTGGCCACCGTGCACTCCACTGTTAACCAAGGCAGAGTGCTGCCCATCCTTGAAGGGTGTATTGACCAAACCGGGCTGCTAGAGCCAGAACCAGGCTAGTAGCGTGAACAATGATGAGGTCTCTCCTAGTGCTAGAGGCCGGAAGTCCAAGGTCAGGTGTCTACAGGGCACATTCCTTCCTAGACCTCCTGACCTGTAGAGGTCATCACTGTCTGTGTCTTCTGTGGTTGGCCCTCTGTGTGTGTCCACGCCTCTCTTCTCCTCTCTCAAGACACACTAATCTGCCATGCTATGCTACCCAAAGCCCTCAGTTTAGCTTAACTACCTCTGATAAGACCCCATCTCCACAGAAGGCAGATACAGTGGGTGGAACTTTACCACGAATTCAAGGGGTGCGTATGGAGGACCCCACCTCAGATGCGAGAGACAGTGTGACATAGGTACACCCACATCTCCTCAGAAGGCTCCAGGAGTATGGGGTGAAAGAGCTGTGGAGAGACTCTTCTGGAAGAATGTTGGGCTACAATCAGTATCCCAGAGGGGTGACCATCCCCACTCTGATCAGAATCCAGGGGTGACCACCCCCACTCTGATGTGGAATCCAGGGGTGAATCTGATCGGAATCCAGGGGTGACCATCCCCACTCTGATGCGGAATCCAGGGGTGACCATCCCCACTCTGATCAGAATCCAGGGGTGACCACCCCCACTCTGATGTGGAATCCAGGGGTGAATCTGATCGGAATCCAGGGGTGACCATCCCCACTCTGATGCGGAATCCAGGGGTGACCATCCCCACTCTGATCAGAATCCAGGGGTGACCACCCCCACTCTGATGTGGAATCCAGGGGTGAATCTGATCGGAATCCAGGGGTGACCATCCCCACTCTGATGCGGAATCCAGGGGTGACCATCCCCACTCTGATCAGAATCCAGGGGTGACCACCCCCACTCTGATGTGGAATCCAGGGGTGAATCTGATCGGAATCCAGGGGTGACCATCCCCACTCTGATGCGGAATCCAGGGGTGACCATCCCCACTCTGATGCGGAATCCAGGGGTGACCATCCCCACTCTGATGCGGAATCCAGGGGTGACCATCCCCACTCTGATGCGGAATCCAGGGGTGACCATCCCCACTCTGATCAGAATCCAGGGGTGACCACCCCCACTCTGATGTGGAATCCAGGGGTGACCATCCCCACTCTGATCGGAATCCAGGGGTGACCACCCCCACTCTGATGGGGAATCCAGGGGTGACCATCCCCACTCTGATCCGGAATCCAGGGGTGACCACCCCCACTCTGATGTGGAATCCAAGGGTGACTCTGATCGGAATCCAGGGGTGACCATCCCCACTCTGATCTGAAATCCAGGGGTGACCACCCCCACTCTGATGTGGAATCCAGGGGTGACTCTGATCGGAATCCAGGGGTGACCATCCCCACTCTGATGGGGAATCCAGGGGTGACCACCCCCACTCTGATCGGAATCCAGGGGTGACCATCCCCACTCTGATGCGGAATCCAGGGGTGACCATCCCCACTCTGATCTGAAATCCAGGGGTGACCATCCCCACTCTGATGCGGAATCCAGGGGTGACAATCCCCACTCTGATGCGGAATCCAGGGGCTTATGGCAGAGGCAACAGTTAAATCCAGCCCTGGAAGCTGGACGTTCCTCTACCAGCAAACTGAACTAGATCAGGCACAGCATGGTGGGTCTTGCTTCTGGCTCATGCTTATGGTGCTGGGGACCACAGGGCAGTGTCCCATCCCTGTAGAAGCCACGTCTGACTCCAGGCCCACCGTGGAGCCTTCACACAAGCACTCAGCCATCTCACACAGCCTGTCCTTCTCCACTCTGTTCCCCACAGCTTGGCTCCGAAACGAGGCTGACAGGGCAGAACTCGGGCTGCAGGGCTGCACTCTCTGTCCCTACCCAGGTGCCCTCGGCACATCACAAACTCTTCTGTGGGTTGGAGGGAGTGTGTTGAGGGTAAGGAGCTGGGGAGGCTGCTGCCAGGCACCCCAACAAGCAGAAGCACCCCAGACAACCTGGCCTCTGTGGGCGCCTGTGTGTGAGGCCCATAGGCTGCAGCCAGGTGACCTTGGTCCTCACGCAGCCACAAGGCGCTCCCACCTGCCAGACCACCTCCAGATGCTGAACCCGTCTCCATGGAGCTCCACCCATGGTGCCAAACAGTTTCCTAAAGAATGAAGGAGCCACCAAAATCAGGAGTTCAAAAGACAGAACGAGAGAGAGAGAGAAAGAGAGAGAGAGAGAGAGAGAGAGAGAGAGAGAGAAAATGTGTGTGTGCATACAGGTGTTAGTGAGTGAGCATGTGGGAGTGTGTATGCCTCCCTGTGTGTTTGTGAGTATGTGTGCATCTGTGTTGGGGGGTGAGTGTTGTGTATGTGTGAGTGTGTGTGTGTGTGCGTGTGGGTGTTTGTGAGGGAGCATGTGGAAGTGTGCACGTCTCCCTGTGTGTGTGCGTGTGAATGTAGGGGTCAGTGTATATGTGTGCACATGTGGGTATGCATGTTTGTGAGTGAACATGTGGGGGTTGCATGTGTGTGTACATGTGGGTGTTTCTGAGTGAGCATGTGGGAATGTGTATGTCTCCCTGTGTGTGTGTATGTGTGTGTATGTGTATGTGTGCAGGGGGGTGAGTCTATGTCTGTGCACATGTGGGGGATGTATGTGGGTATATGTGTCTTTCTGTGTGTGTATGTGTGTGGTTGTATGTATGTGCATATGTGGGGTGGTATCTGTGTGTGTAACTGTAGGGGGGATGGATTAATGTCTGCATGTGTGTGCATGTGTGTGTGCATGTGTATGTGTGAATATGTGTTCAGTTGTGCACATATGTGCATGAGCATGTCTGTGTGTGCATGTCTGTATGTCGGGGATGTGCATGTTTGCATATGTCCCCATGTGTGCATATGTATGTACGAGTTGTGTGGGGTATATATGCATATATACATGTATGAGTGTATGTGCACATGTGTAGAGGGCGTATGTATGCATTTCTGTGTGTGTCTGCATGTATGAGGATGTAGGTGTATGTATATATGTGTGTATATATGTAGGGGGTTATGTGTGTGTGCATGTGTATATGAGGGTGTATATGTGTGCATGTATGTATGGTATGTATATGTGTATGTGGTATGTGTGTATGTGTGGTATGTGTGGTATGTATGTGTGGCGTGTGCATGTATGAATGTGTGTGTGTACTGCGTGCATGTGTGTATGTGTGTATATGTGAGCACACATGCACTCTCATAGCATGTAATTAACCACAATCCATTCCAAATGTTATAGTCAACCCTCTAAGTTAATAATGATTTTACGATGTAAGTTAATAATGACTGCACAGTGTAAGTTTTGACTATGTCTTCAAAGCTATTTGCTTCCCAGCAAGTAAAGGTCCCGACCCTGCCTTCTTCCTGTCCACCTTCCTGCCCAGCTGAGCTCTCCTTTGCCTCCCAGCCACAAAGCTGGTGCCCTGTAGCATGCAAAGTTGAAGCTTCACCCAGGTTGCGACCACAGAGTAGATACAAGTCGCAGCCAAGAAGGGGACCTGGGCCAGGAAGTCAGAAACTTGCCCTGTGGCAGGCAGTTCCTATATGTGGCTGTTGCCAGCACAGATGGCTCTCAACAACGGAGGTTGACAAGAATTGAGACTGAACGAGAGGAGTTGAAGTTTGGGATAACAGACACCCAGCTGAACAGAAAGTTCCCAATACTGATCCTTCAGGGAGTAAGAACACCCTATTCACCAGAGCTGGGTGACTGGAGGCAGTCTCCAGCCCAGGACTGGACTCAGCACAGTCAGTCAGCTGCCATAGGTCCCTGGGGCTGTGCGTTCAGACATCTGACCATTTATGGTTTAGGCCCCACTACAGGGGGGAACCTCCTCCAGGAGGTCACCCTGCTGGTTAGTTTCTGTTAACTTGACAGAGACAGCTGGGAAGAGGAGCCTCAACTGAGACGTTTCCTCCATCACGCTGGCCTGTGACCACATCTGTGGGGCATTTTCTTAATTCTCAATTGATGTAGAAGGGCTCAACCCACTGTGGGTGGTGCCATCCCTTGGCAGGTGGCCTGGGCTGTATAAGAAAGGTAGCTGGGCATCCAGGGGAAGCAAACCAGTCAGCAGCATTCCTCCATGTCTCTGCTTCAGCTCCTGCCTCCAGGTTCCTGCCCTGACTTCCCTCAGGGTGAATTGTGACCTGGAAGTGTAAGTCAAACAAACCCTTTCCTCCCCAAGCTAGTTTTGGTCTGTGTTTTATCAGAGCCACAGACAGCAATCTAGAACAGTCACCAATGATATAAGAAAGGTAGCTGGGCATCCAGGGGAAGCAAACCAGTCAGCAGCGTTCCTCCATGTCTCTGCTTCAGCTCCTGCCTCCAGGTTCCTGCCCTGACTTCCCTCAGGGTGAATTGTGACCTGGAAGTGTAAGTCAAACAAACCCTTTCCTCCCCAAGCTAGTTTTGGTCTGTGTTTTATCAGAGCCACAGACAGCAATCTAGAACAGTCACCAATGACACCCACAGAGGTGTGCGCCCAGCTACAAAGTCCCCCTGAGTCTGAGCTCCTGTAAGCCTTATCCCCACAGTGTCCAGGCTGAAGGACTGAGTGAAAGGAGGCCAGGGAGAGGAACGTCTTCTCTGTGCTTGCAAGGAAGGTGCTGGGCCCCCGCGCGCCGAGACTGCATGGGACACAGCCCCCTCTGAATGCTGGGACTCGGCAGCTCCAGAGGTCCTCAGAGACAGACCGTTGGTTTGGTCATCAGCATTTGGTGTGGATGGGGATGGCTGCAAATTGTTGTGGTGGCTGTCACTGTGGAGAGGGAGACCCTGTGAGAACTCCCAGATAGGGTGTGAAATGCTAGAGATGTTGGAAGAGTGATGGGCCAGATTAAGGAACCAATCTCTTACGCAGGGTGGAGCGAAGGGAGCCATATGTGGAGCACTCTCTGCCTCTCCCATGGTTTGATGAAGCCCTCGGTGGTCCAGCTTAGCTCTGATTTCCCTCTCATCCAGGTGGTTAGTGCCTGGAAACATGTAAAGTTGATGTCCCACCCGGGTTTGCAGAAGGGCAGGAGGACCAGGGAACCAGGACCTCACCTTGCAGCCTACAGCAGGCTTCCTTGCCCAGCTCTGGCCCCCTCTGCAGAAAGCGGGGAGAAGCCCCTGAGTTCTGGGTAGCAAGAGTGGCCCAACAGCCATGCATCTACAGGGCCTGCCGCTAATCACCACGACCAGACCTCATGCTCTCGCCAGCGGCACAAACACGCCCTAAATCCAATTGATCAGATGTAAAACATCACCTCCCCCACCTTCCGTGCACAGGCGGGTCAAAAATAGGTGATGTTCATTGCATTACTCGGCATAAACATGATTTTAATAATTACCACGGGCCAGAGCCCGTGCCTGCTCCTGAATAATGAACATTGAATTCTATTATCGCTCAGTATTAAATATCTTCCAGTTCAGCTCCCGCAGCAGGCTGGTACCAGCGACGCCCGTGGCACACACCATCCCTCCGCAAAGCATCCAGTCCAAGATGAAAAATCTCTACTGTTCTTCTGAGACCCTAAGGACACAGCATCCTGCAGCCATTCAAAGGGGATGGTCCTGAATTTGTGATGATATTAGTTTTCTTATTCACTGAAGATACCCGAGAACAGGGATCAGTCTTATGACAACATCTTTGCCTTTGAAATGATTAATTTACAGTTCTTTTCTGCACAGTCGGTGTCAGAAAGCCTTAATATCTGCTACATTGGCAAACTGCATCCAGTATGCAACCTGGACTTGGACACCCTCTCTCACAGTCCCTTCATCTTACAGATGGAGACAGAGGAGCTTGGAGGGGTTAACTGGCTCATCCAAGGTTACCTGAATAATTTAAGAGCCTGTGGTAGCACATCACAACTCTGCATCTCAAACACCACTGGCCTCCCCAACGGTATTTAACTGGTCAGTTTGATTCACTAGCCTGCATGGCTAGAAGGAGGAGGAGGAGGATGCTGAACCACAGGTCCCCAGACGCCAACCTTGGAGAGAACCAGAGTCCCTCCTCCGTACCGAAGAAACAGAGAATCAACTCTGCTGCGTAGCTTCACCTAGTGCCCAGTGCGGACTCCTCTCCCGAGTGAGACATTCATAAATGTGAGACATTCATAAATGTGAGACTTTGTGAGACATTCATAAAGTGCTCATGCGCAAACTGATGAAGCGGAAGCCCCTGCCGGTTGGTTGTCATTTGGCAACGGTTAGTTTGCACATCAGAAGACAGTATCAGTAATGTATTCCATTTGGGTATGAAAAGAATCTGATCTGTAGAGACACGGGTAATGCGACACCATTTTTCAAGAAAAAACAAGAGAAGTGGATGTCATGGAGCTTAAAGAACTCAGGGGCCACAGGAGGTGGGGCTCAGACACAGCTCCACAGGCCCTCCCACTGGAACCCCCAACCTGGTGTGGGTTTCTGGGACTATCCAGCCCAGGTGTCCAAAATCTACTGTCCCAAACTGCCCTGTGTCTCTCACTTACCTGCATATTATGACTTTCTCTCTGTGTGTCCCGCGCTGTGCTAGTTAGATGTATCCCTGGATAGTTTATAAAATGCTTGTGCACATGTGTGCACATGTGTGTATGTATGTGTGTGTGTGCTTGTCTGTGTGTTCATGTACATGTGGAGGCCAGGGGTTGATGTTCCTCATCTTCCTCAGCCTCCTCCTCATCTCACTGAACGTGGGGCTCCTTCATTCAGATAGACTGGCTGGCCAGCGAGCCCCCAGGGACCCTCCAGTCGCCACCTCTCCTGGTTATAAGCATACACCGCAGTGCCCAGCACCTATGCAGGTGCTGGGATCCAAACTCAGGTCTTCCTGCTTCTGTGGCAAGCACTTTACCCACAGCGCCAGCCCCAAAGCCCTAGAGAAACTTCTACATTGTCAGTAGGTTTTCCCGCCATCTCCACTTGAAATAGGATATTTCTGGGAAAACTTTTTTTCGGCCAATTTCACATTGACTTCAGCTAAGTCACCATATCCGTGTGTGATTTTTAAATGTTATTGTAATTAGCCTCAGCCGGCCTGTCTGTCAGTTAGCCCGGCCCAGCTCTTCTCCAGACATGGTCCAGGAGCCGCTGTGCAGGGATCCTCAGTGTGGCTGACCTCGTCATCCTGCTTTACATGGTGGAGATGGGCCTCCATGATGTGTGGAGCTTATCCAACCAGGTCAAGGTCTTATAAGCAAAAGGGCAGACTGCCTGGAGACCGCGGCGCCCACTCCAGAAGCCCCGCCGGCTAGCCAGCCCCAGCTGAGGTGTT
>NW_008328342.1:1239932-1242866 GCF_000622305.1 Nannospalax galili
CAGCCCCCAGCCCCGCCCCTCCACCCTGGCTCACCAGCTCCAGTCCTCCTGGTCCCCTGCTGTGTGTCTCTCCTCTCTCCCTCACTCCACCCTCAAGCTTTTTGCATTGTTCTCTAATCTGATCCTATCTGAAGGCTGTTTCTGAAGGTGGTAAGTGCTGGGCCTGGTGTGAATGTGGACATATGCAAACGTCTCCATCAGTTCTTGGAAAGGCAGAGTTCTGGGTGACTATCTGGCACCTCAGAGGAGAGTGAGGTGGCCAGTGCCCTGGTTATAGAGGGCAAGGAAAGAGGAGTTCAGGATCAGAGCCAAGCCTAGGCCCCACAGGTGACCTGAAAGTTCAGAATCTGTCCTCTGAGGAACCTGCTTCTTCTGTGGCCAGAGTCCCATCTCAAAGGTGGCTGAACGGAGACAGGAATGGGACCCCCCCACCCCACCCCTCATCCCCCAGAGTTCCTGCTGTAAACCACCAATGCTGGTGAGAGGCAGTGTGGGTTCACCTTGGGCCCCTCCCTACCTTTTGCTTCCAGATCCTCTACCAGGCTAGGGCCCAGCAGGCCCTGGAGGTGAGCACAAAGGGTGGCCTGTGATCAGGTGCTCCAAACAACCTGCATTTTCGCATTTACAGAGGCAGAGGCCTTGGGGGTGTGCAGAGAAGAAGATGCTGCAGATGTGGGAAAATGTGAAGGAAGGTAAAGTTGGGTCAGGCTGATCCTGCTGATCTGGGCTCCTTTGCTGGAGGTATCTGGCTCTGCACATTTGATTGTGATCATGGCTTCCCACGTCTACAGGTTCAACCACCAGTGTAGGGAAGATGTGGTTGGGTACTGAGTTGGCTGACTGCATGCATGCTGAGTATGTGGGGTCTGTTTTCTTCATCAGTGTCCTCTAAACAGTGTCTCAACATCATTTATACAGTATGAGGGATTCTAAGTCAGCCAGTGATGACTTACAACAGGCGTGTCCAATCTGCAGCTCCTGGGGAGCATGCTTCCCAGAGGAGCTCTGAATGCAGCCCAACACCTTTGTGGATGACAGGATTATGCTGCCACGAATTTTAAAGTATACAGGAGGATATGCAGGAGATCTGTGCAAGCATGACATCGTTTATAAAAGGGACCTGGGCCTTCACCGATTCTGGCATGTAGAGAATATGAATGAAATTTCCAGATAGAAGCTCCATCTTCCAACTAAACCTGCAAGGATGGTTAACTGATTAGAACCTTGAGGATGGTTTTTAAAAATATTTTATTGCGTTGTTTTTGCATTTCATATTAATCAAATTTAATCAAACTCCCCCATTCATCCACACCTCCCCATATCACCCACAACTGGATTTCATTCTGACATATATGTTAAGTTCTATCCAGTCAGGCATTTGTACCCAGGTGTCCCTCAGTACAAGTTCATCCACTGGAGTCTAGGCAGCCTGTGTAGGGTCACTCCCTTAAAGAAGAGCAACTCTCCCTCATCCAGCAATAGTCAGTTGTCAGTAGCTCTTCAGCTAGGGTTGGGGCCTGCTGCTCATTTCCCTGGATAATTGTAGAGAGTTTGGAATGTTGCAGGTCTAGAGCCAAATTATATCGACCCATCCTTAGCCCTCTGAATCTGCCAGGGCAGATTCTAAGCTGTTTATTGCCCTCCTCTGTGCCTCTCAGTTTGTGAGCATTAGGTCATCATTTGGAATGTCCAAAACAGAACACTAGCTTTCCTTTGGAATGTATTAACTTAACCAGACCCTAGTTCCCACCATCCAAAACGCTGAGTGACTGAGGTTTCTCTGTTTTGCTACAACCGCCTACTTGATGTTGTGTCTCGACTTGGGGCTCTCTTTGTTCTGTTTATACAAACTTTGTGAAACTGCTTCCACATTGGAAGATGGAATTTGGGGTCATCTGAATCGATCCCCTGGTCATGGTAACTTAGACTTGGCTACAGAATAAACTATCTCCTATCCCCTTTGAGGCAAGAGTTGTGCTCCTGCATCTACAAGAGGGTCTTGGAACTCTACAGCGACCCCTCGGATAGTAAGGAATGCATGTCGTCTGGTCAGTTAGGTCTCTGGTGGACTGTTCAGCTAGATAAAGGCTGAGCTGGTATCTCTTGCCAGAGAAGAGTCCAGTGGATGGTACTTGCCCCATCACTGAAAAGAGATTCCTTGTGAAAGGAGCCAGGCTCATCGAAGAATGTCGTTGCTGCCACTCTCTGCATGTTAGACAGTGCCCTGGGGGTTATGGGGTCTCTGAGCAGGGAAACTTAAATACAATGGTCCAATGGTGATCTCAGGATTCTCACATGGCAGGAACCAGACTCCATTTAGTAACAGAAGCCCAAAGGGGCATGGCTGCCACTGCTGCCCACCACCAAGTTAGAGCGAGGCTCAGACTGGTCTGACACAGAAGCCTACAGAGCTGGCAGTGGACCCTGCTGTCCATGAAACAGAAATAGATTGGCAGCCCACGAAATCTTTGCTTGATCTGTATAAGTGGAGGAGTTCCAGGTCAAGTGAACAAGTCTAATTTGAGTCACTCAGAGTCGCAGCCCTTCAATCAACTTCCAGACTCCAGCCAGTTTAGACAAGTCCTTCGAGTGAAGGGAGGTACGTTCCACTCCAGTAGGGACCCAGCCCCGTTGGAGAAAGAACGCTGAAACCTTTCTCCAGACCTTACCCAGAGACCTGTGGCCTGTCACTGGTATTACTGTAGTGTGTGGAGAAGAAACCTATCCAGGGAGCTTGTTGACCTGAAAAGTCACCATGGCCTCCATCCACACCAGTGCTTGTGGAGGTCAGGAGAGCAAGAAGTGATAGACAGCTCAGGTTGGCCAGCCCAGAGGGTCCCCATCTGTCTTGTGGTAACTTCCCAGTGTCAGACAGACATTGCAGCAGGCATGGGGACAGTCCCCATGCGGGTCCCTGAGCTGTGGTTATCAGGG
>NW_008328342.1:1243593-1256189 GCF_000622305.1 Nannospalax galili
TAAATGTCTCTCTGTTTATTCTTTGTCCATTTGATCTAATGGAGACAGTGGTGTATTAAAGTCCCCTATGGTTAGTGAGTTGGGATTAATCTGTGTCTTAAAATCCTATAGCAGTTTTTTTAACTTTTACAAAAACTTTACTGAGAATTTCATACATGCATATAAGGTGTTTTGATCAAATCCATGCCCATTTCGCTCCAACATTCCCCGCTCTGAAGAGGTAAGCCTAAAGTCTTTTAAGGATTAGATACAAGCTCCCAAATACTTTTTGTGGGGTCTCTCCCTCTCCTCGTGGGTCGTTGGCCACCATTCCACAAGGACAAAGGGAACAGAAGCAACGAACGGGGTCAGGATGGCCAGTGAGCACTGATGGAAGAAAGCCCTTCCCGGGAGGCAGGTTCAGTGATACAAACAGCTCCAGACTCAGTGAAACAGCTCTGTTTATTCAGGGTGGGGGTCAGAGGAAATACAGTGTGGAGGCAGCAGCCAATACTTCAGCTGATAGGTGCTCAGAGTATGCTTTATTTACATGTGGCAGTGGGCGCCTATCATCCAACTACCGGGCAATGGCTAATTATCATATAGAAAAAACCTGGGGGTAGTTTTTACTCCAGGTAACTATGCCAAAGGTCATGTTTTAAATGAGGCCAAGCATCCGTGCTTGGCGGCACTTTCCAGGTAAGTCAGGCAGAGAGCAGGAGGCCCCCTGCTGAGAAGGGGAGTCCTTCCATATAGCGCCGAGCCCCTTAGAGCTATCCGGACATGGGGGACTACAACCCTAGCAGCAGGGTTCCCCAACATGAGGCCAGCATCCTGCCAGTCCCTTTGGATCTTAGAAACAACACATTACTTATCTGGGTATGGGGCTCTGACCAGTTGTCAGCTAGCTTTGCATGGGACACAGGACAGAAGAGGGTGTGGCTTCTCTGCCTCTTGATTCCATGGTAGCCATGCTGCTGGGACGGTGAGTCAGTGTACACAGCCTGAGGACTGCAGAGCACTGACCTCAGGCCTGCCTCAGAAAGCTGCTGGCCTTTAGTTAAACACCTTTCGGCTTGAGTCTGAGTTGTAATTGTCAGCTTGACTCAACCTAGAATCATCTGGTCTTGAAATGATTGACCAGATCAGACTGGCCTGTGGGCATGTCTGTGAGGACTGTCTTGATTGTTCTTGATGTAGGAGGGCCCCGTCCACTGTGGGTGGCACCATTCCTTAGGAAGGTGGGTCTGGACTGAGTAATAAAGCTACTTAGGGGCTGGAGAGATGGCTGAGTGGTTAAGAGCACTGGCTGTTCTTGCAGAAGACCTGGGTTCAAATTCCAACACCCACATAGTAACAGCTGTCCATAACTCGAGTTCCAGAGGATCCCACACCTTCTTCTGTCTTCCGTGGCCATTGCATGATACAGGTGAACTTGTACACATGCAGGTATAACACTCTTACACATAAAATTTTTAAAAATTTAATTTAAAAAAAGCTAGCTAAGTCTGGCAGCAAGCCAGCAAGCAGCATTCCTCCATGGTCTCGGCTTCAAGTGCCTGCTTGAGTCCCTACCCCGGCTTCCCTCGGTGAGGGACTGAGACCTGGAAGTGTAAACTAAAAATAAATCCTGTCCTCCCCTAAGTTGTTTTTGGTCAGAATGTTTTACCACAGCAACAAGATCTGGACCTTGACCATGGATTCCCTCTTACCACATGACTGAGCTGTCACTGATTTGAGCGTTTATTGACCCCCCAAATCACAAAGGTGGGCACATACAGCAATGCTCTGTCATCACAAGGACGTGTGTAGAGATGGGCTCATCAGGCTCTGTCAGAATGTTTTATCACAGCAACAAGATCTGGACCTTGACCATGGATTCCCTCTTACCACATGACTGAGCTGTCACTGATTTGAGCGTTTATTGACCCCCCAAATCACAAAGGTGGGCACATACAGCAATGCTCTGTCATCACAAGGACGTGTGTAGAGATGGGCTCATCAGGCTCTGTAGGCACCGGAAAAATCACAGTATGATGTGGCCCAAATGCCTGCGAACCACTCTGGTTGCACTCCTCCTCTCCCGAAGCCCATGGCCTCCAGGAGTTTCCTGTGCTCAGCTGACAGGATGAGATGGCACAGCTGGTTCTGCACGATGGTCAGGAGCCATCCGGAAGTGGACATGCATAGCATGTGACTGCTCCTGAGCATCCCTGAAGACAGGGGCAAAGGGAGCCCCACCCAGTGAGTGGAGCTCTGAGCAGTGAGATGGGTGTGCAGTTTGGGTGAAGATGTGACAGATGTGTGAACTCACATTCCAAGCCCTGGCCTGTGACAAATGGTCTGACTGGGTTGAGGTGGGTCGGTTTCACAGTGGTTTGGAAGAGCCATGTCTAGAAGTTGGTGCCCAGAAAGTCTGGGAGTGGCTTATGTTCCAAATGGTCAAAAGCCATGAAGACAACTGTGCCCTATGTGGACATTCACCAGAGCAGGAGCCGGCAGAGGGAAGCTTCCAGCCTCCTTCTCCAGGATCCTGATTTGGTTTCTGTTGCTGTTATAAACACCACAACCAAAACTGATTTGGGGAAGAAAGCGTTTATTTGAATTTACAATGTCCAGGTCACAGTCCATCACTGAGGGAACTCAGGACAGAAACCTGGAGGCAGGAACCGAAGCAGAGACCACGGAGGAACGCTGCTCACTGCGCTCTTCCCCCGGTTTGCTCAGCTACCTTTCTTATACAGTCCAGCGCCAGCTGGCCTGGGATGGTACTGCCCCCAGAGGGCTGGGCCCTCCCACGTCAATTAACGATCAAGAACTACCTCACAGACATGCCTCAGGGCAATCTGATGGAGGAAACTCCTCGTTTTAGATTCTCTTTTTCCCGGTGACTTTAGTTTATGGCAAGTTGACAAAAGCTCACCAGCACAGTCAGTCACCCTGCCCTCACCATCACCAGGTGCTCGCGGGCCAAGTGACCTGGGGTGTCAGGCAGGGCCAGTACCTCAGCTGCATGGTATCTGCTCCCCAAGCTGACCGGATATGGCTGCCCCTGAGTGCCTGTCCTCATCTGCCGAGACCAGCACTGAGACCCTGCAGTGACGCCGATCCAGAAGGCGGCAGGTTGGGCACACTGGACGGCTCCCACCACGGCAGGAGAAACAGTTGACGTGTGCTGCCGTGGATGCAGCTCTGGGCATGGATTTGCCTCTCTCACACGGTGCCTCTGCCAGGCCTGCCATCCAGGGACTCACAGGCACAGGCCTTACCCATTATCCTGGCTTCAGACCAAGAATCGTTCACCCGGTGGAGTGGGGTGTAGCTGCGGCCTGAGTGTGAGCACTTGACTGGTCCTGTCAAGTTGCACATCATCCTGAAGCACTGGATAGATGGGATGGTGAAGGGCCTTTCTAGGGCTCAGCCATCCGTTCAGCCAGGTGCCCTACCTGTGGGCCTGGGGAAGTTCTTCCAGAGATAATACAGTGTCTGCCGCATGATGCTGCTGTCGCCAGGTGTGAACATAGAAATGGTCATATCCACCACCCACAGTGACCCTCAGCAAAGGTTTCCTCTTATCCCCATGCTCTGATGCTCTGACAGTCAAGAAGTCTCAGTTCCAGAGAGAAAAGGCTTCCACTAAGAGTCCCAACATCAACTCTATCAATCTAGAAGTTGAGGTGCCCCAGCGGGCAATGGGTATTCCTGCCTCCGGCCAGTGGATGCCCCTCTGTCTGAGTTAACAAGCAAAGGAAGAGGCTGCTTTTCTGGCTGGGCTGCCACAGGACACTGGACAGCTACCCCACAGTGGAAGTAAGACTGTGTCTAGGAAACAAGAGACCCCTGCAGGCATCTCAGCACCACCATGTTATGGTTAAAGTAGACAGGGAAGTACCACCACAGTCCAGACAGGACGACTGAGGCAGGTGGCAGAGAGCACAGAAGAAGGCTACTGGGGCTGCAGACTGCGGAGTAAAGACAGCCGGGGAACTGCAGATGCAAAATGGGCTTGCCGGAAAATACACAAGCCATGGGCTTGGCCCCGTCCCCTTGAATTAAGCAAGTAGCCTGACACAGTCCCTGACTGGGAAAGTCTACGGCAAAGAAGGACCCTAAGAGCCAGCACAGAAAAGCCCAGCGGGATGCTGGCTAAGACAGCATGGAGCCAGGGTCACTTGCCCAGTCCCTTACCCATGGCCTGTGTGCATCAGTAATCTCCAAGCGCTGCTCCACCAGAGACAGTGCCATCTTCAGCTTACTCTGACTAATGACGAACAGGGAAGTTGGAAGCGTCATGGTTTCTAACAGGTGGAAGGAGTCACAGCCACACTCAGACTGCAGGTGTGCTGGCATTCGCTGCAGTTCTACACAACCTGCCGCTAAAGCAAAGAACAAGGATGCTTCAGAGAAAGATCAACCATCCACCCCCATAGAAGAGGGTGTCTGGGCGCCTGGCCAGACACGAGCCATCCTGAGAAAGCCCTGGCCAAGGGCTCCAACCATGAGAGAGGCTTACGAACAATAAGGGAGGAGAGACAGAATTGGTATGGCAGGCCAGGCAGAAGAGGGTCACTTCAGCAGGCTCCCCGTGGGGTCAGGGACATCTGAGCAACACCCAATCACTGCACCTGAAAGCAAACTAGCTTCTGGGTTCTTGACGTGCATGGAGCACACCAGCTGCACGTTATAGCTCCATACCCCCAAATCCTGAGCCACGTTGTCTGACCACAGGAACTCTGGGCAGACGGGAGAGCCCAGCAGAGGTACCACAACATGGCAGAAAGCGAGCAGTGAAGGTACAGCCTCCCTACAGGTGCCCAGCCTCCCCTCTACAGGTGCCCAGCTTCTGGCAGAGAGGCATCAGGGCAGAAAGGTTGCATTGAGAGCCCGAGGTGACATTTTGGACTGAGTGGGTTGGGCATTTTCACACCTGCAAATGACCAGAGGAGCTATGACGGGATCTGCTCAGGGTCTTGGCTGGACAAGGGAGCTCCAGCTGGCCAAGCTGGCTCCTTGGCTCATTTGCTCTCGGGTGTAGGTGGCCTGAGGCCAGGGCATGCACCCCTGGATTCGTTCACAGGCCTGTGCAGATGCCCCTTCTAAATGCACTCCTAGGTTCAAGCATGGCAGGATGTGCCTATCATCCTAGCACTCGGGAGACTGAGATGGAAGGAAGGGGAGTTGGAGGCCAACCTGAGCTACAAAACAAGACACTGCCTCAAGACAGCAAGCAAACGAGCAAACACTACTCCCTCCCATGCTCTGAGTGTGTTAGAGACTCTTGTATTTGATTTATAAATGAGGGTCATGTGCCAGTTTTCTTAAGACTAATTCCCAAACCTCAACATCAGATCTTCTGTCTGCTCCAAAGTAGTTTAAATATCACGAGACTTAAAAAGTAACTAGAAACAAATCTGGAAATCCTCAACACCATCACTCATTTTGATAAGGTTAATTCTTAAAATATTCCCCAGCTCCAATATTATGTTCCAGTGACCAAAATCTTCCTGATAAAAAGAGAGAATTTAGAGCACAAGATCAAAGTCAGACAGAGGCTTCCTTGCTGCTCAGATAGCTTCCACAGTGTTGGAAGGCGCCATGCACACTACCAAAAGAGAAACCTCAGTCTTACCCAGCTGTGACCCTGTGAGCTACAATAACGACCGAACCGACAGGACACACTGCTGTAATAGTGGCCCCAATGTCATGGGGGTAACCAACCACTTTTGATTGATTTAAGGCCCCATTCACAAGATGGAACCCATACCTGGTACTGTCATTGGGGCCCAAACCTGTGGCATCGACAGGTCAGAAACCCTAGAGGAGAATCTGCTACTGCTATTCTGCTAGATGGTCGTGGTTTAAACTAACTCCTAATGACTTATCCTTCCACCCATAGATCTGTGCATCTTTCAACTCTCACAGGAAGAAGATGGCGATTCACACAGAGACCCGCAATTGGTCAAGGTGCAGAGAAGAGATTTAAAGCTTCTCAGTCCTAAAAGAAACATTTACCTCACACCCCCTCCTCCCAAAGCTCAGGAATCATTGCAGAACAGGGGGTGGAAGGATGGTTAGAACCAGAGGTGGTGGGTGAGCACAAGGAAACCGTGTTTTCTGGACACAGCAGGGCAGCTGAACACACAAACCCACAGCGGTAACAGCACAGGACCTCCAGTAAGCTGAAGCCAGACAAATCCCCGCATTGTTGGGAGAGCCAGGAAGCCTCAGCCCTGACTGAAGAGCTGTTGGCAATTAACAGCTACCAGGAGAGGAAGAGTCAGTTTTCTTTAATGGTGTGATTCCTGGTAAGTCTACCACATGCCAGTGGATAGCCACCCACCCCAGAGTATAAGGGCAGCACAAATCAGACTCCATAGGTTTACATAAAAATGAGGATAGATGGGTGGGGTTGGGGGAGGGGTGAGTATGCTCAAAATACATTGTGAGGAATTCTCAAAGAATTGTTTTTTAAAAAGGTTGAGGTCAGAATTTGGGAGTCAGGGTTGTGTAGACAGATGGAAAGGCATAGTCATTTCTCACAAATATTTCTTTTGCTTTATTCCAATTATTCCGACTCTGAGGCAAGAACAGAAGAAAGACACAGGAGAGTGAGCGCCTGGCGCCCTCCTAGCTGCCACAAACCAAGCGATGACTGCTCCAAAACTCTCCTAGGGAAACACTTTCTTGTAGAGTGTTGAACCAGAGAGCGGCCAGCTGACTTCCCACAGACACATTTGTGCCCAAACTTCAAATCAGAAAGCAGGACCCACTTGCAACCCTGGACACCCCAGCGTTCTCTCCCAGCACGGTCCTCCCTCGCGGGGCGGCTCTACTCCTGCAGTCACAGCACAGCTTGAGCAAACGGGGTCATATGTTGTTGTATGCAGTGTCTGCTCAGTGCGGCGGGCACTCCTCTGTGTTGGGACGTGGAATGGCATGGCTTGTGCGTCCTGGTGTTGAATGGTAGGATTCCACGTGTGAGTGAAGCAGTGTCCTTGTGCCTGTCTTTGGCTGACACGTCCATAGGCCCCAAGCAGGACTGGGAGAAGAGCCTCTGGAATGTTCCAGGTGGGGCTCTGTTTTCTGCCTGGTGATGGGAAGCTGGGCCCCGGTGGCACTTGACTTGGGCTCCCCACAGGGATGGCTGCAATCACCTCCACTGCAGCAACGAAGACCTGGGGCCTCTGTGTGTCTTCACCGATGCTGCTTGGAGTGACTCTGTGAAGGTGCCCGTGGGCCTCGAGGGGGCAGCTTCTAAGGCCTCTCTTTTGTCCTGATAATTTGAATTCTTCTGGCACTTTGACCAGAAATGCTTTTCTTGTGAATACCGCCCCACTCAGTCAGCTGTCTTCCAACACCCTTAATGGTGTATTCTGATAAATGGAAAGTCTTAGTTTTACAATAACCCAAGTCGTCCCTTTTCCTAGAGCCAGGTTTGTTTTAGAAATGTGCCTGCATTAAGCTCGCAAAGATGGACCCGTGAGCTCCCTTCTAAAAGCTCCCTTGTTTTTACATTGAGACCCGTAATCCATCTGAAATTGATTTTTATGTGTGGGAGGGGGGTGAAGGAGGTGAGCTCGCTGTACAGACAACAGTCGACTCTTTCTTTCCTGTTAGCGCAGTCATGGCTTTATTTCTAATCTCTCTCTTCTTTTAAATGAAACCCCAGCATAGTCACAGTTTCCACATCAACGTCTCTTTCTGTTCTAGGGTTTAATCGGGGTCTCAGCTATCACGTCCCTCCTCCAGCCCCCAGTGGTCCGCACTTTCTCTTGTTTACGAGACCTTGGCAGACCTCCTGAGTGGTGGCCAGGCTGCCTGTAGCCCGTCTCTGAGGTGTTCTTGTTTGTGATGTCTTTCACAAACAGACCGAGGCTTCTGCATTTTGGAAGTGACACCATTGACGGGAAACGCCCTTCACAGCACATTGCATCTGGGTTCCCGGTGGCGGCTTTGGAGGTGCGACAGCTGGTGGACGTGGTGCTGGACCACTCCCCACAAAGAGAGGTCTCTCCCATTTTGCCTTTAGGAGCCGTTGAAGAACCAGGAGACCAGTCCTCCCCTAGAGATGGGGGGTTCTGATGTGCCCCACCTGAGATGGAATGTCTAGCTTCCAGAGATGGGGGGTTCTGATCTGCCCCACCTGAGATGGAATGTCTAGTTTCTAGAGATGGGGGGGTTCTGCTGGTGTGCCCCACCTGAGATGGAACGTCTCACTGATGCCTTTGAAATCCGAGAACAAAGCGGTCTTTACCTGCCTGCTCATCTGCTCAGGTCTTTATTTAAGGTCATGTGATGCATGCATATTTAGTTCCTATATTATCATCTTAAAAATTCAGTGTTAAGGCTGGGGAGGTGGCTTAGTCAGTAAAATGCTTGTCTTGCAAGCACAATACCAAGTTCAATACTAAGAACTCACATTTAAAATATAAAAGGGCAGGCTTGGCAGCCCATGCTTGTAATCCCAGGGCTGGGTAGATAGAGACAGGAGGATCCTGGGGCTTGTGGCCGTCCAGTCCGCCCAACTCGTTGGTCCTCAAGCCAGTGAGTGTTGAAAGAATAAAGATGAGAAGCTCTTGAGGTTGACCTCTGGCCTACACAGGCACGTGCACACACACACAGACACAGACACACACAGACACACACAGACATACACACACATACACATGCAAACACACAGAGGCACATGCATATTTGCACACCTATACACATGTGAACACACAGACACATGCACATGTGCACACACACACACACAAGTGCACACACACAATCAGTATTAAAGGTCGTGGTGAATAATGCTGGCATCTCCCATCCCCATGGCTCCCAATAAGTGGCTAGACAAAGGGGACTTTTCAAAAGTACTCAGTGTGAACTTGTCGAGGGTGATCGAGGTGACTCTGAGCACGCTGTCCTTAGTGAGGAAAGTGAAGGGCTGTGTGGGCAACGTTTCCAGGGTCTTGGGACGGGTGTCCCTCCTGGGTGGTGGTCACTGCATTTCCAAGTATGGTACACAGGAGGGAGCTCTCCTGTTTTGGAATGAAAGTGGCTATAATAGAGTCTGGAGCATTCAAGACCAATATAGCTAATGAAAGATTATTACTGAGCAGAAAGGAGCTGTGGGACAAGGCCAGCTCAGACATGAAAGAGACTTATGGAGGGACATTTCTAGAACCCTACCTGACAATTGCAAGATCATGGTACCAAAAGTGCACAGAGGACCTGTTCTGGGTGACAGGTTGCATGGAGCACTGACTGCCTGTCATCCCTGTACCCGGTACTCACCTGGCTGGGATGCCAAGTTCTTCTACCTCCCGATGAGCTATCTGCCCACCTTCCTGGTGGATGCCATGGTATACTGGGTCTCCCCAAAGCCCACCAGGGCTCTGTGAAGCACACACGTGCCTGTATGGTTGGGAAAATAAGGATACATTGGGAGTGAGGGGATTCCTTGGTCAAGGAGAGTAGGGTGGATGGAGGGAACCTTCCTCACACAAATGACTCTGTGCTGATATTATTGAGAATGGAGAAGACTAGAGCAAGAACCAAAGAACTCTGACAAGGGCTAGGGATTAAAAAGTGCTGGAGCTACACTGATGGACACTGGGAGACACAATCATACTGTGTAGACCATATTTTATATATATAATATTTAATATATATTATATTGTGCTGATATTACTGAGAATGGAGAAGACTAGAGCAAGAACCGAAGAACTCTGACAAGGGCTAGGGATTCAAAAGTGCTGGAGCTACACTGATGGACACTGGGAGACACAATCATACTGTGTAGACCATATTTTATATATATATAATATACAATATATATTATATATGTTTGTTAAGTTGGGTGGGGAAGACTGGGGGGAGGTGCAGAGAGGGGAGTGGTTCTGAGCACCATCAAACTATATAGTATGAAAATCACAAAATTTCAATTAAAAAAACCAGCGTTCCTGTTCACCTCTTACTGAGCTGCAATAAATGGGACCAGAGTCAACCTCTTGCTTACAATAACAATGTCAAATAACATAATGCGAAAAATAATGGATTTCGAGACCTAGTGCCAAGACATGTAGAAGAAGGACTCCTGGGAGCTGGAGGCGATGGCGTACTGCCATTGCCAGCAGTTTCCTGCCATGGTTCATAAGGGGACCCACCTAGAGTGAAGGGGCTCCCTGGGGTTAGTATACAGCTGGTTCAAGGTCAAAGCGGGTAGTCTGCAGGACAGAGTACCAGACAGAAGACACAGAAAGAACTCTGAAGTTTTCCAGAACACCCAGCACTCAACAGAGTGGTGACTAGTGCATGCATGCCAGGAAGCAGCCCCACACCAGAACAAACGCCCCCAGGTCATGGGAAACAGAGCCCCAAACCCACAAGGTGAGAGGAAACAGCACCTTGAACTCACACAGTCAGGATCGTTGCCCATTCTCACCAGCAGATGGAAATTTCCATAGCTCATGCTCGGGCTGCTGGGTGGTTTACTCAGAAAGGGCAGCTTCGGTAAGAGGGAAAAATGAACCACAGACTAAACGTTCTGTTCCTGGCCTATAAATGTGGAAAACACTCCTGAAAGGACAGACTGCCTCTGAGTAACCAGCTGCACCTCAGAACAAACCTCAAGAACAATTTTGGAGCATAAAATATTCAACAGCCAAGGTAAAATTTGTGAATTTCTGGCAGCCAACCTGAAACCGCCAACTGCACAAAGACTTAGGAAGTTTCAGCCCAAAATGAGAAGAGGGAAAAAATCAATGCCGTGAAACCAGATTGATGAGTGACAGAGTTCAGAACTAGAAAAGTACTCGAAGTTAGTTGTGCTAGCTATATGCAGTGTGTGCTCAAAGTACAAGATGAGGTGTGTGACCTGGCGGGGGGGGGCGGTGGAAAGTATTTCTAAACCCTAAACTGAGCAGGAAACTGGAGGTGAGCTCACAGAGTACAAGATGAAAAATACCCTGAATGGGATCAAAGTGGATTAGACATTAGTGGAGAACGCATTAGTGAATTGGAAATCAAGGCAACAGAAATTCTTCATAATAAAAATGCCAAGAAAAGACTGCGGACATCTGTAGAGAACCCTCGAGTTTAGAGACATTAAGCAGCCTGAATATGTGTGCGGAGACCTTCTGGAGAGACAGAAGACACAAAAAAGCAGACCTGAACCAATCGTGGCTGGGTTGTTTGTGTATTTCATGAAAACCGTACGCTTGCATCTTCAAAGCACTCAGTGAACTCCAGAGATGAGGACATGAGGAAATGTCAAAACACGCCCTCCCGAAATTGATCAGGAAGGACCCTACCAGAGCACAACACCCTACCAGAGCACACCACAGTGGAAGCCGCCAGAGCCTCTTCTGCAACCTGGCAGGTGTCAGGGTGCATATGAGCCTCCTGAGAAAGAGGCTTTCGAAAGTGGAAGCAAAGTCAGCCTTGGCCAGGAGTGGAAGGGCTGGGAGCATTCGCTACCACTAAGAGGAATTTATGACAGTTACCAGGCTAAAATGAGCTTAGAGAGGTCACAGATCTAAGACACGTGTGCAAAATAGAAGACGTCACTGTGTACGAGCTTGGACCATGAACACTGAAGATGGGAAACAAGAAAGGCATCGAAAACATAAACCACAGGCCGGGTGTGGTGGCCACGCCTGTAGTCCCAGCACTCAGAGACAGAGGCAGGCGGAGCTCTGTGAGTTCAAGGCCAGCCTGGTCTACATAGTGAGTTCTAGGACAGCTGGGGCTACAGGGAGACTCTGTCTCAGTAAACAAAATCAAAAAAATAAAATTAAAAATTAAAAAAACAACCAACCAACCAGCCGCACAATAACCCCAAACAAAACAAACAAGTAAAAACACTCAGGGCGAGCAATATCTATGAAATTAAGGAAATCAAAGATCCTAAAAAGTAGTGAGGTGTGCTCCATTTGTGCAGAGACTCACCGTAGTCAAGGCACGAATGTCTACAAAATGACCAATAGTTTCACATATGATCTCTCTCAATGTGCCTGAGTGGACTTCTGTCCCTAATTCTAGAATCTATAAAGAAAACAAAGGCACCAAAATAGGAAGAAAGAGAACAAGAGAGGGAAAGGAGGAAAAACACATTCAGAAACAGAGTCAGAGGTTGGCGTGACAGCTCAGTTGGTAAAGGGCGTGAGGCCCAGAGTTCGCTCTCCAGAACCCATATTTTAAGAAGCCAGGCCTGGTGACATGCCATTGCTCTTGTAATCCTAGCACTGGGGAGGCAGACAGGGCTCTTTGGGCTCTCTGGCCAGCCACTCTAACCTACTTGGTAAGCTCTAGGTCAGTGAGAGACCCTGCTTTGAAAACAAGGAAGAGGCAGATCACACAAAGTTAGGAGGTAAATGTCGGGGGCACATAGGGGCGAGTTGGAGGAGAGGCCGGGGGTAGATTGGATCCAGGCATATTATATGTATATATGAATATTAGATAATGTAGTTATTAAAAACTAGACATGGTGGATGGCTGAGGGTGATACAAGGTTGTTGACCTCTGACTTCCCCAAGCACTTGTACATAATTACATGCACATATGCATATATACAGAGAGAGAGAGAGAGAGAGAGGGAGAGAGAGAGTAAAATTAGAGAGAGAGAGAGT
>NW_008328342.1:1256876-1260016 GCF_000622305.1 Nannospalax galili
AAGTTAAACATGAACAGCCTAAGGGACCCCAGACAAAGTTCCTCAGTGGGTTTCCCACGAACACCTCTTGGCCCCGGTTCTCCACACGTGGCACTAAGCCCGCCTGGCCAATGTGTGAATTTGTTCTTTCTTCACAGTGGGCTGTCACTCCTCACAGGCTCCCTGGCTCAGTGGGACCCTTGCATTTTCCCAACACCCCCCACCCCACTGCCCTCCACAGTCCTGGCTTTCTTAGGTTCTTAGGTACTTGAAATGTCACTCTATACCTGATTGCACAGCCCTGTCTTTGGATCAATCTGCCCTTTTTCAAACTCTGATATTTCATCCTATCCACTGGGATTTCAATTTTACTTACATAATTCTTCATTTCTAGTGATAACATTGGTTTGCTTTATTAAGCTCTCACTTCCAAAAATGTTTGGTTTCCAGCCACTTTCCATAACCCTCTTCATTTCAAGCACATGGAACACTTGCGTGCCTGACCCATATTCAGAAAGCCCAGCCTAAACCTCTGTGGGAAATGTTCTCTGGTTCCCTGGTCTGGAGGGATGCTGGGTCTTTGCCAGTGTCTCAGTGAATTCTGAGGCCTGCTTTGTGTCTGTGAGCCTTCTGAAAAGACAGTGAATCCTGTGAACCCAGCATTGCTTTTATTTACTTTTAAAGATTTATTCTTATTTATGTGTGAGTGTCTGTCCCCATGTGTGAGTGCCAGGAAGTCAGAGGAGAATGTGGGATCCTCTGGAGCTGGAGTTACAGGCAGTTGTGGTTCTATGAACCAGACTATGCTCTTCTACAAAAGCAGTGAGCTATCTTAACTGCAGATCTGTCTCTCCAGCTACAGAACCATTAAAAAAATAATGTCACCCCTAGTGGTTTGGACTATACAGGAAACTCAGATTCAAGCCCCAAATCTTCTATGGGGCTCTGGACTACGGGCTGTGCTGTGATTTTATCTTTTGCTTGGTGTCAAGGGGAGTTGGTAAAACCTTTAAGAGATGGAATCTGGCGAGCAGGCTATGTCACTAAGAGTGTGCCCTAGGAGAAGATGCTGGGAAACATCTCTTCTGTTCCTCATTTTTCCACCATGAGGTGAACCTGCTTTCTTGGTACACACTCAGGGAAATAATGTCCATACAATAATGTCCACCCAACCAGAGGCTCAACCTGCCATGGACCAGAGCCTCCAAATCCATGTTTTGATAAATAGTCTTCCTTATAAACTGATTCTCTCAGATACTGGTCCGCTGACCAGCACCAGCCATCAAAGGGCTCGATGGGGTAGAGTGGGACAAAGCCTGGCCTGGTTCTTCTGCTGGAGAGCCTTCTCCAGATGACCTGCTCTGAATGCAATGTGCTGTCCAGTGAGAGTCTGTCCATACAGAGATGATCTGTCCACTCTGTGTATAACCTGTGCTGTCCAATGAGAGTCTGTCCATACAGAGATGATCTGTCCACTCTGTGTATAGCCTGTGCCACCCAGCGAGGGTCTGGTTCATCTCTTCAACTTATGGAGTATAAAACACTAACTCCATGCAGATGTCCTGTGGGCTCTGGTACCTTTTGGGAGGATACCCTGTGGATTGCGGTACCTTCGGGGAGGATGGCTTATAGGCTGTGGTACCTTTAGGACCTGCCTTTATACTTCCTTTATTTTATATTCTGAAGAATTTTCTAATTTTGACTGCAGACTAGCATTTTGAAGCAGATGTCTTATACTTTACCCGCACCTAAAGTACAGGACTACATACTGCTTTCAAAAGAGATACCTTCTTCCAAAGTATTTTACATTAAGGGGTTTATTATTTAATTTTTAACCTACCTGAATATAATACTTGAGTATGATCTAAAATAATGATACAGTTTCCATATCAATAGCAATTACCTGTATGTCATTTATGGAAAATACGTACTTTTTCCTCATTTAAGGTTAGACAGCCGAGGCCATGGGTCACTTCTCCACAGTATGGGTCTGTGCTCGGCTGTTTCCTCTTATCTCTTATCTGCACGTCACTGTGTTCTCAACACTGTTTGCTGGAGATTCTGGCATGATGTTAAACATGTGGCAGGATGGGACCATGTTCTTCACAATTAACCCCGTATAGCTTTCACTTTCCCGTCCCACAGGATCACAACCTGGCCAGGTCCTTGGAAAACGCTGCTGGAATTCTGATTGGAATTGCATTGCATTCAGAGACAAATTTAGAGAGCACTGCCCTAATGATCATGGAGACTTCCAACCCATTAGTCTGCCCTTCCATCTGCCCGGAACCTCCCGTGTAGTTGGGAGCTCCCAGGCTTGCTTGAAGAGCCCATTTAAGCACTTGGTTCCTTACCGTTCTTTAGAGGAGGCCAACTGGAACATTTTCTTCTATGAGATTTTCTTTTTGTTTTTCAGAATTCTTTTGATGTTTTTAAAGCTGTACACACAGACTCTTTCCCAGTAGTCCTTCATCTTTGACTGCCTGTCTGTACCACGTCTTCTGCATCTCAGTTGGACTCTATCTCATTTTTATAATTTCTGAACGCTGTCTTTTCTTGCCTTATTGTTTTGGCCTCAATCCCATAAAACTGAAACAGAAACGGTAAGTCTTGTGTCTTTGTTCACAACGAATATTCGGCAGCTTTGTCTCTAGCTGTGGCTCTCATTTATGTGTCTGGCACCTTCCCGTTAGGCTAAGGAGTTACTTCCAGGTTCTAGCTGGTGAGCATTTCTATCCTGAATGGACGCTGCCTTTTTCATACTCTCTCACCATGGTCTTTTATATTTAATGCCTTTTAAAGGTGAAGAAAGTTGTTACATGGGACGGTTTTTAAAATTTATATTTTATTTCATTTTTTAGATTTGTTATATTATTATTATTATTATTATTATTGTGTGTGAATGCCACATATATAAGTACACTCAAGGAATCTGGAAGAAGGTGTAGGATTCTCTGGAGTTGCAGTAGAGGCGATTGTGAGTTGCCTTATGGGTGCTGAGAACTGAACTCCTTTGAGAGAACATATGCACTTTTAACTGATGAACCATCTCTCCAGCCCCTAGAGTTGTATTTTTTTTTGTCTTTTTTTTTTGAGACAGGGTCTCCCTGTAGCCCCAGTTGTCTGGAACTCACTATGGAGACCAGGCTGGGCTTTAAATC
>NW_008328342.1:1260434-1280364 GCF_000622305.1 Nannospalax galili
TTTTTTTATTGAATTCTTTGTGTATTTTATACAGAACATCTCAATCAATCTTAATCATCTTTATACCTCTGACCCCACTGGCACCCTCCCACAACCCCCTCCCCACTGGAGCCCATATACTTTGTCATCCCTGTTAAGACCAACTGTGTCATCAGTGTCCCCAGACATTCCCAGTGCAAGTCCATCCACTGAGGTCTAGTCAGCCTGTCTAGAGTCCCTTGTTTTAGGAAGAACAGCTCTTCTTCACCTAGCAGCAATCAGTTGCCAGTATTTCTTCAGATAAGACTGGGGTCTGCTGTTCATTTCCACAGCTCTATGCTGGGTTTGTCTGCCTGAGTTTGCATGGGACTTGTGTGTGCTGACACCATTGCTATAGAATCATATAAGCAGGGTCCCAGGAGCTTGTAGGACTCTGTATATGATCACGCACCTCTTTCCTGACTCTTACAATCTTTCTTCCCCCTCTTCCGTGATGGTCCCTGAGCCCTGAGTGGGTGAAGTTTAATAAAGGAGTCCTGTCCAAGGACCATCATGCAGCAGACTCTTGATGTCTACGCTTTAGCAATTTGTGACCTTTTGAGGCACTGAGGTATCTTTTCAAAGTTCTTAAATTCTTGCCTCAGTCATCACTGCTCTGCTTTTATGACCTTGATCTTGCTGCTGTTTCTCAGTATTATACAGCCAGTTCTCAACTAGGCTTCAACATGCTGTTTCCTCTTGAAATTTAAAATTTATGTCTTTGCCTTTGCTAAATGGAAACACGCCGTTCCAGCCCTTGGCTTCAGTGTTCTAGATAATCTCTCCCGAGGACCGTTTCCAATTCACTGCCCCTCTCTGTGGCTCTACTCAGGCCCCTGAAATTCCATGTGGGCTGATTTCTAAAATCTGTTTCAATGACTCTTTTTTAACCCAACTAGTTCCTTTTTCAGAAAACCATACAGCGTTTTGTCCGTCTTTTTTGGCCTATTGTTGGCTCTGATTGCTGCGTAAATTTTATCATCAGTTGTGTCTTTGAACACTTTCAATATACTTATTTTGAAGTTTCTGTCTTTATATAAAGAAAACACAAGTAGTCCTCACCCAGAGATAATTTACAGTCCGACAGTCTGTTTAGTGCTGCGTTTCTTAGAATTATTGCTGCTTTTCAATCTTCTCCACGTTGATCTTCAGGCCGTGATGACCTTTCCCCTTGTTCCTACCCCGCCTCTCCTCTGCCCTCAACGCCGTCTGGATCCAGGTCACATCCAGCAGGGGAGCTGCGGGCTCTGAAGCCACCTGCCGTGCCTGTGGGAGCTGGCTTCACCATCCATCACAAGGTACCTGTTTCCTCTGGTGTCCAAGGCCTTCGGCTCCACAGTCCACAGCATCCAGTTCACAGAAAATTGTTGCTGGCTGTCCCGGTGGGGGCCATCTCCTCTGGTGATAGATGTCGGTGCAGTTCCAACCCCAACCTGACAGCTCTGGTTACGTTTACTGGGCAAAGCCTACCAGTCTACCTGTGCCTGCCCCTCAGCTTGCAGACTACCCAGCCCTGATACCCACTGTGCTCAACAGCTGTCCTGGGACACAGAGATAGGCAGACTGATGTGAGGGGCCCAGGCTGTGCCCTGGGTTTCCCTCACCCCCGCCCCATGCTGTTTTCTGTCACTCTTGGGACTGGAGGTAGGGAGAGCGTCTCTTCAACTGGAGCTTGCTACACTAGCTTGGCAGGAAACTCTTGTAATTGCTTTTTAACACTGAGGGTTTTAAATAATAAATAATTTTTATCTTTTGAACCCCTTGTAATTACTTTTAACTGATAGGGTTTTAAATAATAAATACTTTTTGTCTTTTGCTCAGAAAATTTCAAACAAAAACAGATTATAAAGATTATAGAGCAAAATGAGAATGCTTCTTTCTGTGGAATTAAGTAGAAAAGAATAATACAAAATTAATGTGCAACGTGAGGATTATCCCTGCCGTGGACAACGACCAAAAGAACCAGAACAATTAAGACATTTAGTCAGCTAACGTCGTAGAAATCTGGATAACTTCGATTTTTTATTTCGGACTGAAGATGTAACAATCGCGCTTACATAATTGCTTGGTGAATTGAAAGAAAGAAGAATGAAGTGATCAGCCTGGGGAGATGGCTCGGTGGGTTACGGTGCTTGCTGCCTGAGCATGAAGACCCGAGATCACATCACCCATGTAAAAGCCAGCACGGCCACTTGCGCCAGAACCCCAGAATTGGGGAGGGTGCAGAAGGAACACAGGGTGATCACTGGGGCCTGCTGGCCAGGCAGACTCCACAGAAACAGGAGGAGAAAAAATGAGCTCCAGGTTCAGTGAGAGAGCCTGTCTTGTCTCCACCCCACCTGCACATGTGCACATACACACCTCCACCCACATGCACACACATGCCCACACAACACACCTACACAAAGAATGGATTGTATTTAGTGATTAGGTTTAATTTTTTTTTTCTGCAAGAAATAGGTCAAGTCCACAGGCAGAGGGAGCATCCCAGCAGTTCTCACACAGAAAGGTAAATAAAAAGAATTAGAGTGGAACCAGAAAAAAAGGTCTTTCTGAACCAAGCAGTGGATGATGCCACAGGATGTCTGGGAGAGGCCTGGAAGAGTTTGTTCCCTGCTGTTAACCTCGCCCTGGCTGGTGCCTGTACAGTGTCAGGGAGAGCCACCCGGTCGCTTGAAACGGAAAGACAGGAGCCTGGTGGGCACTGCCCAGAAAGCACTGGGAGATGCCTGGAGCCTCCCAGCAGGAGGGGAGACCTACGCTGAGCCACAAAGGTCTTTAGGAGCTCACCAGTCAGGGGATGAGAACTCCTTGGCCTCCCATAATAATGACGGCAGGAAACGTGTTCGCTGCCCACCAAAGGCTGCTATTAGGATTCCACTCTGCACATCTTAGGTAGGCCAGAGTCACTCAGGAATTCCCACTGGAGTGGGCAGGGCCTCACTGCTCTGCCTGCCAGGCTGCGCCTTTGTCCACCAGTGCCTCTGGAGCACCTCTAACAGGCTTCTGGGACACACGGGGATTACGGGTCACAGGCTTCCTCCCAGGCCGGTCAGGATTCCTATTCCCTCTCCCGCAGTTCTGCCCTAGGGACACCCCATGCAGGACTGAAGTAGAGCCCACCAGGCCCACCAGCTTCATTCTCAGATGGGCCCATTTGGTTCTGGGTCCCAGGAGCTCACCTGGCCCAGCTGTGTACAGGATGCCTGACCCTCTCTCTACAGGGCCCTATGGAGACGTGCATCAGCCCATGGCCCCACCATGGCATATTCCCACTCCTGTGGACCTCCTCTGCTGTTGAAGTCCTACTTGCACCCAGGGTGCCCTGCTCATCAGCACCTTCTTCTGCCTTTGCTGATGTGTGTCAAAGGTTGACCGCCTCACGTTCTTAAAGCAATGCCTTGGGTGCCACAGACCGCAGATTTCATTGAGTTGATTTAGATGCACACAAGGTGCGTGCACCTAATAAAAACTGAGGGGTGGGAATAGGTTGGCTTTAGCCGGGCACATCTGCAGAGCTCAGGGCTGCCAGTACCAGGTAAGTCTCCGGTTGTACTCCAGCGGGGACGTGTGTCTCTGTAAAGGCCCAGAGTCTCTTCTCATCATATCAATAAATAAATACAAAATAAAAGCCACACGAGTTAGCCGTGTACAAAAGGCTCCGACTGTGTGCTGCCCGCAGGCTGTGCCATCCCCAGGCTCCCTCCACTCAGGGTGTCTGCCTGGTGATCCCCAGCTTCTCACAGCCTCAGTCACAGATGGACAGGTGAATACAAACACAATTTTAAAATACTTCACAAAGTACTCTGAAGAAGAGCTGGGTGAGGGGTGGGGCTAGCCAAGGAAAGGGCAGGGCCTTGGGGTAGGTATCAGATCTTCACACATGTAAGATGCCAACACAGGATGTTGGGGAGGGATGAATGCAGGTATGTGGGAGCACTGCCATCCCAACAATCGTCCAAAACTATTCTAAAACAAAAGGTCACTCGTCAAAGTATTTATTAATAAATGCATTTGGGGGGTGGATATCCTTGCAGAGCTGGACACCCACCAGAGGTCAATGTTTTCGCATCTGGGTGGAACCCAATGTCCCCAAGCTGCCGCAGCTTGCAGAGACTCTGGGACAGCAGATCCACACACTTCAGCACCAGAATTGTTTTTAGAAGATGCAAGAAAAACCTTGACAGAGACTGGATGGCTGTACCACAGAGGGCGGACACTTGGCACTGGGAAGACTTGCCCCACTACCCTCTCCTGTGTACCTGCACATCACATCTGAAAAAAAAAATCAAGAAAAGTAGAGAGCATAAGTGCCCCGGCCAGCGAGAGCCAGTGGGGGGCTTGGCGGGCTCAGGCCTTTCCTGACGCTTGGACGACTCCCTGCAGGGGCGAAGAAGGCAGCACTGGATAGGTGCAGAAAGAAGGATTCTCCGCAAGTGATGTCAGGGTAGAGTGTCCACGGGATGCTGGGTGTATCCAGCGGGTGGTCCCCAGAGCTGGACACAGCACCTCTGAGATGCACAGCTCTAGGCTTCACAACCTGGCTTCTGTGTTGCAGTGATGGGTGCTGTGGGCTCCAGGGAGGGCATAGCACACTCAGCCCCACCTGCAGGTTGGCTGGTTGGGCGTGGACAAGACTCATCTCTCTGTCCTCTCTCTCTCCTCTTCCTTCACTCCCTCCCCCTCCTTCCTCCTATGTTCCATCCCTCCCTCCCTCTCTCCCCGCCTCCTGCCCTCTATCCCTCCCCCTCTTCCTCCTTTTCCTTTTCTTCTCTCATTTTCTTCCTTTATCTTCTGGAATATTTTGCAGTAAGTCTCATACAGTGATGTTAATTTTTGCTCTAAGCAATTTGGCGCAGACGCCTGAAAATAGACATAGCCTTACAGAACCCAAGTGCCCCTATCACACCAGCAGTCCCAGAGGTGACTCTGAATACGGAACCCTAAGTTATCTGTCCTGTCCTCTGACACGCGGCTTTTCCAAGTCAGGGCTCAAACAGAATGTGCTGGTTTGGGGTCTGTGACTGCTTTGTTCATCCAACCCTGTGAGGCGCCCAGTTCTCCCAGCACTCAGCGCCTTACCATCTTTTCCTGGGGTCTTACCCCTGCCGTATTTTCCTCTTTTCTTTCTTTATGTCACAGGGGACAATACTCCTGCAGACCCCAGTGTCCCACCTGTGCCCCTCATCCAAGAGACCCTGCCCAGGCAGCTTCACCCCATGCAGATCCCACATTCCCCTCCGTGGGCTTGAAATTCCTCTCAGTCACCCCCCACTTTCTCTATGACCTGACTGCATCCTGAGCAGAAATCTCTGCCCTGCTCCAATAACAAGTCACCATTTTCCAACTAGTCTGGCTCGGTGTGTGGTCTTCTACCTGGCCCTGGCCAGGGCTCCTGTTCCTCTGCCAGTAACCTCAGCACCAGTCTGTAACACCCAAAAACCTCCCTGGGGCTGTGACCTGAGAGTGACCATCAGGGCCTGGCTTGAGCCTGGGTTCTGTCTGCCCTCTTCCATCCCTGAGCCCCAACCTCCAGGCTGAAACAGGGTTTGGACTTCCTTCATGGACAAGATACCCAGCAAACCACTGTAACTGTGGGTCAGGCACTCACTAAACCACCACGGACTCACGGCGGTTAACCACAGTGGTAGATGCTCCATGGCCTCCCACCTTGCTCCTCTCCACACACTCCAAGATCAGATCCTGCCTTAGGGCCCATTCTCCATGGGCTGCACCCCTCTGGCTTCCACATACAATGTACTCTCCCCACCTCCTGAGCCATCTGCCCCGCACTGTGAGTCCCTGCTCACCCATCCTAGAGCCAGAACCCTGGAGGCCTCAGGTATTCCTTGACCGAAGCCCTTGATGCCACGTGGCCTCAGAAGGCTCGTTGGAGCACAGGTCACCCTGCTGTGACTGTCCCCAGCACTGGGAGCAGCAGAGAAGGACAGTGTGATGTCCTCTCCTACCAGGATTCCAGCCAGGGGCACTCCAGCCAGGGAGCAGCTCTGTCCCACTCTTGGGAATTTTGAGTAAGTGAAAAGATATTTGATTTTACATGATAACACATTTGAATGGAGAAAACACAAACTAGAGAACTGTGCTTCCAAAATGATGAAATGGCAGTAATGAACTACACTGCCCATCTCCCAACAGAATGATGGTTGTGCATGTACACAAAGCGATGTCCGATGAGACACTGACATCAGGGGAGGGAGGACGGAGATGCCGAGAGAAGGCACCCCCTGGGAGGAGGAGCGGGGTGTAGTGCCATCTCCTCTGGGCTGAGGAGATGAGGCAGGTGTCCAGGAGCAGAGGAGCCAGATGAACGTGGAGAGTGCAGGGTCTGGCAGAGAAGACCCCCAGACCAACACTGCTCACCTCCCCCTGCAGGGCTGAAGGACTGGTCTACGTTTCTCACAGAGCCACTAGCAGGGCTTGTAGGACAGGCCCCAGTAGTAGTAGAGCAGCGTCTATTTGCAGCAGTCAAGGTTCCCGAGGCAGCGAGCAGGTTACACAGAGACCAGCCTCAATAGTGGACATGAGGCTCTGGATTACACATTGCTCACAGTCCACCTAAAAAGGCCTCCCAAAGCAATGCCCAATAGAATCTAGCTGCTTTGAACAAAGCTCAGTAATATTTATGGGCACACACACACACACACACCCCGCATCACAGGGACAATTCATATTGACTGACGCCCAATAAAAAGTCACCAGGAATGTGATAAAGTTGGAAATTTCAACACATGAGGAGATAAATCAATTGAAACCAACCTAAATCTGATGCAGTGTTTGAATCAGCAGGCAAAGACACCTGAAAAGACATTACCCAGGAATCCATATGCTCAGGAAGTTAACTAGAGACACAGAAGATGAGTAAAAACTCTGTGAGATGCAAGTGACATGGATCGGATTAACCGTGATAAGAAACTGAAGATGCGTGGAATTGAAGACACACATAGTAACAAAAGGGATTCAAAATAAATGTACTAATGAGTGGAGTCAAGCTGTGAGATACGTCCAGTGTGTGACGTGAGTCTTCCGGGCGGATGGGGTAGGACTTTGAGAAAACGATGACGGAAATACTTTCCAATGTGATGAAAACAATAAACTCACCCATCTGAGAGCCAAAGGAGCGCCAGGCACAAGAGCCACAGACGCCAAACCCACCGAACACCTCCACCCTTGGCCAAACCCACGGAACACCTCCATTCTTGGCCAAACGCACCAAACACCTCCGTACTAGAGCTCGTCAATGAGGAGAAATTCCTGTGCTTTGATCACTGAGCCTGAGTGAGTTCACCAACTCTGTCAAAGTGGGTGGGTTTCCCTCTTTCACGATTCAGAGGCCTCTGCTGTGTGGAAGCCTCACCCTGAGTTTTTCTGCTCATCCATGGATGGAGGCCCTAGCTGGCTCTTCATCTCCCCTATTGTGAGTGATAGTGTGATGGACACGGGAGTTCAGGATTTTCTTTGATTCCTTTCACCCCCTACAGATACAGAGCTAGCAGTGGGGTAGCAGGATCATACGGTGGTCCTATTTTTAATTTTGTGAAGAAGTTTTATGCTATTTTCAATAATGATTGTAGTAATTTATAGTCCCACCAATGGTCTATGTCGTGTGAGTACAATGTCCTCCAAAAGCCTCCTGCATTGAACACTTGGACCCCAGGCAGTGGGTCCAGTCAAGGGAAGGTGACTGGGTTATGAAGACTCTGGCTTCATCACTGGGCTATTCTGATGAAGTCACAACCTGGTGGCATTATAGAGAGGTGGTTGGCCTGCGTGGAGGAGCATGGCTTTGAAGACAGTCTGTCTCCGGCCTCTGTCTGTCTGACTCTGCTTTCCAGTTTCCGCAGAGGGAGCAGCTCTGCCCTGCCACACCCTGTGACCTTGATGCTCTGCCTCGGCACCCATCCAGAAACGCCTGACCACCCAGCATCAGGCTGTAACCTCCAGAGCCATGAGTGGACGGGAACCCTTGTTTATCGTATGTCTCTTGGTGTGTGTCACTCCGCTACCATGCAGGAGGCTCTTGTCTACATCTTCACCAGCCTGGTTTCCATGGTAAACATCCCAGCTGGAGTTTGATGGCCTCACGTGCCTCTCTGGATTTGGGCATCCCTGGTGAGAAGTGATATCATTCATCTCTTCATATACCTGTTAGCCACCCCTGTGTCTTCTTTGAGAAGCATGTGTTCAGTCCGTTTTAAATCCCGCTTATTGGTGTACGTGACATTGAGTTGCTTGAGTTCCTTATGTTTGCTGACTGTTAACCCCTTAACAGATGTCTGGCTGTGAGCTATTTTCTCCCAATCTGTAAATGGATTCTTGGGTCTATTGGCTAGTTCTGCATGTTTGCAGTTATGTAGAATCTAGAACAGTCGGACTCCTGGACATCGAGGGCAGAGTGGTGACTGCCAGTGGCTAGGTCAGTGGTGGGGGGAGTTGAAGGGGTGTTGGTGAATGGTTACAAAATGTCAGTTAATGGAAGGAATAAATCTAGGGGAGCAGCTGTGGGGCCATGGAAGTAGGTTAGCTATACAGTCTTCAAAACTGCTAAGAGTAGCGTTGATCTCACAGCTAAAACAGCAACCATCGACCATGTGAGTATTAGCTGGATCATCACTTAACAGTATGTATGCACTGAACTATATTATGTCTGATGAGCAAATGCAATTATGTCAATAAAATTAAAAGGAAACAAAAATGAAAGAAAGGAAAACATCTTAGAAGCAGCTAGAGAACAAGGACACGTTACATACAGAGGCGCAAACACATAACCATAGCAGGTTTTATTTTATGTGTATGGATGTGTTGCCTACATGTAGCGAAGTGGCCCCATGCCATGTAATGTCCATGGAGGCCAGAAGAGGGCATTAGATACCCTTCAACTGGAGTTACTGATGGTTGTTCACTGTCACGTGGGTGCTGGGAACTGAACCCGGGTCTTCTGTAAGAGCAGCCAGTGCTCTTAACTGCTGAGCCATCTCTCCAGCCCCAACAGTAGATTTTCTATTGGGAACAATGCAAAAGAGAAAATAATGAACCATTCAGAGTCCCTGAATCAAGCAAAACCCTTCAGGCAGAAGAGGACATGGGTGTCACCCCCATCTCACCAAGACTCTGCAGACATTGCAGAGGGGGCAGGAATAATATAAGGGCTGTGGATGGGGAGGAGGGCTGAGAAGCACTGTCTTCTGAACGTGACTCATGAACTCACAGTGGTTGGTTACCCACCCAAGATCCGCAGCACTCTAGCACGGATGGGAGAGGCACACGAGATCCCACCCACAGCGGAGGAACCACTGAGTGGCTTCTGGGATGGAGGAAGTAATTTTTTTTCCCTAGGATGTAGCCCCTGGCAAGGTACCCAAGCTCCAGTAGGTAATCACACACCCGAACGCATGCATACACCCCTAGTTAAACTCAGTGGGTTAGAAAAAAACACAGGAAAGCGTGAAGGGATGGGTTGGGAAGGGGCATCCAGAGGGAGGAGGGAGAGAAGAGAGGGTGATAAAATACATTAACCACATGTAAGAAATTGGCGTAGAATAAAAGAGAATTTTTTTAAAAAATAGCTCATTTGTATAATAAATAACAAGAGAACCAAGCATAGTGGTTTACTCTTGTAATTTCAATACTTGGAAAGCTGAGTCAGGAGGATTACAAGTTTGAGGATAGCCTAGGCTACATAGACCCTGTCTCTAAAACATTAAAATGATGGAAAAAGATATGCTCTATTAATGGTGTATCTATTTCAAAGCAAAGCATGGGGAACTGGGTGTTGCACAAGGCCAGGAGGGTCTGTTCAACAAGGAGCAGCAATTAGAAACCGCCACACACTCAATAACGTAAGTTTAAAACTGATGTAAGCAGAGGAAGAAATAGATAAATGCACAATGACTGTCAAAGATCAGAATGCCTAGTCCCTCAATGATTGAGAGGACAAGTAGGTGGATGATCAATTAAGATGCTGATGACGTAAAACATTGTCAACTAAGCCAGTGTCAGAGAAATTCGGAGAGCACCCAGTCACTCTCACAGCTGTGTGTGAGCTCTTCCCTCAGGAGCCTGAGCCTCCGCTGCACAGACCCCATCCTGAGCATAAACAAGACTCAGACCATCAGGAAGGGTTCAAGTGATACAGTCTGCTTTCTGCCAACTGGAATTAACATAGAAATTGACAAAAACATTCCTGAAAATCCTCCAAATGTTTGGAGACCCAATCACACACTTCTAAACAACTCACAGGAGAAATGGCATTTGAGGCCGACGCACATGGAAATGCAGCTAATACACTAATGGGGGAACAATGTGCATTTAGAAAATTGGATATTCACTTCTCATTTTTAAAAAAATTTGCAAGAAAATGGACAAAGAAGGGAAATTCCTAACCTGAAATGGTAGCTGTAGAAAACCTATAAGTAACATCGTGATGAACAATGAAAGACTGCCGGCTTCCTGTAAGACCAGACTTCAGACACAGCACCTTTTCTTATCGTTGCATGCAACATTGTGGAGGAAGTGGCCAGTGCAATAAAGCAGGAAAGTGAAACACCTCATGGACAGCAGAAAGTACTGCTGCCTTTGCTCAGAGACTCTAGGAAGGATTGCTTATGTAGGAAATGCGATCTGATAGCTGAGTTTATCACGGCTGCATGACACACAGCAAGTTCCGAAAGTCCCATGTAGCTCCACATAGTAAGCAGTAAACTACTAAAAACTAAGAAAAGGTAACGCCAAAACCACCTAAAACCATGGGGCGTATGGTAAAGATTTTAAAAAGCAAATAAAGACCCCCACACTGAAAAACCACAAAGTATTTCTGAAAACTAAAGGAAATCCTAAATAGAGTGAAATGTCTGTCCATAGATCAGAAAACTCAGCACCAAGATGCCAATCAGTCATCAAATTGATCCATAGATTTACACGTTCACACAGGAAAGGAAACCCCAGCAGAAAACCAGGAGCAATTTCTTGCACATGGAACTTGATGAACTGGGCCAGAAAGACAACCCAGCTGGGAAAGCACCTGTTGCATATGTACAGAGACCCGAGTTTGACCCCCAGCATCCAAAAATAAATAAATAAATAAAGTCAGGCAAGGTTGAATGTGTTGGTGATCCCAGACACGGACGGATCCCTGGGGTGGCATCTAAGGAGCAATGACCTCGTTCGTTCTTTGGTTTCTACACACACATTGGCATGTGCATGCATATGCCAGGGACACACAAAGAAATTAACAAACTGATTCTAAAATCCACATGGAAATGCAAAGTTTGGAAAAGAAGCAGAATGCATTTTCAAATAATGATGATGATGATGATGATGATGATGATGATGATGTTTCAAACAACAGTCATGCGATAAAAGGAAATCCATATTCGAAAACTAAGCATAACTATAGCCCCCAACATTGAAAGTATTAACTCCAAATGAGTCACAGATTGAAACATGACACCTGAAATTCTAACAGTTCAAGGAGAAAACATGCCTGAAAAGTCATATGATCTTTGACTAGTCAAAGACACCTTAGAACGCCTGAAGAAAAATGGCAAACTGGACTTTTCTTTTTCTTCATATACATTTTATTTATTCTTTGAGAATTTCATACTTGTGCATAATGTCTTTTAAGCTTAAACTTTTAAAGATTTCTTTTATTTGTATTTATATGTGTGTATACCAAATGTGTATAGGTGCCCATGGAAGCCAAAAGGCGGCATCAAATCCCCAAGAGTTGGAGTTATGGGTGGTTGTGAGCTGCCTGACATGGGTGCTGGGAACTGAACTTAGGCCCTCTGAAAGAGCAACCAGCGATCTTAACCACTGATCCATCTCCCCAGCCCCTTTACCATGTATCTTGATCCAACTGGATTTCATATTAAAAATCTTTGGATGTCATGGCTAGAGAGATGGATCAGCAGTTAAGAGCACTGGCTGCTCTTGCAGAGGACCCAAGTTTGAATCCCAGCACCCACATTGTGACTACCATCTGTAACTCCAGTTCCAGGGGTTCTGACAACCTCTTCTGACCTTCTTGGGCACTGCACAACACAAGTGCACTTACATACAGACAGGCAACACACTCATCCACATAAAATAAAACTAATAAATATTTTTTAAAATCTTTGCATTTCAGCCGGGCGTGGTGGTGCACACCTTTAATCCCAGCACTTGGTGAGGCAAAGGCAGGCGGATCTCTGTGAGTTCAAGGCCAGCCTGGTCTACATAGTGAGTTCCAGGAAAGCTGGGGCTACAGGGAGACCCTGTCTCAAAAAGACCAAAAAAATAAAAAAAAATCTCTGGATTTCAAATGACATTGTGGATAGAATTGGAGGCCAGAGTCTGGGAGAAATCACTTTCAGATTTATCTTTGATAAATGACTTGTATTTATAATGTAGAAAGAGATCTCAAAAATCAAAAAACCAAAAACCTAATAAAGATACTTCATCGCAGAAGGTATGCACATGGAGATAAGTGCATAGGACATGTCTCAATGTCGTCAGACATCAGGGAAACACAACTTGCAGCCACACGGGGATACTACTTTACACATCGGGAAATGAATTAGCTACTTGCTTCATGGTTGCAACAAAATACCCATAAAAGCAAACTTAAGGGAGAAAGGACTTACTCAGCTCATGGTTACTGTTCTTAGAATATACTTATTTTACTCTTAGTTCTATGCATACATGTGTGTCTATGTGGGTATACGCCACGTGGGTCTGTGTGTCCTTGGAAGCCCGAAGAGGGCATCAGATCCCCTGGAGCTGGAGTTACAAGTAGTTGAGAAGTTCCTCTACAGGAGCAGTTTGCCATCTTAACCACTGAGCTATCTCTCCAGCCTTGGGCTATTCTGAGGATACAAAGGCTACCACACAGTGTGAAAGGCGTGGCGGGGGTGGGGGGGCTCGCTCTGTGCAGCAGGAGTTTGAGGAGGCTGGTCACACTGCACATTCACTGAGGAAGCAGAGAGAGTGCTGGGCCCAACTTCCTTCCTCTTTCCCTTTTTGTCCAGTTCTGGAACCGAGGCCTAGATGGTCATTCACACTCAGAGTGGGCTTCCTTCCTTAGGTAAACCACGCTGGACACATCTTCATAGACTCACTCTGTGTGTGTGTGTGTGTGTGTGTGTGTGTGTGTTCTAGGTGGTTCTACACCCAATCAAGTTGGCAGTGAAGATGAGCCATCACAGAGGACGATAATTAAGACTGGCCAAGAGGCTCAAGGCACAGCAAGACTGGAAAGCGAGGTGCTCATACCCTGGGGCGAGGGGCTCACACACCGGGGCAAGGAGCTCACACCCTGGAGTGATGTGGTCACATTCTGGGGCTAGGGACTCACACACTGAGGTGAGGTGCTCACACACTGTGCAGTGGTGGTATGGTCATGCTGGAAAGCAGCCCAGGTTCACAGAGTCAGCTGCAGCCTATCCTCGATACCAGACTCTATAAAGAGAATACATGCCCCTGCAGACACTAGTCTTTGCACAGTCCTAGAGCCCCATAACAACCCAAACTCCATCAGCTGGGGAGTGCGGATGAGAACGAAGTTCCCCTGGGAAGGTTCACCGTCAGCGACAGAGAGGGCCTGTTCACCTTCCACACACGGATGGAGCCAGAGTAATTATGTTCTTACCCCAACCAGAAGGAAAGATGTGTACAGTGTGTGTAAGCTTCTAGAGCATCTCCACAGAGGCACAGTGCTGGAATTCATAGGTCTTCTGGGATGCAGTGGGTGGGGAGTGGCGACATCAGCAGTGCAGACCTTCAGGCCAAGGCTGAGAGAACTTTCTTCATCCTGACCTTGGAGAGGAACTCACAAATGCTGCACATCATGGCCTGTCACACAGTGAGCATGGGGAGTGTATCTTACACAGAGTAGGCCCCTAAGATGGTCAATATGGCCTCTCCTGTCCTGTCAAAACCAGCTTGTTGCTGTGAAGGCCTTTTAAAAATGAGATCAACATTCAAACCTGTAGACAAGAGAAGCTTCATAATGTGGGTGGGCCCTGTCCAGTCAGGAGCAGGCCTTAAGAAACAGGCTGAGGTCACTGAGGGATGGGGTAGTTCTGGGCAGACATCTTCAGATGGGAACTGAAACACCCCTGGTTTCTGGGTCTCTTGCTTCTCAGCCGCTCTGTGTATTCTGCAGTCCAAACACAGTGTGAGCCAACCCTCAAAGTCTCAGTCTCTCTCTCTCTCTCTCTCTCTCTCTCTCTCTCTCTCTCTCTGTGAGGCTCTCTCTTTTAACTCACTCTCAGTCTGTCGTAATCTCTCTCTTTCTCAATCTCCCTAAAATTTTCAATTTCTCCCCAATCACCTCCTCACTCTCTCAGCCTAGCTCAACCTCTGTCTCTCTCAATCTCAATCTCTCTTCATCAATCTCTCAATCTCTCTGAATTTCTGTCTTTCTCAAATATGTCAATCTCTCTCTAAATAACTCAATTTCTCTCAATGTATCTTTCACACACACACATACACACACACACACACACACACACACACACACACGCAATTTGGTTCTTTCCCTCTGGAGAATTTCAAGCACCTCTAACTGTTAAAAATACCAAAGCTACAGAAGAGAGGACTCTCCACCCGTGTTCCCATCACCAGTGTACTGACATCTCCAACAGGAAACGCTGTGTGTGTCACACTCTGCCAAGACTTCCAAATGCAGTCCTCTACCAGGCGAAACCTTGCCAATGCCCCTCACTGTCTTATTAATACCGCCATCTATTTTTAAAACTCTATCCAACTTAAGGACATTAATTCCAGAAATTGAAAGAGCCCTTTCCAATCAATAGTAAAAAGACAAACACCCCAAGAACAACGCAGAAGAGGATATAAATAGCTGATTCACCAAAGACGTTAACGGCATGCATGACAACTGTTAACCCTTGCTAGATCGAAGCAGTGCAAATGGAAATTGCAGTGGAAACTGTTCACCACCTGGGAAAGAGTTCACAAGACTTAGATCAGAGATTATGTCAGGTGCTGCTGCATGTGGACGGGATGGATGCACCCAGGCACCATCAGCAGCAGTGTGACTATTCATAGAAACATCTTTGGGAATTGGCCTGGTGACACAGCAAGGTCTTAAAGCTGTGTCCTTATTTTGATCTAATGATCATAGTTCTATAAATCTTTTCTATAAATAACCACAGCTACCCAAAAGTGTTTGGTATAAGCATGCTCGTTTCTGAAGTGTTTAAAAGGGTAAAGCACTGTAAATAGTCTAACTGTCCAAAAATAAAGATTGATCGACGAGATGGTGGTATTTACGCGTGACAGAACTTCAGACTGGGACAACAGCAATGTGCTTGGAGAGTAGATGGCACTGTGAATGATGCTCACCCCACACTTAGGGAATCAGGGAACATTTACAAGAGGGTGTGCAAGATGAAGAGAGATTGGTGCTCTGGGTGGGAGAAGTCAGGACTGTGCTCCTTCTCTCTACGGCTGGCAGTGTTTTAAATGTACCCATTATAGGAACGACGGCTGAGCAGCACAGGGTATTAGAACACTCCGAGGAGCCAGAAGGCCTAACCCCAGCTGCCACCCCTCAGCTCAGAATCCTTGAAACATCATTCTGAGTGCCGTGAAGGTCAAGGGGGACCTGGGAAATGTCTGCACACAGGCAGAACACTGATGTACGTGTACTTCCCGCATGACGAAGCCTGCATCACACAACTGGCAATCTCTGTTTAGAGCGATGCAGTCTTTCCACTGGCCCCTCCCTGAAGGACAACTTGTGTCTTTGAGCTCAGTCCTCATGAGGCTTACCATCTATGCCTGCTGAGCCGGAGGCCTCTCGTCTCCCGTTTCTTACCCTCCGGCATCTCTCTCCCTCTGTGCTGTGTTCTTTTTCTGGCCTGATTGTTCACTAAGGGGCGATTCTTCCTTGTGTTGAGGTCTGTCCTCTGCAGCAGGCCAGGGCCTGTCTCAGTGGACATCAAGAACAGTTTGACAGTGTTTGCATCAAGAAGCCTGGAGTTACAGAAGACATTTCAGTCCTGGCTATATCTTGAACCCGCTCATGTCTCAAAACTCACAGGTGGGAGAGGAAGCAGGACGCTCACCCCTACGGTCTCTGCACCTTCTGGTGTCCTGTTCCGTCCTCCTTGGCAGACAGGGGATTTGTCTGTAAACGCGCAGGAGGGATAAAGGAGAGGGTTAGGAAGTCTGCAGGCGATGGGCTTACCGCTGCTGTCAGGAGGACGAGCAGCCTGGGAAAGGGCCCCACAACCAGAGCTCCTGGCAGCCCAACCTTCTTCGATCATCCTGGCACACTATGATCCACAAAGACTCCCTACAAAATGGGCTCCATCTCATGAAACCCTCACCACGGTGTCAGTAGACACAACCGCACATCCCACCTCAATACACAAAGATCTACGCTCCGGATCTCTTGGGGCTTCTGGTCAGACAAGCAGCCCAGGACTAAACAGAAAATGTGACTCCGTGAAAGACAGAGAGAATGGAGACGCCTCTGCAGTGTGTGTTTCAACAGAGCAGAGTGGGCCACGCTCGCCAGCACCTCGAGTTGCTGAGACTCTCCGCGTGGATGTGGAGGGCGTGCCCTGTGCAGGTTCCCTGCTCACCCTTCCCCTTCTCAGGAGATAACCTCGGTTGCACTCTGTGACCCGGGCAGCAGTCTCCATGCAGGATAGTGCTGGCCTGGCCGTTTCTTGTGGAGCCCAGTGGCCGTGGCGGGCGTTCCACATACCTGCAGCTCTCAGAGTGACAGTCACCATGTCTTGTACTTCAGGCCTGGAGTTGAGGTGATGCTGTCTCTAGTGAACTTAAGTAGCCTTTGTATTTTAGTGCCCTGCTAATTCTGGCTGGTGATCAAAAACAGCCCATCAACAACAACAAAAATTGTCAATTGGTAGCACATGTTGGGATCCAGAACGGAGCCTCTGTCTCCTAGCAACAGAACTCAGCTCTCTGCTCATCCCCCATCCTCAATTCCATTCTGGTCTCTCTTCCCAGGCCTGGAAACAAGGCCTGGATAGAGCCTGCTGGGTCAGGCACCTGCCTTTGCCTCCGGGCTGTGGCTGTCATCAGGGCAGAGGAGCTGTCCCCACTCAGAAGCCCCCAAGCGAAGCTGTTCAGTGTTCTCCTACCCCCTTTGCAGCCCCCCGTGTGTGACCAGGGTTCGAGAACTGTCCTTCTTCAGCCTCCATGGCTATGATGTCTTAAACCCCACCAGGAGCTCCCTTTGCTCTTGATTTGACAAAAATTCTGGGAACTCAGTATGAGCCAGGCTCCAATGTCTGGAACTTTGCTCAGCATCCACAAGAATATCAAGGCTAGAGCACAAGACAGAACAGGCTATGCAGCTGCCTGTGTCCTGCCCTCCCCACTGTCACCACCACTGAGAGAGCAGGCTGTGTACCTCACTGTCCCCTCTCCCCCCACTTCACCACAACCTCTCTTTGGGGCAGGACAGGTCCAATTTACCCTCTCCAGTTGAACCTAGACTACATCTGTCCCGGAAGAGGGTTTTTCAAACAAAGACAATTACTGTAAACCAAATTACTGGCTGAGCAGCCAATCAGCATTTTAAGAACTGAATTAGGACAGAATAGAAAATATCAGAGAATATTGTGAGACTAAGTGCTATTCCATGACGCTTTTGTTTCGTGTGTGTGTGTGTGTGTGTGTGTGTGTGTGTGTGTGTGTCCCTGTTCTAAGGACGGCACCCAAATCTGTTAACACATCTCATGGAAGCTCCTCAGAACTCCATATTTAGTCACTAGTACCTCTGAACCCTTTGTATCGCAACACCTACCACATTAACCTATCGCTTTTTTTCTTGTCTGTCTCTAATCCACTGCAAATTCCTCAGGGAAAGAAAACATGAGTATCTGAATTTCTGGCCCCAAGTGCCTGGCATCTAGTAGGTGTTCGATAAATACAAACTGAATGAAGGACCATCGGTCATTGAACAGAATCTCAGGATGGACAGGGTGAAATGGAGTTTGCAACATTTTAGAACTTTGTCCCCTTTGCAGGAAGGCTGGCTCTGTAGAACTCAGCTGAGGGGCTCCTCCCTGGACCAGGGCAAAGATGACCACCTGGAATACTCGAGGCAAGAGGTGCTGTCTCTGTGCACACCCGATAATGTCAGTGCTTCTGCAGACTGGCCTCCCGGTAGGAAAGCGACCGGAGAGAAACTTTCATGGGAAGACAGTACCCGGACGCTCTCAGGAATTGAAAATTAGTGGGAACCCCCCCAAAAAGACATAATCATATTTCAGAAAGAACACGGTGAGGGGCTAGGCAGGTTTAGTGAGAGGTCGCTCTTCTCTGCCTCAGTTTCCCCAGCATTGTTCCAGGTATGTGCCTGCGTGTGTGAGGGAGTACATGTGTACTGTGTGTGTGAATGTGGGTGTGTGCAGTCATATGACAGGCATGCATGTATATGTATGTGTGTTTGAATCTCTGCATGTGCATATGTGTGATCATGTGGCATGCATGTGTCTGTGTATATGTGTACATGTGCATGTTATATGGAAATATGTGGCCATGTAGCATGCATGTGTGTAGGTGCAGGTGTACATGTGCATGTTTGTAGGGCATATAGTGTGTCCATGTGTCCTACATGTGTGCATGTGTGGGTTGTGTGTGTATGGCCACAAGACATGCCTGTGCATGTGTACGCAGTGTGCATGTAGCCATGTGTCTTGCATGTGTGCATGTGCATGTCTGTGTGCAGGTCCTATGTATGTGGAGTGAGCATGTCTTACATGTGTTCATGTACATATGTGTAGGGCCTGGGCAGATGCCCTCCCTCAGCCCCTCAGCAGCCTTATGTATGATCTGGTCTCTTAGGGGTGACTCTGGACCAGGGCACAAAGTGAAAGGCTGATGCTGGTGACCCCCTGGTGACCTGGTGATAATGCTGGTGACCCCCTGGTGACCTGGGGAAAAGCTTTCCTTTTCCAACAAGGCCTCATGGGGGCAGGCTCCCATCCACACAGGACAAAGCCAAACGAATCCCAGAATGGGGGTGCCCACTGACCCACGGGAAGGGAGGAGGACTGGGTTTCATGGCTGGGTACCTGCAGGACCCAGAACTTCGGCAGGCAGCAGAGATGCCTGGACTTGGGAGTTACCTCCTGGGATTCAAGGGACATGGCTGATTTACAGGAGTGAACCTGTGCTAGAGAAAACAGTAACACGCATAAGAGGAGCTGCAGTCTCTGTTACCCTCCACAGAAACCAGCCCTGGGACCGGGAACCCAGAGAACTACTAGGATCTTGCCCTGCGTGTACTCTGCAAGAAGGATGGGATGAGGGAGTGGCCACCAAGGACCAGGGCCTGGCTAGGGGGCTAAGAGCACTCAGGGACAGGAGTATTTCTGGGGCAGAGGCTGTAAAGGAATGTAGTTTAGCTTGGGGCGGAGCCCGCAGGGAGGCGGGCCCTGGTGACAGCGCAGGTAAACCTAGGTGCTCCCTGTGGGCCAGGGACACCCTGGAGCCCCTGTCCTAGGAACATTCGGGAACCAGGCCCAAGCACCCTCTGCTTGGCATAGACTCCGGGTCCACGTTCCTGGTGCCATGTCAAACAGGGCCTGGCACCCTAGCGTCACAGGCCTTGGCGACGGCGGTGGGTCGCACCAAGTGCCCACGTCCACAAACTTCACGCGGCCCGGCCGGTCCTGCGCGCCCGGCACCCAGGCTGTGGGCGCGCTGGGCCGTCTCTGTTGCCATCCAGAGGCTCCACTCGGGTGCCGCGTCCCCTCTGCCGGCTTCCCCGGCCAGTCCCGGGTCGGCGCGGGGCCCCGCGACGCTGCGCACGCGCTCCAGGCGCGCCCCTCGCACAGGTGCCAGGACTCGCTGAGCCAGGGCGCGCAGCGACGCCCAGAGCCACCGGCGGGCGTCCCCCGGCGGGCGG
>NW_008328342.1:1280424-1291886 GCF_000622305.1 Nannospalax galili
CGGCGGAGGACGGCGAGGAGGCGGAGGAGGACGCGGAGGAGGAGGATGGCGCGCGCGGGGCCCGCACGTGGAGGCCGGCGCGGGGGCGCGGGCAGGGCCGGCTGCTGAGACGCGCTGCTGCCCCCCGCGCGGGCACCGCGGCTTCAATGGCGCCATCGCCCAGGACCGGCATCCGGCAAGATGCGACCGCCCTGCCCAGCATGTCCTCAACTTTTTGGGCGTTCATGATCCTGGCCGGCCTGCTCATCGCCTACTGCAGTGAGTACCTCGCGCCGGGGGCCCCGCGCGGGCCTCGGTCCCCGGCCCAGTCCGCAGCCCCGACTCGGTGCGGAGTTGCGAGCGCGTGGCGCGCGGTCCCCCGGGTCCCCCGGAGGGTCCAGGCGACTCCCGGCGCCCTGGCACTTCGGGGCCGGGCGCATCGGCCGGGACTGGCGGCCAGGGCCGGCGTCAGGCCCAGGCTGGCTCTGGGCGTCCCTGCGCGGCGGTGCCGGCTGCCCGGTACCGGCTGTCTCCGCTCCGGCCCAGGCCGGCGATGGAGTCCAGCTCCCCGAAGGAGCTGTGCGCGCTGGATGGAGGCGGCGGCGGGGCGCGCGGGCCGGTAGCTCTGGCGGGTCGGGGTGTCCGTGGAGAGCCCTGCCCGGCGCTTCCCGCCGGCGACACTCCCTCCCTCCCGGGACTTGGGGAGACGCGGTGGCCCGACTGCTCCGGCAGGATCCTGGCTCAGGCTCGGTGGAGCTTCTGCCTTCCCGGGAAGCGGGCTCGCCAAGACGCTTTCTTAAAAAGAAGTGGGGAGGGGATGCCGGGGGAGGGCCCGCTACTGCCACGGCCGCTGCGAGGGTCGTCTGGAGGACTGAGCTAGTGACCGGTGGGTCTGGCGAGGGCTGCGGTGGCGCGGGCTGGTTGGTACCGGGGCACCGGGGCTGGGGCTGGGCTGGGAGTGCGGTGGTGGGTGGATGTAGCTCCGGTCTGGTCTGTGTGAGCGAAGCGATTGTCCGAGTCCTGGGCACAGACTTGGGGCTGTGCTCGGGTGGGCGATCATCGTCCCCACCAGGGCCTGTTCGCCCGAGAGGGGTGGGTGGAGGCTGGTTAGTGTCCCGGACACACAGGCTCTGGGAAGGTTAGGGGCTTGCCTGGTTACTGGCTTCTGGTAGAGCCTTTCCACCTCTGCGGGAAAGAGGAAAGGGTGCCGGAGAAACACCTGTCATGGAGACTTGCCATGGGCGCAGGAGGTGATGAAAAAGATAGGGATTCTTTATAAAAATTAAAATAAAAGGCCAGCGCCAAGTCATTGGCCACCTCTCGAGCCTGGGGCCTCGGATCTCCCAATCCCAACTTCTGCTGTCTCCAAAAGGGAGACTGCAGCCGGCAGACTCTGGGGTATGGCTAGCTTTGTCGCCAGAGTCCTGGGACAGCACAGCCCAAGGCATCTGGAAGGAGACCAGACTGAACCCAGAGCAGAAACTGCCCTGGATGGTCCAGCAGGCCTGCATTCCCCTGTGTTGCTGTGGCTGCAAGGAAGAGTCTTGCTTCCAGCTGGTTCCAACCTAGCTGCCCAAGCAGCTCTTGGGATAGGGCTTGCCTGGCTGTCTGCGGGGAGTCTGGGGGTGTGAGGTCCATGTGAATCCACTTATTCTTCTGCAGCCTGCCAGGGGCTTTTGGGGACTTCCCAGGCTGACCTCCGAGCTTCACTTCCTTGATGCAGAAAGGGCTAAAGACGGGTAAAGTCCATAGCTGGAGAGGAATGCACTTCCTGTGGCTTCAGAGCTGGAGGGGTTCGTTCAGTATGGGGGGCATGGGCACCTGAAGCTCCCAGCTGGCTGCCTTTCCTGGATAGTGACAATAACAATATCCTTGGGCTGGCTTGGGAGCCCAGAGCCACAGTGGAGACCGCTCTGCAGGTAGGGAAAGGACGGGTGTTCATGGTGTTAAGTGCATGGCCTTGCAGTCCTTGAACCCAGCACTCCACACACCAGGGTAGGACTCCCACCCAGGCCATGCCCTGCACCCACTCCCTGTGTGCGCAGCCTCTGCCCCCTTGCTCCGGCCTCAGTGAGAATCGCAGGTCGCTGTCACTTTGTTCACCCTGAGGACCTGAATCTTGCTCTGAGCAGGGGAGAGGAGGGCAGAAGCTAGACTGTGCCTCTCACACACTCCCAAGAAGGACTGACCGCCTCACGCTTCCCTGCCTGTAGCAGGCCTCCCACCCTCCCATCCTGCAAGCTCTTCCTCTACCACAAAGACACTTGGTAAAAGTCAGAAGAGCAGGAGTCGACTGGTTCGTAAGAGAGGCTTTGAGCAAGCCGCATTTGGATGTCTGTTTCCACATCCCTGTAATGGACTAATTGACAGTAAGATAGTGTTTTTGGACACACCCCATTACACCAGAAATGCACTTGGAGAAATTAAAACATTTCTCTAAAATACAAAATACACATAATGATAATTTATAGCTCGGAACTGCAGTCCTCGGGAAAAAAAATAGCTTCGTTTCCTTAGACTTGGTAAAGCATATAAAAGGATAATTAAATAGCTCTTGTGAGCTCCATCCTCTCTTTCAGTCGCTCTGGGTTGAAGAAGAGCAGTTAGTGTCCTTGTTTGCCACTCGTTTTGGCTGCCGAGGCAGTAAGGGTTTATCACCCTAAGTGTTTCTGTGTTACTGAGCAGATACACTCGCATGGTATTAATTAGGGAAGCTGGTGTGCGTCTCACAGGGTCTGCTCACGCCGCCTCTGGTGTGTGTGTTTCTTTGCAGCACATTCAGTGCTCACTTCCTGGCTCTGCAAGAAACTGGATTATTTCCTGGCCTGGTTTCTGTTGGGTGATTCTCCAGCTTCTGCCTATTGGAAGTCCTTCCTTACAGTGTGCTTGAGAGCCATATTAAGGAGATGGGCTCCACCCTCTGGCTGGAGAAAGACCTGCAGTCCACCAATTAGGCTGGTTGCCATGGTGACACAGCCTTGTCATTTTCTAGGATTGGGGAAGAATTGCCAGGAAAAGCAAAAAAGGGAGGGGGGTAGTGTGTGGCTGTCTTTAAAATGGGTTCTCTGTTACATATATGTTGATCGTTGTTGGGGTGGGTGAGCTTCATAAGAACTCCGAGCTGCCCACCGAGGCTGGCTGGGCTCTGGGTGAGGTTAAATGAGGAACTTGAGTGAGGTGCTTCCTTCCAGACTGGGGACACTCCCCCGATTGTGGCCTGGGAGGTGCTGATGTGTTTGACTTGCTCCAGCACCTGACGCACCTGCAGAGCGGGCCTCCTCATGCGGCTCTTGCCCAAGGGGACCTGGGACTGGAGTGACCATATACTGAGCTTACACAGAATATTTGATCCTTCCACACTGGCTTGCGGCACGTTGGAGACACTAACAGCAAGGAACGTGGAGACACTTAGGTGCTCAGGTAACAGACACCCAAGCCTTGACTTTGATGCTAGCATGCAGTATTTAGTTCAGGACTGGAGAAGGCTGCACTTCAGTGCAGATGGCAAGTTACCTCTTCAGAGCTGTGTGGACAGACACACCTCACATGTGAACGTCGGCCTCATTTCAGAGCGCTGGGGAGTCCGGTGGAGGAGAGGCAGTAGGACTGCCCGTTTTGACACAGGGTTTTTTTTTATCCAAATAAATCCTGTTGAAACTGGGGTGTGCCTTTCAGTTAAATCTCATGTCCTCAGTAGTTGCAACTAGAAGAAATTACAAACAAGTTTTGAATTGTTTTTAATCCATTAGAATACTAACCGAGCGTAGGCACTCTGATGGTCCCCAACACGCATTTCCTTTATAAATACAATTTATGGCATATTTAGTAGAGACGACAGTATACTATCAAGTGTGATTGAGCTTCTCAAGTGTGATTTCTGGAGTTCTTAAAGAGGTAAAATTGAAAATCCTAGAGGCTGTAGAGATGGCTCAGCAGTTAATAGCACTGGCTGCTCTTGTAGAGGACCTGGGTTTGGATCCCAGCACCCACATGGCAACTAACAACTATCTATAACTCCAGTTCCAGGGGGCTCTGACACCTCTTCTGGCCTCTACAGGCCTCTACAGGCATTACAAGCATGTGGCACACTCACATACATGCAGGTAAACACTCCTACATGTAAAAATAAATAAAAAGAGAAAATACTGGAGGCTTAATGAAGTGACACCATCCAGAAGTTTTCTTCCTTCCTCTCTCTCTCCCTCTCTCTTTCTCTCTCTCTATCTCAATTACTGCCGTGCTTTTATTTGATTAATATATAGTGTGAAATTTTCTGTAGGTTTCTTTCAGTGACATAAGGATAAATCCCTTTCATAGCCAGATTCAGAGATGCAAGAACATGTAGGCAGAAGCATTTGCCTCCTTTAAGGGTTTTCTGCTTAGAGACCCACAGGATGGGTCAGCTCTAGTCTTCTTCCAGAGCAGGGCCTACTCCTGGACTGACAGTCTTCCCACCCTAACCCTCCCAGCCTCTCCCTGGGGGCCCTTTCCATCAGGGGCCACATGACACTTTGAGTTCCTAGACCCACCACTGTGGCTGGACCTCACTGAGGCCAGGGAAGCCACTGGAACCCAAGAAGGGGCTTGGCTGGACAGATCTGTTGGGTGGGACACCTCCTGCTGAATTCCCAAGCTCTGGGCCAGTCTCTCTACATCTAGGGCATGAAATGTGTAGATCAGCTTTTGTGGCAGGAAGTATTCAGGTGACTTTTATGGATGTGATGATGGGGAAATATTACGATAATGCTGCAGTAGAGAGAACAGCAAAACATTCAAATCCCCATTTCTTTATATAGCCCGGCAGCTGCCTCTTTAGAAGGGCTCATTTTTGAATTAAAATGTGGTGTGCTGGAGTTAATGACCTCTACAGATTGCCACCTGTCACCCAAAGCTCTCCGTGCCTGATGCCCAGCCCCCTGGATCAGGGTAGAGTGGACTGGCGGCACCTTGATCATAAGGTGGCTGATGGCGGCTTTCGGCTGCCAACTTGGGACCAGTGAGGGGCGGGGCAGGACCCATGGAGGCTCACTTGCGTTAAACAGTATCTTAGAGCTGCCCAGGGCTTCTGGGGTTTCTATAAAGGCCACTGCAGCCTCTGAATGGCGCTGATCCTCCCCCCGCTCCTTCAGATGTCTCTGCCCCCGAATGCATCGCCTACCTGACACTGCAGCTGCTGTGAACTGTCTGGGTGCTGAGCTTTCCGGAAATGGGCGGAGCAGCAGGCAGAGGCTGGGTGGCTCTTCTAGACTTTGTTCACATTTACCTAGTAAATGGATGGCAGCAGATGGAGGGGACTCTCCTCCACCTCTAATGAGGTAAGTGGGACTGTTGTCAGTCCTGTCCTCGGAGCGGCTGGGAGGACAAGTTCCAACTTTGAAGCCTCTGCCCTTGAGAATGAGAATGGCCGCTGCACTCAACTGCTCTGGGAGTCAGTCACCCCTTCGCAAGGACCCCATCCTGGGCTCACCTTCAGGCTGCATGAGGGAGGCCAGAGTGGAGAGCCAACTCCAGGCCCAGGTGGGGTATGCAGCTGGAGAGGCAACCTCTACCACATGTGTTTGGTGACTGTTGGGGAACTCCAGCCCTGTGCCAGGCAGTGGGACAGAGACATGGGCTCAATGACCCCTTTCCCGGAGCTGCATCCCAGCGGGAAGGCAGACTGCACAAAATCCTCAAGAGAGCAGGCAGAGGCAGCCTGTACCTGACACTGGCTCGCCTCACCCACCCACGCTGCGGTGGGCACAGAAGGGCTGCCCCGTTCATGTTGGGGGCTAGCCAATAGCCCCTTACAACCTACCTGCTTGTTTGGGCCTTGTTTGCAGAGTGAGAGACAGAGAGGGCTGTGACAAGCCACGGGGTGCCTGTAGTCAGGACTGTCACAAGGACAGGGTATCTCAGATGAAGATCTCTCTATTGTGGGCCTGGAGCATCTTATTATCTAGGTGATGCTCCCCGAAAGAGTAAATAAGACCACATACAGAGCCAGGCCTGAATCTCATGCCAGCAGTCTTGATGAGGGGGGATTTCAAGTTCAAGGCCAGCCTGGACATATTAGTGAGACCCTCTTTCTGAATAAAAACAAAAAGAGATTTAGAGATGCAGCTCAGTGTCAGAGTACTTGCATAACATGCATGAGGCCCTGGTTTCTGACCCCAGTGTTGCAAAGAAAGACCTAAAACCATGTAGAGGGCCCCGCCCCGCGCCCCCGACTGTAACAGGCTGGTACGTTTGCCGTCCATGCAGCAGAAGGAAGGCTAACCTCTGCTGCTGCCCCTCCAGTCCCCAGCCTGCAGCCTGGGCTGGTCCCTTTCTGATGGATGTGAGGAGCTTGCTGACCTACCTGACTGTGGGTTCATGTTCCTTCTTAGATACCCATGTCTATCAACTCTCTACTTGCCTAAGGTTCCCAAACTGGTGGAACCACTTCTGGGAAGCCTGGCCTGGGAGTGACTGGGGCCCTGGTCACTCTCTCTGTTCCCTGGCTGCTCCAGACAGCTCCTTCTTCCCCTTCTACTTGGGGAACCTTGCCCTGGATAGGATAGATGAAGGTTTCCAGGAACACTGCAGGTACCTCACTGGCTTCTGCCTAGTCTTGCAGTCTTTGGGCCACCAGCAGGGAGGTGAGGCTAGGAATCTTTCTGAGCTACACAGCCTGTGTAGGGTCTGAGGCTGTCCCACTGTGGGCAGCCTAAACCCGCGTGGCTTCTCCCAGTCCAGAAGGGTGGTGTAGAAACTGCCTGGCTGCTGTGTGGCTCTTCCCGGCCGCTGTGCTGTTGGAACGGCTTTGTCCAGGGACGGTGTCTCCGCGCTTTCCCTCAGATGCTGTTTTCCAGAGCGGGGACCAGCACTGTTTGCATGTTGCCTGCAGCCTGAGTCTTCATTTCCTGAACTCTCACACATGTAACCTTAGTGCCGACGGTGATGAAGCCATTTACAGGCAATCAAACATTCCCGGTCCAGGGTGGCAACAGAGAAGCCCATCAGCCCTTCTCCTCACCCACCTACGTGCATAACTATGCTCGCCTCTCCAGGAGGCATCCCAGTCCCCACGTGATTTTGAAGCATTCTACGGTGTCTAGAGCCCAGGGAAAGGGATGTCACAAGCACTTCCTTCCCTGACTCATTCTGCCCCAGCCAGTGGTACCTTGACTGCCTTGACGTCAGCGTCTGGGAGGCTGTGGCTTGCACCTGCACACCCTGGTGGAGTGCCTGCGGTTCTGTTCCGGCCTGGCCCCCTCCCAGGCTCTGGTCACTGTGCCATGGCTCAGTATAGACTCCCTGAGGTGTTTTTCAGGAGGATTCAGACCCATCCATACCTATTATCTCCTCTCTGACTGCCAGTCTTCTCTCACTTTGTGGGTACCTGAGTTGGGATTTTGTGTTTCCATCACCCAGGAGCAAACACAGACCCCTCTGGTTTTCTGCCACACATGGGGTGGCCACACCAGAGGCCTGTGTGGTTGCTCAGGAGACAACAGCACTCGTGCCCTATGCAAGAACTGAGATGTGGGTTCTGATATGATGGACAGTACTACATGCATACAGACACAGTCAGACACACGGAGGCACACACACCGAGACACACACTGACATACATAGAGAGACACAGAGACACAGAGAGACACAACAGATACACAGAGACACACAGGCACAGAGACGCACACACAGGCATGCACACACACACAGACACATGGTCCATCTGCAGCCCACCCCTCCACGCCCCCAGGTTGTCTGCTGGAGCTCTCTACAGCTTCATCTTGAAGCACGTGTCAAGCAAAACCCATCATCCGATCCTCTGACACCAGCTGTCTCTGGTGACCCAGAGTCAGTAGAACAAGTGAGTGTTAACTCTGGACCATTCCTGAAGGTTTATAAATTGATCTATTCTTCACCCAGTGACCCAATGAGCTGTGGGTGTGGCTGAACAGGGCAGACAAATGAGGGCCAGCGAGAGGATGGCAGGAGCAGACCACAGGGCTCTTGACCTTCTGTGGGCCTCCATGGTCAGTGTCATGTCCAGTGGATGCTGTGTGCTTTGGTGCTGGTCACACACCAAGCAGGCACCTTTGCCTTCCGTCTTTGGGCCCCAATTTCCCCACTAGAAATGGATGCTGGTGATTGGCCTCCAGGCTTGAGATTTTTAGCATGAGTGAATTGGAGGTGTCTTAGCCCTCCAGATTCTGTATCTGGCGCCCAGATCAAGCTGGGAGGCCACGTGGTATAGTCAGGAGCACCCCTTCACTCTGACACCCCCGTTGATGGCTGATCAGTGCCAGGGTAGAGTGACAACTGTTTGTTTTGGCTTCGGTGGGTATGAACTAAAGGCCTGTGAGATTCTGCCTGTAGTTCACTCAGTAAGCTGAGATGTTGCCTGATGAACACCTCCGTCGCGTTTTCATCCAGGGACAGCAAAGGGGGCTGGTGAAGACTTGGGCCCTCTGTGCACGCTGGCCTCCTGGGGCTGTTGCTGAGAGTAGATGTGGGTTCAGAGAGGTGCAGACCTGGGACACTGGCTGTGGCTCTTTTGCACTTGGGCACCCCCAAGCCCTAGGTCGGACAGTCCAGTGTCCCAGACCGTCAGGCCCAGAGGTGCAGAGCAAATGGGGTTGTAGTCCCTGTGTGAGTTTCTGGCTCCTCCCTGCCCAGCCCCTTCTCCCTGTGACGGAAGAACTTACGTTCTGTCCTGGGCACAGCTAGTTTGAGCCCTCAAAGGAACCCAGGCCTGGTCCCTGCCTGCCAGAGAGTAAACCCAACACCTGTTCAGCCTGGGGTTTCCAGAGCATTCTTCTGTCCTTGCATCTGCACTCGCTGTCTGACACACACTTGAGTAGGAGATGCAGCTCCAGGAGCCGTAGGAGGTAATGAATGTGGGGAGGTTCCTGAACTCCAGGGCTTGGAGTCCTGAGCTCCCCGAATAAGAAAACAGCAAACGAGTCAGCACAAGCTTTGGGGCATTGGAAGTGGGTAGTCGGCAGGCTCGGCCCACTGCACAGAGTGCACTGATGTTGGAATCCTGCTCCTGGAGAACAGCAACTCACGCTGTGATGGCACTCTCTTTGGCTGGCCTCTTTCTCGCTTCCTTCTTCATCTTGATGCTGCAGAATGGGGTGGAAGTTATTTTTAATGCCATTCTGAAAGCCTCAGATTCTCCAGTGAGTGTTGGGACTTCTGTGGGGCAGTCATCACAGTGACTTTGAACAGAGCTCAGGCACCGTCCTCTCTCACATGGTCACGTGGTTTCTGTCATATCCAGGAAGTAGCCAGGATATTCTGGGAGATGAGAAGCTCCTGTTCACTCAACATGCCAGTGCCAGGTGACCTTGAGCATGTGGAACATCAGCTCTGGAGGATAAAGCCAGGGCCAGTCAAGGCTGGTCCTGTGCTGAGCAGGGTTCAGGCCCAGTGGCTGTAAGAACTATAAGAGTGGCAGGAGCTGGCCAGCCCATGACATCTCTACTCTTTCCACATGAAGTAAAGGTTGCAGCAGAAAAAAAAGAGAAGAATTTAACAACAAACACTCAAACCGAAAAGACCCTGCAAGGTTTCCATTCATATCCAGCCCTGGGAATAGAACTTGAGAGCCATGTCATCATCCACCACAGTCTCCACATCAGAGGGAAAGGTGTGCCTGCTCCTCTACAATGCCCTCTCCTGGCTTTCTCCCTGGTCTCTGTCTCAGAATCTGGACCTGTGAGGGACGACTCTCTGCAAAATCTTACCCAGCATCCCCAGGTCACAGCTGTGGGACCAGAGCCTGCTCCTCACTTAGAGCAGACTCCATGGCCCACCTTAAAGTCTTCATGAGGAAGTCAAAGAAGGCACTGGTGCATAGAGCCCTTCTTAAGAGAGGTGGTGGCTGTCCCTGATGGGTGGAGTACAAGGTGGGATTTGAGGAGGCCTGGAAAGGGGTTAGTCCTCTCACCCTGGATGATGGCAAAAGTGGGGCAAAGGCCTCAACAGCAGAGTAGCTGGCTGGGCTGGTACCATGTGAGGTGGGAATGGGGGCACTCTGAGCGCACCCTGCTTAAGCATCATGCCTCCAGAAGACAAAACTGCCACCATGTCCCTGAGAAACCCTCACTCTCAGGCCACCATGCCAAAGCGTCTCGCTACTAAACTACAGCCTTGGAAGAACTAACACCCATGTGCTCCTTCCCCTGTTCTCAGATTACAAAACATGCTTGTTGTAGACCGTGTGGAACGTGGTGCTAAAACAACATGCAAAAACTTAGCACCCATCTGTGCTCAGCATGCCCAGAGACAGCCCAGAGCCTCTCTGATCCCCCAGCACAGTACGCCCCATGCAGGGCTATGGCAGGTGAGCCCTGTCCCCTCCAGTTGGTTCAGTGAGACAGGTCAGCATCACATGATAGACATCAGCTCCTGAAAGGTTGTTATTTATAGCAGGTCCACCCACTCGCTGATGGGCTTTCTGAAATCTCAGGACACTCTTGACCTCTAACCCCATCTGTTGTCACAGGAAACTCCCGGTCTGACACCATCACAGTTGCCCACAGCAGGAACCGTTCTCAAGGCATGTGCCTTTGGGATGTGCTGTCCACACTGCCTTGGTAATACTGTGATTCCCAGGGACCCACCTGTCTTCATCAGTGTCCTCTGTCCTCAGCAAAGTGCACGCTTTGTAAGTGGCTTCTTGATGGTGCCAGGGACTGTGTGAACTTCACCGCAGTGACCCTCCCAGTGGGAGGCTAGAAGCATCGTCTTTCTGTAGACACCGAACAGAGGGTTGCAGAGACCCAGCGTGGAGCTCTTCTACCTGGATATAATAGGGATGGGCTTCGAACACAGGGAACCCTCACCTCCAGATCATTCCATTAAATATGAAATGCCTCGCATCCATGTATGTGGAGCTGCGTAGTTGCTGCTCTAGGCTGTTTCAGTGGGTGACTTGAAGGATTGTGGAAGTCAGCCCTTCCATTTTCTATGGTGCTTGATGTTAGATGTCCCAGGAGAACCCTGTATCATCTCCTCAGCTGCGCTCTGCAGGGCAGGGAGCTGTGCCCACCTGGAGCAGTTCTTGTGGGGTTGACGCTACAGCAGGTACGAGCTCCAGAAGCCTCTGTGCCTGTGGGACAGGGTGGAGGAGGTGGTTGGCCAGCTAGGTGGAGCTGGCCAGTCGCTGGATGGGTCATTTGGAGAGATGTGTGAGGTACACGTCTGGTCATCTCCAGAGAGCCTCCTGTTGATTCAGTTTAGGACCAGCCCAAGCCTGAGAAGTTCTTGGACAGCACTCAGATGTGGTGCCATCAGCCAGGCATCTGGTGTCTTTAAATGGGAACTCTGAGGAGCCTTCTGGACTGGGCCTCTAGGTGTAGCCCCCTTTTGCCCTATATGTACCCAATCAATGGGTATCAATGGAATCTTGGGTGAGTTCTGGCATCAGAACACCAAGCTCCCCAGACACTCTCTTTTAGGGGCTGGACAGTAGGTCTCCAAACATGAGTGGATTTTGTCCTGGTGGT
>NW_008328342.1:1292228-1314988 GCF_000622305.1 Nannospalax galili
TACAAGCTCCAGGATCCTTACTCCTCAAGTGGGAGGTTTAAAGCACCATCCTGAGCTTTTAGTGCGGAGGCTGCACCGTGATGGTCGGGCTCAGGTCTTCTTGATCCAGCCTAAGCTTGCCCCTCACAAGCTGCTGTTAATGGCGCTCAGAGCAGCCTTGGGTGGTTGGCAGTGTCACCCTAGCACTGCCAATGAGGAAATTGAGGCTGGAGAGGTGGGTGCCTCCCAGGTACAGCCAGACCTTAAGTGAGGGCCCAGCCAGACACCAGGGTTGCCACCCCTAGAGCTTGTACTGGGGCTAACCTGCTTCACAGTATCCAGCCTAAACCAGCCACCTGCCATAGCCCTAAGTGAGGGAGAAGTGGGAGAGAGTGTTCCCAAGAAGGAGAGGGAGCAGGTGAGATGGAGCTGGAGTAAACAGCACAGGGCAGGCCATTGGAGGCTGCGCATCACCTGCTTTCCAGAGGTCAGAGGGTGGGGCTTGGATTCCATGGTCAGGACCCGTCCCCATGTCCTCACCAAGTTTAGCCTTGGCACTGGCTGTGCCATTGTTGTATGGATGTTCAGGAGTCACTGCTTCTGAAAACGAGACTGCCACTAGCGATGGTAGCCTGAGGGTTCTGTGGAAACCCAGGCCTCTGTGCTGCTGCAGGGTGTTGCAGAGAGCAGTGAACCTAGCAGTCCGTGGTGGCTCCAGGTGGGGCAGGCAGGCTGTCTCCACGGGCATGCCGGCAAGCCCCTTATGCAGTGGGGCAGGAAGGTCCCTCTTGGAAGCACCCCCTAGACCCCCCCCCCCATGTGCACGCTGGGAACTCCCAGGCTGCAAAAGAGAAGATCCAGGTGGTGCTCAGAGCTGTCTTCAGGACGACAGAGCAGGGGTGGCCAGAGATCACCAGTTCTCCTTCCAGCACTCAAAGCATGAGCTTAAAGAAGGCACTAAATCGTTGGCCAAGCTCACTCCTCCCCTGATATGAGGGAAGGAAGGTCTGTGTGCCCAGGGGATTCTGCCCCACGTGCAGGTCGACTGTTTCTGTTAAGGGGACAGTCTGTCTGGTGACACCAAGCATTGGGGATTGCCCAAAAGCAAGTTTGCTGCAGGTCCAAAACTGGGCCGTATTCTTCCAGGACGTGGACACGCACAGCTTCCGTGAGCTACAGGGAAGGCAGAGGGGCCGCAGAGGATGGCATAGAGGGCCCTGAAGAACATGGAAGACTGAGAGGAGAGAGGAGGGCCCTAGGAAGTACGGCGGGCTCTGAAGAACAAGGAGGGCCCTGGGGAGCCCCGAGGTGTCTGAGGAGGGCCCTGGGGAACGCAAAGGCCCCAAGGACACACATAATGCCTCTCATCAATCTGAGTAACCCTCGTGGGACCCTTTGTGTCACCAATGGTATCTTCTCACCCACACCTCAGCTCTCAGCATTCTGCTGTGTGGAGGGAAACCACCGGTCTCTGGTCACCCCTAGCAGCAGAGAGGACAGCCTGGTCTGGTATCCCATGGGGCAGGACAGTGCAGCTGCCTGACCCCCTCTGCCTCCTGGTAAATGAGATGGGGGCATTGCTTCTCGGAAGGAGGACATGGCCACCAGCGTCACCTTTTCTCCCCACTTCTGCCTGCTCTTCCCCCCCTGGTTCTTGGCCTGAGGCCTCTGTGTTAGTTTCTGCACTGCTGTGACAAAATGCCTGATGGGTGCTTCAAGGAGAAGAGGTTTATTTTGGCTCGGGGTTTCAGTGGTCTCTGGCCCTTCATGGTCTCTGTCTCAGTTGAGACAGAATGTCATGACTGTGGAAGTGTGTGGCAGAGGCTGCTCACCCCATGAGGGACAGGAAGCAGAGAGAGTAGACAGGATCAGGAATCAGGTGGAACCTTTAAAGGCACACCCACAGTGACCTACTTCCTCCACCTCCCAATATGCCAACATGGATGAAGCCATCAAGGCGTGATGCACTGACCAGGGCAGAGTCCTCAGGATCCAGCTACTTCCCCAAGCCCACCAGCTGGCTGCCAAGTCCCCAGACATGCATCTGTGACAGACATTACATACTCAGACTTTAACACTCACCCCTCCCCCGCCTGGCTGCGCATTGCATGACGGGATGTGCTCTCAAGGACTGGAGAGGACCATTTATGAAAGCAAGAGTGTGATATGCTTCAATCAATACTATGCCCCCAAGCTGCAGAAAGATATCTACTTTTCTAGTCACAGCCCCCGCCCACCTCTGCCCCAGCCAGTCAAGCTGGTCCCCTGCACTTTTGCAAGTAGACGGAGGAACCTTATGGGCACAGCCCTGCACCTTGCCAGGCTCAGGGCGGTGGGCTCGTTCTTTATGGCTGCCCACGGGCCCTCTGCCACAGGAAAAGAAGCTTAGATTGAACCCTTCAGTGACTGAGAAGGAGGCTCTTCTGCCTTAGGGGAGCCAGGACAGCTTTCGAGGAAGGGGCTGGCCCCTGGGTGGTACATCTCCCAGGTCCAGGTCAAGTCAGGTCTCTAGGTCTGAGAGGCCTCTGCCAGCCACAGATGATGAATATACTCAGTGTCGGAAAGGGGTGCCCCTGGGAACCCCCAGGTTCAGGATTGTGTCCAAAAACTGGGCCTGAGGGAAAAAGGAGCTGGGTGGGGTATGAGGAGCTGATGCCAGGGCAGGTGGCCAAGGCACAGACTGGGGTTTGAGTAAGGTGGCCCCCATCACTCCCAAGGCCTGTGTGCCTGCATTACCGCAGCCCAGGCCATCTGGAGGCCCAGGCTGTGAGGTGACTGGAGCTTAGCAGGTTGCCCTGTGGGAGGGGTGCGCTTGTGTGGAGACGGCCCTGGGCTCCCTCTTGTGTCTTGGCCACACTGAAGTACAGGAATCATGCCCTTCACTGCTCACTGTGAAGCTGCCCTGGCTCAAGTGGTAATTTCCAAGAGAGACTTTTTTAAGTGAAGACTAGCGGGAAATAAAGTCTGAGACTAAGGGCTCACCAGGGTACAGACTGCCAGGTCTCTGGTGGGTAGAGCGGGCACAAGCCTGTGCCCAAGTGTGCCGCAGATCCGGCCCTCAGCAAGCATCCTCTCCTGGAGCAATGGTGTCCACACATGGAAGTCTTCCTGGATGACAAAGGTAGGTCCGGGCCTGGGGCTCCTCAGAGCCAGCACCCGCCCAGATATGTGCTTGCAGAGTGAGACCATGTTGCATTGGTTCAGGTTGTGTTTTCAGTTACCATGGTGTGGGTAGTACCAAATACATGAATACCTGCTGTGGGATTGGAAAATCATGGGATTGAGAGATTGGGACAGACGTGCTCCTCCATCAGTGTGGCCCCGGCCATTAGAGGCTGGCCAGCTTGCTCTGCCGGAGGCTGCAGCCCTGAGGTGCTCTGGGTCCCGTCTGCTCTACACACCCCAGTGCTCTGACACTGGACAGAGTGCAGGAAGAACCCCTGTGCATTGCTTACTCCCAGGAGCCCCTGCTCTGCTGAGCTCTGATGCAGCTCCTTGGTGATGCTGGCGACTTCCGAGAAGGCTGTTTGCTCCCTGGCTCCCGCCCTGCCACAGCGATGCCGGGGTCGTCAGGAAGGCTGTACGTACAGCCTGAAAGACTCAACTCGGATGGGGACTCCCAGCTCCCTAAAAGGGGAGGACTCGGCTCCCTTTCCTGTTTGCAGAGCCTCCAGTGCATTTCTGTGCAAAAGTCCTGTGGGACTGACTCTTGTCTCCCTAGGATGCTGACTCCCTATCCTGAGGTCAAATGCTGTGCCAGCCAGTGGGAGGGGCCAGGGCGTGCGAATCCTGTGCTGTCCTCCCAGTTGCCACCCTTCCCTGTGTGCAAAGTGCACACATGCTTCCTTGAAATCCCACACTGTGAATTTTTCATCTCAATTAATGTAACAATAGGCCTTTGCAGGCTGTGGCAGTGGGCACTGGGAAATTAAATGACACCTTCTTGGCATCTCTCGTTGGTGAGAAGGCCAACTGATTATTTTTATATTACAATCCCCAGGCGTTGTCAAATTGATTAATAAATTCACCGAAGACCTGTTAACTCTTAATAAATTTAATTTCGGTAGTTGGAGGGTGACTTTGCTTTGACCTCTGAGTCTCCGTGCTCTGTGTGGGTTTCAGTATGGGGTTGCATGTCCTGTGAGGTGGCCTGGGGGCTTGCTGGAGCGCAGGGAAGATTTCCATTAGCTGTGTCCCAGCGGACATGGTCTTTGGCGTCCTAGAGCGTCCCTCATGTTCTCCTTGTAACTGCTATATTGGGCAGGCAGGAGAGCCCTCTGGACTGGTGCTCACCCCGGTCAGAAGGTGACAACAGCTGTTGCTGAAACTGAGCACACGAATTTTCTCTGAGTTTCCTGGCAGGCAGGGCAGAAAGGGAAATATCTGCTGGTCATACGGCTCTCATGGTCTTTTTTAAGAAATATTTTTATTGAGTTTTTGTGTGTTTCATATAATGGACCTTAATCAAATTTAGACCTTTTCCCTCGTTCCCCCCACTGAATTTCCTGCGTTCTGTCATATGTGTTAAATCCTATCAGGTCAGGCATTTGTATGCAGATGTCCCCTGGTACAAGTTCATCTATAGAGTCTACTCGGCCTATCTAGGGTCACTCCCTGAAAGAAGGTCTGCTCTTCCTGACCCCACAGCAATCTGTTGTCAAGAGTTCTTTGGCTCGGGCCCGTTTCCCTCACTGTACGCTGGGTTTCGTCTGATTGAGTCGGCATGGGTCTTGTGCATGCTGACAGCATTGCTGCAAGTTCATACGAGCCAGTTCCCAGAGGCCTGAAAGCCCGTGTTTCCTTATGCTCCTACACCTCCCCTGGCTCTTTAAATCTTCCTGCCCCCTCTTCACAATGGTCCCTGAGCTGTGGGTGGGTGAGGTTTAATATAGGCATAAGATCCTATTGCTGAAGACAGGACTTAGAGCAATGGAGCAGAACTGACCTGGAAGCCTCCCCCAAAGACTAACTTTGGGGACGCTGTGTAAGCTGCTAAGGGAGAAAATCAGTCAGTGGTCCAACCCAGCTCCAAAGCCCAGTAACCACAATGACTGGCACAGCAAAGTACCTGTATTGGTGCAGTAGTGGCACTTTTCTCTGGGGGTAATCGACAGCTATCTAGTTAGACTTAAAGCCCATGCTGTGGGAGGAAACTCGTGGGTGGCACTGTAAATATAGTCAAATACGCATGGCTGGAGAGGTCATAGATCCTAGAGAAAAGCCCATCTCTGTCATCTCTCTAGACAAATGAACTTTCTTACTGTTATGCTTCCGTGGTCTTTTAATGACTCAAAGCATCCCGGAGTGCTGAAGCCCGGCAGAGGGTTGCCACTCTGGGCAGACACTTCGGTGACGACCACACGTCGCCTCTAATCTCCAAGACAACGGGGCTTGTGCTGACATTGCCATTTTGATGGTAAAACCACAGTGGTCTCAGGCTGGATGAGCCTGCGGTCTTCCAGTCAGGCGATCTCTCTTTGGAACCTTTCTGTAGTAAGAAACAGGCCCAAGAAAGCTGTGCAACTGTCCAGCATGCCACAGTGGCCTCAGGCAGGATCCAGTGGGGGACCTGTGCCTGCGTGGACTGGAGCAGGTGGGGTGGTCCACTGCTGCTTCCTGCCCTGTCTTCCTCCGCCCTGTGCTGGTCTTGACTCCCCACCGTTCCTCTGGCTCACCTCTCTTCCACTTTGACCTTCCTTCACCCCAACCTTCCCTAGGCCACCACTGACATTTCATTAGTCAATTCCAAGGCCTCTGTACCTTTCTAGCCTTAGGGTCCTACCAACCTAGGGTCGCCTCTCCCTCCCATGCCAGTACCGCTAGGGTGCTCACCCAGGGTCCGCTCCTGCCCTCCTCACTCTTCAGAATGTTCTTAGTTTTAATGTGTTACTGAGTACGGCTTCCCTGGTTAGTTGGGAGCTTCTCCTCTGGATGACTGGGAATCTTGCCTAGGAACTGGCATAGAAACAGGGGACCCTGTTGAAGACCCCACAGGTGTCCCCATGGGTGACAAAAGGCATGAAGGAGGGTCTCACAGACCCCAGCAGTGGAGGACTCATCTGGAGCCACACTTCTGACATGAGTTGTTCATCGCCAGCAGACGGGGGACTCTGGGCTCCTGAGGTCCACAACATTCAGGGCCATCTGGGCTTCCCTTTGGTCTTTGTGGACAGGTGCCCCTCCTCCAGGTGGGACCAACATACAGACTCCACCCTGCTAGGCCAGAGGGAAGCCAGGGAGCCCCACTTTGTCCCCAGACTCAGCTCCCTGTGCCATTGACGTGTGCCACCACCACTCAGCGTCCTCCAGACTTGATCTCCCGTCAGTAGGTCGAGAAAGAGACTTGGTGACATAGGGCGTTGCTGCTCACCTTCTGATTGGCCCAGCCACGTTCCTGCCGTTAACTTTATGGCGCGCTACCCGAGGACTAATTAAACCAGATGGTGGTAAAGCCCGCGTGGAGGCGTAGAGACGCTTTTACATTTAAGTTGATCAAAATTAGGTGGAACAGCATATGCTGGTGGAGATTGAGAATTTTTTAACTACATATTAACGGCCTTGGTTAATACCTTCCTGGAGAGCTAAGCTCAGCCCGGGCGCCCGGCACCATGCAGTTCCCACGATTTGCCTCCCTGTCACCCAGCCGAGTGGTTGGGGTGTAATTTAAGTGAGTGGAATATTCTCCACAGACATCCTCAGAGCATCCTGGGACATTAACTGCTGAGCAGAATGGGAGCACCACCCCCCAACTCCAGTTGGAGCTGGGGATGCCGTCAAGAAGGCTGTATTCATGGTGACTGGACTCTGACTTTGTAGGGTGATGTCCTCTGACCCCGAAAGCTCTGCCATGCATCTGTCCTTGGATTGCTTCTAAGGTCAGGGGCTGGGCTCAGGGGCAGTGCCAACCCTCATGGTGCCTCCAATGTCAGATGGAGGAGGGCCATCTGTGGGCTGGTGGCTGGGCCCATGTTGGACTCACCATCCTAGCCCAGGGCAAGGATAGCTGTCTGTCTAGGTCTGCTCACCTGGGAGACCCGACTCCCACTCCTACAAGGGCACCCAGCTGCTCCTGTAACCTCAGTAGCTTGGGTTCAGCTGAGATGCAATTTGCATACTGCATTTCTCCATTACCACGTTGGTTCAATGTCCACCCGCCACCCGTGCAGCCTCACCACCCCCAAAGTAAACATGTTTTGAGGCAATCACTGCTTTGACCCTCTGTCCTGGAAACCCCCGGAGCTCACAGGTATTTTGAGAGCCCCCCCCGGATCTGCCATGTGGTTCTCCCACCCGGCGGCCCCTCCTGCTATCTCCGGTAGAGGAACTAGCACACTGACCCTTGGGGGGTTTGGCCTCAGGCAACGGCAATGGGCTTTACCCTCCAGTTCTAATTCTACCCCAGAGATGATGGAGTGACTGCCTGGCTGGTTGACAGGGCATCCACAGCCATGTCCCTTCCACACCAGCAGGCATCCAGAGGTACCACAGCCTCAGAGCCCAGGCCCTGTGGGGCAGTATGGTATGCAGCAGGTGGCAGGTGGTAATAAGGAAAGCCGCACTTTCTTGAACATTCAACTCCTCCTCCAACACCCCCTGCCCTGCCTCGTGCCCCCTTCCTGAACCCTCTGAGGCCGGCAGTCTGAGCCTGGACCCAAGAGAATGTCCCAGGAGCCCGCTCTGGCCAGGCCCAGAGCCTGCTCAGTGCCTGGGCTGCTGGTGGCCGATCTGTCCAGCACATAGACATCGGGCTTCTGACCACTGCCTTGGCTCTGAGCCACTGTAGGTCTTGAATTGTGTTCCTGGGGGGATTTAGTCCTGTGCTAAGGAAGCTGCAGACCCTGCCCCAGCTTGTGCTGCCCTGCCGGGCTGCTGTTCCCCATCCCTGTGTTCAGTGACTGTGGTGAGGCTAGACCTTGTGATTTTCAGGGCCAGGCCCTCTGCTTCGATACCCAAGAGGCCTACGACCTCCCCCTCCCCCTTCCCTCTGTGTGCTCCTCCCCCGCTGTCCTCCTGGGCAGACACGACGGATGGGGGTGAATGCTGGCAAAGACCCACCCTGTTTTCCAGCCCAGTGACGCCGGCATGTGACAGTACGGGGCAGCACCGTGAAAAGGTCCTTTGTCTCTCCTCACTAATTAAGAAATAGCAGCAGGCCTCAAGGGGGCCAGGCCCCACGTCCTCTCTGGACCTCAGCCCTGGTCCCAGGGCCGGCAGTACAGTCGGTTGTGAACATCATGGAAGGCCCCAGTCCTCCACCTCGGTGCACTGCCACAGAGTTGCTCCCTGAGTAGGTCTGTGAGACCTTTTGTCCCTTCAGGGAGGGATAATGCTGGGGACCAGCAAGAAGTTTGCTAGCCGGGACAGATGTGTATACATCTTCGGCTGTGTGGTCCAAGCTGGGTGTGACCTAGGAACAGTAACCACTGGGCCCTCACTGCCCAGGCACTGGTGTCAGGAGTGCTGAAGTCTCAGGCACAAAGAGAAGAGCTGTTGCATTAGACCCAGCCCCACCCAGATGGTTATCCACATCTCCTTCATCTGGGGAGTCATCCCTCAGGGAATAGGGTGAGGTGTGTCCCCAACCGTGGGTTCTGTGCACCAACCCAGGAAGTAGTCACAGCTGTCGGAGTGCCCCTGTGGCTGGATGTCCCCATCCTGCCCCAGTGCTAGGCACGGCCATCTCTCGTAGAGCTGGGCTCTGACCTTCCTGGTGGAAAACTAGGTCCTACAGAGGAAAAGAGACACTAGGAAGCTTATATTAAGTGGGTCTCTGGCCTCCGGTCCACTTCCCCACTCTCTGGAGACGCCAGCCATGGTAGGTCAGGCAGAAGGTCTGTGTCTCTCAGTTTTGACTCTCCCGGAAGCCAGGCACACCCTAGGTAGGGCGAACAGGAGATCAGGCCTTTCCCAGTGTGATGAAGTATCCAATTCTTGCCAACACCTGTCTCTGGAGAGGGAGGACCTGTGTCTTCAAAGCAGGCCAGGCCCCACCACTCCACCCAGACCCGAGCAGGCAGCAGCATCCAGCAACTGACCCCAAGCAGGGAGCCGTAGGGAAGTTTAAATTTGAAAATTAACATGGAATCAAAAGAGACCAGAGTAATTTTTCATTCTGCTTGAGAGGTTATTTGCTTTCTCAACTGATGCTTAGTGTACTGATACATGATGTCAAAAGGTAAATGATTTTAAACCAGATTCAATTTAAATTTCATTACATATTTGTAGGAGATAGGGGCTCCAAGAATCCCTCGCCTTCTCTTTAAGCATCTTTCACTTTTAATAACTCCGGTGCCTAATGCCCTAATCTATTTATTACACAATTGTAAAGAGGGGCTGCTCCTAGGGAGCTGGTTCCACGTGTCCCCCAGAAGGGCTTCATCTCCGTTTTGGCCTGTATGGCACCAGGACTTTCCTGCTGATGTGCCCCAATCTTTTCCTCTCTGCAGACCGGATGATGTGGCTGTTGATTTTGGTGACGAGGAGCGCATCTTCCACAAAAGCCACCTAGGGTGGGATGTCACAAAAGCAGCCTGGCGCCTTCGAGATGGCTCAGCGGTGAAGGCACTTGCTGCCAAGCTTGGTGACTTGAGCTCAATCCCTGGAACCCACCTGGTGAAGGGAGAGAAATGACTGAGTGCCACATGTGTGTCATGGTATGTGCGGCCACCCGCCCACCCACAGAAACACATAAATGTACATTTCTCAAACACAGGGATAGGGAATCTTTGGGGCAGAGTAAGGGACAGCCTTGACTGGGGAGGGAAGGAAGGAGCATCTGAGTGTCAGAGCCCAGGCAGGAGCCTGGGGTGGGGGTGGGTGCAGACGGACTCCTCCCAGTCCCTGAAAGTGTCAGCACAGCTTTCCTGAGGCTCTGGGGCCATGGGCCTGGAGATCTTCCTTGCGAGAGGCCCCCTGTGGCTCTCAGACTCCCTGGGCTCCTGCACATCCCCCTGGCTAGGATGGGAAGGACCCAGGACTAGGGCTGGGGTGGAGTCTGGGGAGTTAATGTCTCTAGAAATTCTTGTCTGCGTGGAAGTGCATGTACAAGCGCACCGGTGGGATTCTCTCTTGATATTGATTGCGTGGTGCCTCTTCCCAGCACGGCCCCAGGAGCCTGAGATCCAGGCAGGTGAAGGGGCTGCGGAGGGCTTCCTCTCGGTCTTGGTCTCCACCACTGCTTCTTCCTGCTCCTGCCTCTGGTTTGATGATCCCAGCAGGATGTTGCTCTTTAATGCACAGCCAGGCACTTTTAACAAACAACGCCAGTGCAATCAGAGAACTCTTCTCTCAGATTTGGGTTTGTTTTATTTCACAACATTAAACAGTGAGGAATGGAAGGTTCCGGATCATGGCCTAGAGACCCTTGGGGTTCTGTGTGTAGACAAGTTCTCATCAGGCGCTGAGCTGGCTTAGTTTCTGACGTTTAGCTCTCCTCCGAGTTCTCGTTCTCTCTCTCTCTCTCTCTCTCTCTCTCTCTCCTCTCCCTTGGCAATGCTAATGATATTGTTTGTTCCCGGTGCCACATGAAAAAAGCACAAGATAATCATCCAGGCATTAGTCATCATTAAGCTGGTGATAAAAAAAAATCTAAAGCATGGTTTCCAGGATGGGCGTTATGTCTGCGATGAATGGTGTTTGTTACGAATGTGGGTTCAAGGTATCCATCACGGCCAGTGGCACCCAGGCAGAGGAGGCACACTGTAAACAGGTCCATCCGTTAGGTGCCCAAGGTGACTGCGTAGGGTTCAATCGCCATGTGGACTAGCCCTGGTTTTGTAGGGTTTGCCATTAAAACACCATATTCATTTCTGGAAGATAGGGGATGAGGCCAGCTCTGTTAAAGCATGGTCTTCTTGAAGCTCTTCCCAGAAGACCCCCCCCCCCCAAGCAGGACTAGACGAGTCACAGAGTTGGAAAATTCTGGGGGGGGCTCTGTTGGTGGAAGTGCTGGGCTGAGTGCTCCGTTAGTCCCAGTTAGCACAGCTCCAGAAACAGGCGGGAGGCCTGTGTGGGAAGCGGACTGCTGCACCTTCTCTAGATCCTGAAGCCCGAGATCTCTGCCTTTGCCAACCGAGGGGACGCCACCCTGGGGCTCTCCCTCGGTGTTGATTTGGCTACCCTGGCATTGCCCAGAGCAGAGGCCTCCACTAAGGAGCGCTAAGGGCCCGGGAGATAGTCCTCATCCTGTCCCCCATTTTTGAGTAGCCCTCTCCTAACTATGAATGTGATGTAGGGGATCTGTCCCCAGTAGCTGAGAACAGGCCAGGAGGGTAAGCAAGGCCAGGCTGAGCATGTGTGCAGGTCCACCCATGGGGAGGGCAGTGGGCTGAGGCCTGGCATTGCTGTTGGAGGCAGCTCTGGTGCTGGGTGTTGGGCCCGCAGCGCCCTACCCAGCATGCGTGTTCTCCAGCCTTCTTCAGTCAGCCAGGCAGCCTTTGATGCGTGTAGGGGTTAGTAAATGGGAAGTTGAGACAATGCGGTGTGAGCCGACATCACTGTGGCTGTGTTATTTTCGTCCAGGTCGGCTGCTTTTCTTGGATTCTCACTACGCCCCTCTGTGTCGCCTGCTTCTGTGTCCCAGAGGACAGCCCGGCCTGCGCTGGGGCTGACGTGTAGGCACTGATCTCCGCAATGTTGTCTCAAAGGCTTGTGTGGATCCAGCATCCTGGGGAAGTGGGAGTCCTGCTGAGTGGGCCCGTGCATTTTAAAATGGAGAGTTAGCTAAGTGTAGGCACAGGCCTCCAGGGCCCTGTGTTCCCCCAGGGAGTCCAGAGACATCTCTGCCCCTGTGTTCCCTGGTTTGTGTTGAAGATATCCTGCAGTCCACCTCCATCTAGAAACCCAGGCTGGGCCCTTCTGGCCAGCTGGAGTTTGGCTTTATGTCCTCTACATCCCTGTAGCTCTGGAGACTCGTCCCATGGATGTCAACTCTAGAGAGTAACTGCAACACCTACCCGTGTTCCCAGACCCCACACTCTTTGGGGTCTGGAAAGCAGTACTTGGTGGAACATGCTTAATTCTTACAGGGAACTCGAGCTCTGGCCCACAAACAGTGAGGAATGGAAGGTTCTGGATCATAGCCCAGAGACCCTTGGGGTTCTGTGTGTAGACAAGCACTCACCAGGCCATCCAGACAAGAGGGGTCTTAGTGCTATTGTACTCCAGGGAGGACCCCTAGACCATGTTCTGGTGAGGCAGCAAGTGGGACTAAGCAGTTGTGGGGTCTCCCTCTGTTCAGAGAAGGATCATAGTAGCTCTGCCTCACCGGCAGCTATGGAAACAGGTTGCTGTTCCTGGAGGGCCTCCTGGCCTAGGGACAACATCCCCCACCTCACTCCCTGCAGCTTTCTCAGGCTGCCCTCCCCCAGTCCACTAACCACTAACCATATCCCACTTTATCAGTGTCGCTGAGACATTGCGTCACGGCTGCTCTTGAACCTGGGATTGTGATACCAGGATAGCAGCGCTGGTGAAGGCTGCTCCCGCGTGTCCCGGGTGTTTGGCTGCTCTCTCCTGCTGTCCTGCCGGGTGGCACTGGCATCACTGTTAAGATCACTGTCATTCTCAGGTCAGAGAAGGGACAGCCCTCCTGGCCCATTGCTCTGCTCCTCCTGGAACGCCTTCCCTCATCCCAGTGTCCAACCCAGCTAAGCCAGGAAGTTAGAAGTGTGTTGTGGGCAGCTAGCTGTCTAGATCCCAACCTGCCCTGCCTCTTGTGATCTTATGGCCCTGTCCTGGCTTCAGGGAGCACTGTGGGTCTCAGAGCGTGTTTCTGCTATAGTGAGTCTAGCACTCTTGGCCAGGGGAGAGAGTATGCTACATGCTCACGTCCCCTGCCAGGGCCCAGGCCTCAGCCTGCTTGTTCCCTGAGGACTCTGGGTTTGTTTCTGAAATCAGCAATGAAGAAATAGGAGGAAGAGGAGGAGGAGCAGGAGGAGAAGGAGGGAAAAGGAGGAGGAGGAAGAGGAGGAGGAGGAGCAGGAGGAAGAGGGAGAAGGAGGAGGAAGAGGAGGAGCAGGGGGAGGAAGAGGAGGGGGAGGAAGAGGAGGAAGAGTAGGAGCAAGAGGAGGAGGAGGAAGAGGGGGAGGAAGAGGAGGAGCAGGAGGAGGAGGAAGAGGAGGAGGAGCAGGAGGAGGAGGAGGGAGAAAGGAGGAGGAGGAAGAGGAGGAGGAAGAGTAGGAGGAGGAGGAGGAAGAGGGGGAGGAAGAGGAGGAGCAGGAGGAGGAGGAAGAGGAGGAGGAGCAGGAGGAGGAGGAGGGAGAAAGGAGGAGGAGGAAGAGGAGGAGGAAGAGTAGGAGGAGGAGGAGGAAGAGGGGGAGGAAGAGGAGGAGCAGGAGGAGGAGGAGGAGGAGGGAGAAGGAGGAGCAGGAGATTAGGAGGAGCAGGGGAATGGGGGAGGAGGAGATGGAGGAGTGACTTGCGCACACCATTAGGTAGAAACAGGAGCTCATCCCTCCCGGGGACACTGCAGGGCATTGTCCTCCACCTGGGCAAGGTTGGGGTTTAGAAGGAATAGAGGTAATGAGAGCCCCTGCTGACAAGGACCAGGAGCCTCCTCTTCCCTGGAGTGCTGCGGCTAAAGGATCTACCCTGCCTCCCTGCCCAGGGGTCTGCAGAGCTCACATTCTGTGGGCTCACGTGGCTCCCAGCCTGCACCAGGCTTCCTGAGTCTTCGCTTGATTTTTCCTCAATATTAGGGCCTAGGTGTGCCTGCGTCAGGCTGGGTCTTGACCCTGCTGTGAGTGGGCGCACCGAGGGGTATGGACCCAGGGCTGTGCCAGCCAGAGGTGTCGCCTAGCCTTGGGTGGACACTTACTCTTAGTGAAATTCATGGGCGAGGCCAACTTTTTTCAGGGATGGCAGGGAGATGCCGTATTTGCCACAGCCTCCTCTGCGCAGGGCCAGGTCGCCTCCTTCCTTCCAGTTTTCTCTCTGTTTCAACTGACTTTGGGTCACGTGGCCAATCCCGGCACTTGAAGGGATGTCTGGAATACACATTCTCGTGGACTCAGCCAGGAGCGAGACAGCAATGAGAGTCTGTCCTGATGGAGCCCATGGAATGTTTGGCAGGATGTGTTTGTGGCAGAGTACAGAGTGGCATAGGGCCTTATGGAGGCCTGCTCAGTCAGAATGGGCCTAACTCTACAGGGTCTAAAGTGTCAGAGGCCTTTGTGCCTGTTCTTGGCTAAAAGGAGGACTCTGCATGTTGAATTTGTGACTCAGACTCTGCAGACACCTGGGTATGCACATGTAACCCATAGGATCACCCTGGGGAAGCCCTGGGACCATCCCCTCCCCCTCCTGGTCCATCTGTGAGGCAGCCAGGGAAAAGATCTGTCCGTGGGTGAGTGCTCTGTCTGCCTGTCCTCAGTCATCTTCTTCATCACATTCCTTATCGTCACTGTCATCAGCGTGATCATCAATGTCATCATCACCATCGTCTTCATTGCCACCTTCCTGATCATCATCATCACCACCATCTTCATTAGCATCACCACTGTCTTCATCCCATCATCATCTTCATCATCACCATCATCGTTTTCAGTCCACTATCGTAATCATCATCACCACCATCAACACGTCACCATCGTCACCGTCACCATCTTGATTGTCCTCACCGTTATCTTCATCCTCCTCCTCCTCGTAGTTGTCATCACCACCGTCATCTTCACCTTCATCTGCACACCTGGAGTGTTCCCTTCTAGGCAGCAGCAAACACGGGACTCAGGAAGTCTCCAGATTCCGTCCCTCCATCCTTCCAAGAATCTCTTCTTCCAGCACTTCTCAAAACTATTGGTCATGACCTTTGGTTAATGTCACTCCGGTTGGGTGATCAGGATCCTTTTACAACAGTATAAAGGAGTGGTCCAAGTTCTCCGCATGTGCCTAGGGTCTCGTGAGAAGCAAACAGATGGGCACAACACCCAAAGAGCCCCCACTGTCCCTTGCAGCCATCAGTCTGTCTCCAGCTCGTACAGTTCTGTGTGTCCACACATGGTCGCTACGGGACTCCTTTCTTCACTTCTGTTGCTCAGCCTGGTGCATCTGAGGTTCTCTGGATGTTTCCGGAGCCCACGTCTGGCTTTTCCTTTCTCAAGCTGGTGTGGATTTTTATTTACCCCGCCATTGAGGACGTCTGTGCTGCTTCTAGTTTGGCGTAATTACGAACAAAGCTGCTGTAAACACTTTTGTATGTGTTTTAGTGGGAACATAAGCCTCCATTTCTCCAGGGATTGTGTTTTTGATGTATGTGGAAACAAGCAGCCCAGCGCGGAGTCGCAAGGTGCTCTGTAGGTGTGGGGAGTGAGTGTCACAGTGACACTTTTCCATATATATGTGTGTAAACTGGGGAAGGTGTAAATGTAATTCCCATGGTGGTAGGTGAAACCCCAGAGTGCCAGGTCCTCAGAGATGAAGCAGCTGCCACTGATAGCCAGCCATCCTAGCAAAGCGGGTTTTTACTCACTGAGATCAGCTCTTCATTCTGATGGAGACGTTCAGACTAGAACCTGAATTCACTGAGGAGGTTCTCCTGTGATGACCCGGGCCACACCATGACTTTTGTCAGCTCAACAGGAGCATTAACCAAAAGGCTGAGCCTGGAAACTCAGCAGAGGAGAGCTGATCCCTGAAGGCACGGGAAAGACAGGGTGGAGGCCTGGCCTGAGGGCAGCCTGTTGTACCTGTAGTCCCAGCACTTGGGAGGCAGAGGCAAGTGGATCGCTGTGAGTTCAAGGCCAGCCTGGTCTACATAGTGAGTTCCAGGCCAGCTGGGGCTACAGGGAGACCCTGTTTCAAAAAGACCAAAAAAAAAAATTCTTTTAATTTTATGTGTATGAGTGTATTGCCTGCATGTGTGTTAAATGCATCTGTGTCCTGCAATGCCAGCAGAAGTCAGAAGAGGCGTAGGCTCCCCTGGAACTGGAGTTACAGATGGTTGTTAGCTGCCATATGGGTGCTGGGCATCGAACTCAGGTCCTCTGCAAGATCAGCCAGTGCTCCTGACCTCTGAGCCATCGCTCCAGCCCCTGCAGTGTACTTTCACAGGAGGCAGTTATCTGAAGTTTCAGCGCTGTATGCCCTGTTTACAGTGACGGACAGACTTTGTTTCCCCGGGGAATTGAATCAGCATTTTGTTCTGAAAGGCACAGCCTACACACGAACCACCAGGGTGACCCTGTGCTGAGCTCCGTTGCACTCCACTTCAGGGCCTCCTGTCATTACCCACTCAGACGTCCCCTCTGAAGGATATTTCTTCAACACTTCTCAGGACAGCAGAACTGAAACCTTGAACTCTGACTCTGGCAGTCCTCAGTCTGGGGGACACGACCAGGTAGGAACAGGAAGCTGAAGTGCCCAGGCCCTGTATCTCTGGGTTGTGTTCCTGGCCCCCCACAACATCCTCCCCCCACAGAGCCCCAGCTTCCTCCCTGACCCTCCCCACCAGCACCCTCTAGCCTTGGGGTCTCTAGTTCACCACTCTGTCTGGCTGCCTACCTGGGTGTCCTATCCTGACTGATCTTACTCTGGGGAGACCAGCGCCCTCCACATACTGCCACCTCCTTCTCCAGGAGTCTGACCCTGGTACCTGTCTGCCTCTTCTCTTGCTGTGGATCCATCATCTGCTAATGTCCTTGGTTAGGGCTGGCTGACTTGTTCTACAAAGAGCTATAACGAACACAGAATATGTGAGCTTTGCAGCCCCGCGTTCTCTGTGGCTGCTACTCAGTTCTGCAGTATAGTGAGAACACAGCTGCTGACGGGGCTCTGCTGCCTCAAGGAGCCAACACAGGCTCACACTGTGACCTTATTCAAGGGCACATATGTTCCCAGACTATGTGAGAATTTGACCTTACAGTGCTGTGAAAGTGACAAGCTTTCAGTAGAAACAGTACTTGGGACTTGAAGTTTGCTTTTTTCCCTGGGCTACTGATACACGGCACCCACAATACTGTCTCCGTAACAGGCAATGGCCTGGAGCGGCAGCTCCAATTCAGCAGTCTCTTCTAGAGGCTTCCAATCTGCCCGAGGGAGGAAGCACAGTTCCAAGACATTTAAGCACTGCCCAAAGCAAGCCCACCCTCCATATCTGTCACTGTGGAAGTCTTGGGGCTGGTCAGGGAGCAATGGCAGGGGGCAGCCCTGGAAGCCCCAACAGCTGACAGGCACCCAGTGTCCTCTAGCTAGAAACAGTGGTCATGCAGTCCTTGAGTCCTGGGGAAGTAGCCCCTGACTGGGCCTTGTGTGTCTGCTGCAGTAAGCACTCTCCGTGGCCAACACCAGCACATGGACTGTCTTACAGTTCCAGAGTGGAAATGGTGATGTGGCTCTCCCTGGGCTGAAGTGAGGTGCTTGTCCCTCTGGAGGCTCCTGGGCAGCGAATTTTCTAGAATCGGGCTCCTGGGCTCCTGGGCTCCTGGGTCCTTCTTTGTTTAGTATTTTATTAATTATTTTTTATTTTATGTGTATGAGCGTATTGCCTGCATATATATAAGTGCATCCATGTCATGCAATGCCTGTGGAGGTCATAAGAGGGTGTCTAATCCCCTGGAACTGGAGTTACATATGGTTGTTAGCTACCATGTGGGTGCTGGAAATTGAACCCAGGTCCTCTGCAAGAGCGGCCAGTGCCCTTAACCACTGAGCCACCTCTCCGGTCCCCTGGCTCTTTTCTTATCTCCAGAGCCAACAGAGTGGCCTCCCCTTTTCCCTCGGCCTTTCCTTTAGCTTCACATCTCCTTGCCTGACGTTCCAACCTCCCTCTGACCAGACTCTTTGACTGCATCTGGGCCCAGCTGGATCACTTGACTCACCTCCCTTCCCAAGACCCCCAGCTTAGCCCTTCTGCAAAGACACCTTTGCCTCATACAATGGTACATTCTCAGCTTGGGGCATTATTCAGGCTGGCAAACACACTGACGGGGTGGTGTGGAAATCCCACCTTGGGCTGGGCGCCTTGTGGTTTGGGAGCAGCCTGGGTCCCTCAGCACCAGGGGCTTTCAGTCTCTTGGGGACCTTGTCTGCACTCTTAGGTGCCTACCACCTACCTGGCCTGTCCCACTGGTGGCTGCTTCTCCCGGTCTCCATCTCTCAACAGCTCCTCTGTTGCTAAGAATGAGGTCTTACCCACTCTGTCCACTTCCACATGCTCAGACTGGAGTGTGCATTTGGTGTCTGAGGGCTTGTCAATTTCTGGACCCTTTCCAGGGTTTCTGATTCAGTAGATAGGACTGGGACCTGAGGTCCTGATTTCTAACATTCCCAGGGGTGGTAGCTGCTGCTGATGGTGCTGACGGTGCTGATGGTGTTGATGATGGTGATGATGATGACAATGGTGCTCATGGTGATGATGATGATGATGATGCTGATGGTGCTGATGGTGTTGATGATGGTGATGATGATGATGATGGTGCTGATGGTGATGATGGTGATGATGATGATGATGGTGCTGACGGTGCTGATGGTGTTGATGATGATGGTGATGATGACGATGGTGCTGATGGTGCTGATGGTGATGATGATGATGATGGTGCTGATGGTGATTGATGGTGATGATGATGGTGATGATGATGATGGTGATGATGATGATGGTGCTGATGGTGCTGATGGTGATGATGATGGTGGTGAAGGTGATAATGGTGATGATGGTGGTGAAGGTGATAATGGTGATGATGGTGGTGAAGGTGATAATGGTGATGATGGTGGTGAAGGTGATAATGGTGATGATGGTGGTGAAGGTGATAATGGTGATGATGGTGGTGAAGGTGATAATGGTGATGATGGTGGTGAAGGTGATAATGGTGATGATGGTGGTGAAGGTGATAATGGTGATGATGGTGGTGAAGGTGATAATGGTGATGATGGTGGTGAAGGTGATAATGGTGATGATGGTGGTGAAGGTGATAATGGTGATGATGGTGGTGAAGGTGATAATGGTGATGATGGTGGTGAAGGTGATAATGGTGATGATGGTGGTGAAGGTGATAATGGTGATGATGGTGGTGAAGGTGATAATGGTGATGATGGTGATGGTGATGGTGATGAGAATGATGATGGTAATTATGATGATGGTGATGATGATGAAAATGATGTGGTGATGGTGATGATGATGGTGATGATGATGATAATGGTGGTGAAGGTGATAATGGTGATGATGGTGGTGAAGGTGATAATGGTGATGATGGTGGTGAAGGTGATAATGGTGATGATGGTGGTGAAGGTGATAATGGTGATGATGGTGGTGAAGGTGATAATGGTGATGATGGTGGTGAAGGTGATAATGGTGATGATGGTGGTGAAGGTGATAATGGTGATGATGGTGGTGAAGGTGATAATGGTGATGATGGTGGTGAAGGTGATAATGGTGATGATGGTGGTGAAGGTGATAATGGTGATGATGGTGGTGAAGGTGATAATGGTGATGATGGTGGTGAAGGTGATAATGGTGATGATGGTGGTGAAGGTGATAATGGTGATGATGGTGGTGAAGGTGATAATGGTGATGATGGTGGTGAAGGTGATAATGGTGATGATGGTGGTGAAGGTGATAATGGTGATGATGGTGATGGTGATGGTGATGAGAATGATGATGGTAATTATGATGATGGTGATGATGATGAAAATGATGTGGTGATGGTGATGATGATGGTGATGATGATGATAATGGTGGTGAAGGTGATAATGGTGATGATGGTGGTGAAGGTGATAATGGTGATGATGGTGGTGAAGGTGATAATGGTGATGATGGTGGTGAAGGTGATAATGGTGATGATGGTGGTGAAGGTGATAATGGTGATGATGGTGGTGAAGGTGATAATGGTGATGATGGTGGTGAAGGTGATAATGGTGATGATGGTGGTGAAGGTGATAATGGTGATGATGGTGGTGAAGGTGATAATGGTGATGATGGTGGTGAAGGTGATAATGGTGATGATGGTGGTGAAGGTGATAATGGTGATGATGGTGGTGAAGGTGATAATGGTGATGATGGTGGTGAAGGTGATAATGGTGATGATGGTGGTGAAGGTGATAATGGTGATGATGGTGGTGAAGGTGATAATGGTGATGATGGTGGTGAAGGTGATAATGGTGATGATGGTGATGGTGATGGTGATGAGAATGATGATGGTAATTATGATGATGGTGATGATGATGAAAATGATGTGGTGATGGTGATGATGATGGTGATGATGATGATAATGGTGGTGAAGGTGATAATGGTGATGATGGTGGTGAAGGTGATAATGGTGATGATGGTGGTGAAGGTGATAATGGTGATGATGGTGGTGAAGGTGATAATGGTGATGATGGTGGTGAAGGTGATAATGGTGATGATGGTGGTGAAGGTGATAATGGTGATGATGGTGGTGAAGGTGATAATGGTGATGATGGTGGTGAAGGTGATAATGGTGATGATGGTGGTGAAGGTGATAATGGTGATGATGGTGGTGAAGGTGATAATGGTGATGATGGTGGTGAAGGTGATAATGGTGATGATGGTGGTGAAGGTGATAATGGTGATGATGGTGGTGAAGGTGATAATGGTGATGATGGTGGTGAAGGTGATAATGGTGATGATGGTGGTGAAGGTGATAATGGTGATGATGGTGGTGAAGGTGATAATGGTGATGATGGTGATGGTGATGGTGATGAGAATGATGATGGTAATTATGATGATGGTGATGATGATGAAAATGATGTGGTGATGGTGATGATGATGGTGATGATGATGATAATGGTGGTGAAGGTGATAATGGTGATGATGGTGGTGAAGGTGATAATGGTGATGATGGTGGTGAAGGTGATAATGGTGATGATGGTGGTGAAGGTGATAATGGTGATGATGGTGGTGAAGGTGATAATGGTGATGATGGTGGTGAAGGTGATAATGGTGATGATGGTGGTGAAGGTGATAATGGTGATGATGGTGGTGAAGGTGATAATGGTGATGATGGTGGTGAAGGTGATAATGGTGATGATGGTGGTGAAGGTGATAATGGTGATGATGGTGGTGAAGGTGATAATGGTGATGATGGTGGTGAAGGTGATAATGGTGATGATGGTGGTGAAGGTGATAATGGTGATGATGGTGGTGAAGGTGATAATGGTGATGATGGTGGTGAAGGTGATAATGGTGATGATGGTGGTGAAGGTGATAATGGTGATGATGGTGATGGTGATGGTGATGAGAATGATGATGGTAATTATGATGATGGTGATGATGATGAAAATGATGTGGTGATGGTGATGATGATGGTGATGATGATGATAATGGTGGTGAAGGTGATAATGGTGATGATGGTGGTGAAGGTGATAATGGTGATGATGGTGGTGAAGGTGATAATGGTGATGATGGTGGTGAAGGTGATAATGGTGATGATGGTGGTGAAGGTGATAATGGTGATGATGGTGGTGAAGGTGATAATGGTGATGATGGTGGTGAAGGTGATAATGGTGATGATGGTGGTGAAGGTGATAATGGTGATGATGGTGGTGAAGGTGATAATGGTGATGATGGTGGTGAAGGTGATAATGGTGATGATGGTGGTGAAGGTGATAATGGTGATGATGGTGGTGAAGGTGATAATGGTGATGATGGTGGTGAAGGTGATAATGGTGATGATGGTGGTGAAGGTGATAATGGTGATGATGGTGGTGAAGGTGATAATGGTGATGATGGTGGTGAAGGTGATAATGGTGATGATGGTGATGGTGATGGTGATGAGAATGATGATGGTAATTATGATGATGGTGATGATGATGAAAATGATGTGGTGATGGTGATGATGATGGTGATGATGATGATAATGGTGGTGAAGGTGATAATGGTGATGATGGTGGTGAAGGTGATAATGGTGATGATGGTGGTGAAGGTGATAATGGTGATGATGGTGGTGAAGGTGATAATGGTGATGATGGTGGTTCCCTTAGTTCCCAAGGATTGTACTCCCTCTCCTTTTGTCATGAGACAGGACCCCCAACCCCAGTCCAGTTTGTAGCGACTGGGATGGGATCAGAGGCACCTATAGGGAGTGGGTTTCATTCTGTTCACCAGCTCTGCTGGTGGTGCAGCCTCCTGGAACCATGACCAGTCTCCAACTTCACGTACATCCACCTGAAGGGTCCTTCCCAAACCACTGCTGTCTCCATCCTAAGACTGGGACTGTCTAGAGCCCAGGCCTGGACCATGAGACAGGGTGGGTTTGTACATGGGCCAGAGAGTCATGAGGGGCTGCAACAGGGTTCAGGGCCAAGACTGGATGTCAACAGCAGGCAGTCATGTATGCCTGGAGGGCATCTCTGTGTGCCCAGGGAATGCTCAGAGGTTAGAAGGAGAGGTGACCATGCTGGAGATGAGTTGTTTAGTCAAGAGACTATGGGAGATGAGGTGTTTGGGTAGGAGACAGGTGTCCATGTATGTGAGGAGGGACCCAGCAGCAGGTGAGGTGCTGGAGAAGTTGTGTCCGTGGATGAGAAGAGACGCCCTAGGAAACTGTGCTTGTTACTTGTCTCATTGCCAAGACAAAATATCTGACAAGAAGCGAGTTAAGGGAGGAAGTTTATTTTGGCTCACAGAGGGGACCAACCATCATGTCGAGATGTAGTGTCAGAACCGTGAGGTGGCTGGTCACATCACATCCACGGTCAGGAAGCAGAGCGAGATGAACTCTGGGGCATCCCTCACGTTCTCCTTTTCATTCAGTCCTGGACCCCAGCCCATGGCATGGTACTGTGCACATACAGGGTAGGTCTTCCCACCTCCACCCAATCTAGAAACCCCC
>NW_008328342.1:1315478-1334530 GCF_000622305.1 Nannospalax galili
ATCAAGCATCTTTGTGCAGTTGCCGGGCGCCGCAGAGTCTTCCTGAGGAAATGTGGGGCTGAGCAAGCCTCCGCAGTCAGGCGGGCCTGGCCAGCAGAGCCCGGAACCATGCAGAACCCCAGCAGGTTCCTCCTGGCTGATCAGTGGAGCAGCCTTCCAGGGAGGACGTTATGAGGTGGTGAGGATTGCTCTCCGTCCTCTGCTGGCGTGAGCTGAGGGCTTTGGGATTCCCAGTACAGCCTCTTGTCTTTTATGCCTAGAGAAACTGAGGCCAGCCTTGGAGGCGGGAATCCTCCATTTTCTCCCTGTTAGGAGTGGAGCAGGAAGCCTCAGGGCTATTGCTGTGCCAAAACTTCTTCCCGAATACCACTAGCAGTGTGCTTCCATCCTTCCTGTCCCGTTGTCTTTACCACTAGGACCCACTACTATCCCAGGTCAGCCCTCTAGTGGCTCTGGCAGAGGGAGTTCCCAGGAAATGGACTTGGGTAAGGAGAGGAACCCACCGAACCCCTGCCCATGGTTACAAGATTCCACAAACCAAGTAGAAATGTCCCCTGAGTTCCTAGTGGAAATGATTCAGGTGTCACCCTAAGTGACACCCTAAGTGTGCTGAGGTGCCCTTCAACCTGTGTCTAGTGACTGGTCTTTACAGAGAGGCAGCCAGAATGTGGCCTGGGTAACCAGTCTGCCAGAGTGGCTCAGAGTGTTAACAATGGCCCAGAATGTGGTTCCCTGTGGGTCGGTGTCTGCCTCTCACGACCCTTTGGATCTTTCCTGGAGGTCAGATGTGCAGTTCCAGGGGTCTGAGATCACCCTCCTGTGTATTGGGTTAAGATTCCAGGTTCACCCATTGGTGGCTGTGCAAAGGGGAAAGTCAGCCTAGGGCTGGGGCAAGGCAAGGGTACTGCCCCCCCCCCCCCCGCCGGGGCCGTGTGAGGAGAATTTTTTTTTTTGAAAGTCAGCCTAGGGCTTGGGCAAGGCAAGGGTACTGCCCCCCCCGCACACACCCCCCCCCCCCCGGAGCTTACAGTGACTAGTACTTTTTTTTTCCCCTGCATACAAAGTGAGTCCTTGGCCTCCACAGTCAGCCCCCTGCACTAGCATGGGAGGACTTGAGGGCTTTGTGGTACCTGAGGTGACCACTTCCCATGGATGCAGATGGCAGACTGGCTGGGCGCAGGACAGATAGTGGAGGAGACAGGCCTGTATCTCAAGGCTGAGTTGGGTACCAGTCCACACTCAACCTCCTCATACCTCCAGGTGAGATCACAGTATCTGCTGAGAGCCTGGGTCCCACACATCGTAGACACTGGGGAAGATGGAAGGGTAAATAAAGATAAGGTTGTGTGGGGCAGTACAAAGACTCAACACCATGCCCCCAGGAGGCAGTGCTGGACAGATGTCCCTGAATTGGGTGCCTATGCCCTAAGGAAAGTACCAGCCAGGTAACACAGGCAGAGAGCTCAGGTCCTGAAGAATGGATGGATGAATGGGTGGATGGGTGGGTGGATGGACGGATGGATGGGTGGATGGGGGGGTGGGTAGATGTGGGCCTACTGAGCATGCTTCTATGTCTGAGATTGCAGACTGAGCATCTGCTTGTTCCTAGGATGGGTCACTGCTAGGCAACCGCAGCAGCAGCAGTACAGGGTGACTCCCTCCGGAATCCCTCCCCTTCTCCTGCCTGGAATCCCTTAGCATCGTGGTAGCTGTGGGAAGGAAGGGTTTCCTTTCCTTCTTAGCAGGATGAATATTCCCTTGGAGGATTTCTCCAGAGATTATGCAAATGTCTTTGGAGTTTCGGGCCTGCCTGTTCCGAGCTCTGTGGAGATTACAGGAGTCTAACCCTTGCTGTGTTTTCTTCCTTCCGTTTCCTCCATGTTCCGCACTTCTTCAACAACTATAACAGCTGCTGCAGTGCGCCTGTTACGTTTGTTTTTTCAGAAAATCTCATATTTTAGAAATGGGTTTCCCAGAGACCTTCTCCCAAGGTGGACGTGGGATGACTGAACTTGACAGGAGTTAAGACTGTTAGTGACATGAAGTGGCCTTATTGGGTGACCCCTTACTGGTGTAGGAGGGAAGCAACCTGACTGAGTACCAGAGACCAGGCATCGGCCCTCAACCAGCCCCATCACCCCAGCCAGTGTGGCAGGGACAAGAGGGCCTCTCTGAAACACTGTGAGAGTGTTACCCCTTCCCTAGCCTCAGCCACCCCTCCCAACCCTGGGATGCCCCTCTCTTGAGGCTGGGTCTCTAACCCACACCTCTGACAGCACGAGGCATTCCTGAGCAGCACCCCAGCCAGACTGCCCTTCCTTGTGGCAATGTTCTAACTTTGTATCTGAAACGGACTCAGAGTAGGTATGCTTTTATAGGTTTGAGAGAAAATGATGCGTCTACTCTGTGCATGTGAGGCATCAGAGTGTACTTGTGCACCACACACAGACACACATGCACACTGCTGTGCACTGGAACCTGTGCCTATGTGTGTGTAAGATGCGCACCTCTGATTAACATATGCATACTGGGCAGAAGGAGAGGGCCGGCCTTTGTGTTTGGAGTGATGTCAGATTTCCATATGTGGCTGTGTCTAGGGTTAGCAAAGCAGACACATGCCCTAACCCTGTGTGGGTGCATGCATGAGTGTGCTCTCAACACACACAGCACAATAAACATTCATGTATGACGCACATAAAGAACACTTACAAATGCATGCTTATGCACAGACATGTATATTCTCTCTCTCTCTCCCTCTCTCTCTCTCTGTCTCTCTCTCTCCCCTGACCTCAGTATGATCCACTGCTCTCTCATTCAGCCTCAGCTGTACCAGTGTTGTACAATACCATCCTTTGAGCTAAACAACCACCATCTTCATCAGATCAGCTGTGCTTCCTAAGGTCCATCATGATCTGGCCGATGGACAGGTGACTCCTTACTAGGAGGGGACCCTCGTGTGTCCATTCCTCCTAGCCAGTTCTATGCATGTCTGCCCTCATTGCACATGGCCTTGGGGGTCTCAGAGAGGCACTGGAGTATACAGGCTGGAGGAAAGGGGTGTCGTCTCTGCGGCTCCGGGAAGCCGTCATCCACGCTGGGTGAAGACTTACCAGTGTGGCCGCTTTGGGGTCATCCGCATCTCTGCCAGTAACCCCTCACCTATCGTCTCTGAGTAAGTCCAGTGAACGCATTGGTTCCCCCGGGGAACTGAGGTGGATTGGCGCTTTGGTTTGTTGTAAGGACCTTAGGATGAGGAGTGGATGCTGTTGACATCTTTCCTGGGGAGAAAATTTTAGCAACAACCAGCAACAATTTTCAGCATCGTTTTTTTTTTCTGAAACTAACTTGGAAAAAGCAGCTGTCCATATGTAGGTGTGGGATGATTTTTTGGTGTGTTCCCCGCAGTGCCCACACAGACACACTCAAAGCATGTGCTGGTGCGCAGGCCTGTGTGCGCACACAAGGATACACACACACACACATTTCAACTAACTAGCCAGGACTTGGAAACCCAGATCACTGGTCCTGGGACAATGGCAGCAGCGTGGGGTTCTGTGGGGGCTACAGAGGGAGAACTGTCTGTCTGAGGGCTTTCCCTCAGCCAGGCCAGGAAACAAGTGGATTTCCTTTGTTCACCAAGTTCTGTGTCCGTGAGAGAGAGAAAGAGAGAGACGCCCACAGCAGCACAGTCTTTAGGGCTGACAGCACGAGAGCCAGCACAGGGTAAGAAGCGAGCACCGCCTGATCAGGCGGACACAGGGCTTTGCACCCTTGATGTGCTGTCAGGAATTCACCGCAGAGCTTGTGTGGCCAAACGCTGCACTGTGGAGGACCCAGGACTCCAACCTGGTTATCAAAACCTGACATTTCAAAACAGCCCGAGGAGTTTTTAACTGTTGGGTTTCCATGCCAGCTGCGTGTCTGGCCTCATCTGCTGCCCGGCTTCCGGCCTGGGTGTCCCTTCGCCATGGGGAGGACAGTGTTGTCTTTGTGTGTTGGCAGCTGAGGGCCACACACTGCTGCTTGCACTCACTCATGGTCCAGCGCTCTGAGCTCTGAGGCGGGCTGTAAGGAGGCTGGGCAAGGCTGCCCTGGAAACAGAGAAGCGGGCCAGAGGGGCTGGCTGTGCCCCAGTGGGCCCGGACTGGGACAGGACTCCCACTAGGCCTTGCTGTCTCTACCGAGGAGCCCTGGGTGCCAGTCGTGGCCAGGGGAGATAGCCCAGAGTGAAGCCAGCTGGCCTTGCTTCCAGCGGGAACTGGGTGCCTGGCAGGCTGGGGCCAGGTTGCTTGGTCGGCAGGAAGTAGGGCTGCTGTGGGCTGTCATCATTTCCTAGCTGTCTCCTCTGATGCTGAAAGCTGGGGCTGTGGGAAAGGGTTGGTACCAGCCACACGGCCTAGTCCTCCAAAGACCTGAGGCGTTTCCAGGCCCCTCAGGCTCAGAGTCCTTTTAACTGAGAGTGGAAAGGGGCCGAGGTGGGTCTGGCCAGGGGAGCTGTGAGTTTGAGTGGCTGTCAGTGGGGGAAAGGAAGTGGGGGCTCCAACCCAGCCCATGGCTGACGACCAAAGACCCTGGGCTAGCCTGACCTCTATGGGTCACAGGCAGCTCATCCTGAGGAGAGCTTCCAGGGCTTCTGTGAGGACTGGGCATTTTGTATCTCCTTGTGGACATGAAGTAAATGGCTACAGCCTCCACACTGGGGGCTAACACCACACCCCAGCCCCACTGACAGGGCCCCTCCTCCTCTAGGCCACCATGAGGCTAATAGCTAGATCCCAGACTGCTGGCTAGCAAACACAACTCCATCTGCCTGGCCCACCTCAACATCCCAGCATGGAACACAGTCCCTGAAAGACAAAAGGTGATGGGAGGAGCCTGGAGCAGGTTAAGACCTTGATTCTGAGAAGACTGTCAGGCAGGCGTATTCTAGAAGTTGTGCCTAGGATGCTGGAGTCGGACCACGTGATAGGGTAGCCAAGGCTCTCCTCTGATTCACTGACACCTCTGGATGCAGTGGACGTGGACCTGAGCAGATAGGGTCCCACCGATTGCACAGTTACCCCACGTCTTTCTTACTTAAGGACTTGAGGTTGGATGCATGTGATATGGTTTTGGACTAGAAGGTTGTTGCGGGTGTGTTTTGCAGCAAAGGAGGGTGTGTGGTGGCAGATGAGTGTGATCTGCAAAGCCTGAGTGTCATCCACTGGGTACACTGTAGAAAGAGTTTCAGGTACACAGAGATAGGAGCTAGGGACATGCAAGTCTTGGAATGGAATAACCCCAGTCAAAGGGCTGACGGGCTGAGGGAGCCAGGCCCTCACACCAGTTGTTCAGGGGCCAGGTTTCCAGATCTATATGATTTGGGGGTAATTACACCCTAATTTGCGGAATTCCCTTCCCTTGAACTCTTTAAAATGCATAATGTGGAGTATTAACCAAAAGTGGAGCCATGACCTAAATCAGTGTAACAGTCAGCCACTGCTGCACAGGCTGTCTGACAAACATCCCCCAGCAGCCTACCATAGTGAGCATTGTTTATCTCACTTGTATGCCTAAATATTGGCCGTGCTTGCTCGTTTAGACGTACTACTGCAGAGTTTGCTCAGATGGTTTCTATGTGTCTTTACCAGTTCTTGCTTTGTGTCCTCCTGACATGATCCTGTCACATATATCCCCAGGCACACAAGACAGGAAGCAGGACAACACCCCCCCCCCAACCTCAGGCCCAGTCAAACATTCATCACAGAGTCAGAGGGACTAGGAAGGAGATCCACTGGAGAGGGACATCCAGTCCACACCCTGGGGCATGGCGTACATAAAAGGCTTGAGGGCTGGGCCCCTCTTATACCTTCCTTCGAAATCCCTGGGCTTTTTTTGTTTTGTTTTTTTTTTTAGGTTTCATAGAGCATGCAGTGGGTCATATCTTAAATGTGAGTAAATAAATGTATTTTGAGAAGAATGCATATTGTCTTTGCAAGGGGGAGAGGAAGTGTGTGAGACCTCTGGAGAGGAGAGGCTTGGGAGACCTCTGGGCTGGAGGCCTCCCTTCTTCCCCGTTTAGATCAGGCCAGGCTGAATTCTATGGAGAGAAGCACCTCAGGGCCTTCTGCTGACCTGCTGAGTAATTGCCATTTTCAGACCTTGCTTTCTTGGTAAATAATGACATTTCTCGTCTCACAGAGGATGCTGGCTGTATGAAAGTGGAGATAAGGTCGGAGTGGCCAGGGCCCTGGAGAGGAGACCAGAAAGACCCCAGTGGGCTCCCAAATTGGTTTATTTGCCAGATAATCGGAGGGGAAGAAGACACCGTAATAGGACACAGGCTTCTTTGTAGACCGTGGCTCTGCAGAGGGAGCCACGGGCTCCGGCTCTCACTGTTTCCGGGCAGGAAAAGCGCTTTGATTTCCCTCTTGGTACCTGGAATGAAACAAAGAATTACATGTTGGCTTTTCCTAAGACCAAGTTACCTTTGCACAGGTGTAGCTCATCAGGGTCACCTTTCTGTTCCATTTGAATGTTTTGGACACAGCAGGTGTGAGGTTTGTGGGTGTCTGCTGGGTGGTGATTAGGAACGAGACTGAGCGTATGAGGAGGGCGGCCCTGCTGACCTCACTCGGAGAGCCTTCTTCTGGCAGAGGAAGCCATGGCGGTGGGCCGCTACCAGCCACTCATTGTGGAATTACAGTCGGATTGGAGTGCAACAGACAGGCTTTAGGGATCAGCAAGTCAAGAAAGGTCACTAGGAGGTGACATTTTAGCTGAGCCTGGAGGACAGAGGTGACAGACTAGGACTCTTCGAAGCCCCAAATTCTCAGGCAGCCAAGACCAAGCTTGGGTCAGAGTGGGCGTGAGAGATGGAGACAGGGTGGTGCATGGACCCCGGGGGTTAGGAGGAGTTTGGGCTGAATCTAGTACCCGGTTCATACAGTCTCTGGGAGACCCTGGAGCCTAGTGCGTCTGTGGCCTCTCCAGCTCACCTTGATCTCACTGGCATGTTGATGCTGGGAGCTAAGCCCTAGGAAACGCTAGCATCCCAGAGATTGTAGTTTGAGTGACAGCTTGACCCAATCTGACATAACAATATAGGGGCCCTTCAGTTCTGGTCCAGAGAGAAGTATCCAGAGCCAGGTGGACTGCTGGGTCCTGGCGAAGTCCTGTCCTGCCCGGGCCCTCCTGGGCTGTCCTCCTCAGGACAGTGTACCTACCAATGTGAGGCTTTGTGTGTGCAGTCCCACACTAGGGGCAGACCTGCAACACAGTCTCCCAGAGCAGGCTGAGGATCAATGTAGGTCACAGAGGTGACATTTTGTCCTCATGACAAGAAATAGTGGGTGGGGAGTGACCATCACTCTTGACTCTGACTGCAGTAGTTGGGGGTGGGCATCACTCTTGACTGTGGCTGTAGTAGGTGCTGTCGCCTAACTGGAAAGCCTGGCACACATCGGGGGTGCAGGGTAGAGCTGCCAGCCTTCAGGGAGACATCACTGGTTTGTTTCTGGTCACTTGGGCCCCAGGGACCTCACCCGCTGATGAAGTCAGCTAATGCCCAGCCCTTCTGCTCCTGGTCCCTCCCTCTGGCTGAGTGAGACCCTTCCACTTTTGACCTGTGGTCCCACAGGACCCGCAGCTCCAGCCAGGAGGGTCCCACCGAATGAGGTGCTTGCCTTTTATCCCCTAGCTCTGTTCTTTGTACCGTCTGCCCTGAACCCCTGTCTTGGTTCCTGTTCTTCCTGTCCTTCCTGCCCAGGTTTCTGAGCTAAAATCCTCTCATAATTCAGTTTTCTTCTTTTTATAAAATATATTTAACCTGGGACTGGAGAGATGTCTCAGTGGTTAAGAGCACTGACTGCTCTTGCAGAGGACCCGGGTTTGGTTCCCAGCGCCCACATGAAGACTAACAACCATCTGTAACTCCAGCTCCAGGGATCCCACAACCCTCTTCTGACCTCCATGGCATTGTATGATATGCGTGCACTCACATACATGCAGGCAATACACTCACACATATAATAATAAAAATAATAAATTAAAAATCTTAAAAATACATATTTAATCTTTCATGACTTCACATATATATACAACGTACTTTGATCACATCCCCTCTGTCACCCTCTCATCCCCTCCTCATCACTGAACCCCTTTCTCCCAACAACTTTTCCTGTCTTCATGTCCTTTTGTGTGTGGGTGGCGCATTGCATATAATTAGGGTTACATGGTCAAGCCTGCCTGTGGGGCTGTTTACTGAGCAAGGTCCACTCACCAGTGACTACACCATTGAGGAAAATGACCCCCTCTCCCAGCAGCCATTAGCTGCCTATAGCCCCTCAGGGAGGGGCGGAGCTTTATGAGTTCCTCTCTATCCCTGATGGAGTGTTGATGGGCCTGATCTTTTGCTGTGCAGGTAACCACAGTTGCTGGGGCCTAGGCTGGGGGACGTTTGCAGAAGCCAGCATTTCGCACTCTCCTTTCCACCTTTACACTCTTAAAATCTTTCTGCCGCCTCTTCTGGATGTTTCCTGAGCTTTAGAGTGGGGTTGGCCTGGTGCAGATGCTCCATTTAGAGCTGAGCACTCAGTGCTCACTTGTTCTCTGCACTTTGGACAAGTCTGAATCTCTGCATTAACCTTTGCTGTTACAAACGGAAAGCTGTCCCTTCGATGGAACTCAGTACTCGTTCACCAGTGAACTGTGGAACAGCTGCTCTCAGCCTTTGCTTTGGACATCTAGAAGGAGATTGCGGGGCTCTGCCGTTGATCTGTTTTCCTGTTTGCCTGGCAGCTCGTTTTCAACCTCAGTGACAAAAGCAGCAGCTTATCATAAGCTAACTACGCAGTTCCTGTCCTCATGGGAGCTCTGTGGGTAACTGTGCAGTGCTAGATTTGGGGGTGATAGATAAAGTAGCCTATGGATGAATCTGGGTGATCGGGAGAAGGCACCAGAACACAAATAAAACTCCACTGGAATAGAGTTTATTAGCAAAGGAACACATCGGACAGATTCCCTTCCGAGCAGGGAAAAATGTCTGCCTGGGTCATGAGCGGGGGTCGTTTAAAGGGGAAAGCTTCTGGGGGGTGCAGAAGGCAGGAAGATATATTTTTTCTAAAGTTGGGCAGGGGGGGAAAGCAGGAGAGCGGGACCGTTAAAACCTGCCCCCTTTAGAGATCAAAGGGGAAGCCTACTGTGTTGGCCCAACAGTGGAGAAAAGTCTGCTCCTCTTGACTTCAAAGACCAAGGTGCTTATCAGCTAGGTTCCCTTTTCTCAGGGGCTTGTGAGGTCCATGAGGCCCTGTTGGTGAGGGGGCAGGGCTATCTGAACCTTAACAGGGGGGACCCTCCAGAGTGGCTCACAAAAGGGAAGCAGAGGCCCAGACTATGGGAGATTCCCAAGAACATTTGGTCTGGAAGGGGCTCTGGGATTCTGAGTCTAAACTGCAGGCCTCTTAAGCGCCCTGCTTCAGTACGGTGTGCATGCAGGGCCGAGAGACCCCAGGACCCTGTTTCACCTGGACATGTCTACAAGGATCCCAGGATCCTAGGATCCTGTTCTCCTGGGCATGGGTTGATAGGGAACCCAGCCTCAGGGTCTGCAGGGCAGCTTGCCTCATTCTGTAGAAGTGTTCCCTAGTGAGCAGGCAGTGAGGTGACCTGCCCAGGAGTGTGGGGTGAGGAGAGCATCAGAGTCTGTATCCCACCAACCCCTGCCCACGCCCTCCCTGGTACCTGGAGCCTGTATGTATAAAACCTTCCCTGAGAAGCCCTCTGGCCCTGTCCCCTGCATGCAGACAGCCAGGATCTATAAGCACTGATGCTCGTCACCAACCCACGTGCATCCTTTCCCAGAGCAGAGGTTGGGCCCTAGTCAGTTTTTATGATAACATTTGTGGAACGTAAAGACAAAAACCTACATAAAAGGATCATAAAATATAATCATGGCTATGAAACCGGCCCCAGTGGAGGGGAGGTGACCTGCCAGGCTGCTCTCTAGAGAAGATGTCACCCAGAAGGGCAGGCTGTGAGGCCTTCCATCATGGGCTGGCTTTCCCATGGACTGGTAGCTGCCCTCCTGGGGAAGAACCCTCATGATGTACCTGAAGCAGGGTCTTGCTGGTCAGGCTGGATAAGGAAGACTAGGGAAATTGTGGAGCCCACCAGTTCAGGCAGAGCCCTGGTCTCCCTGGTCTGTTTAGGGGCTAGGTTGGGGGACATTCGCATCCACAGAGGCTTCATTATGGCCTGAGAGCAGATGTAAGGGTACAGGAGATGGAAGTCAAGGGCCAAGCCTGCAGCTAGGCCTGTAGGGATGTGCATAGTCACTCAGACACACACTAGTGGACATCTGCCGGTGGCTGTGTGCCCAGTACCTGTACTACCTGGGTGCTCCACAGGCACAGCAGGGAGTCTCCAGAGCCTAGAGGCTGCTTAAGCCCCTAGCCAGATCTGTCAGCCAAGGCCTGCAGTGTCTCCTGGGTGGGGAGCCCAGGGTCATCTTCTGAGTGGATCCTACAGCTTCACATAGCACACTGATGTCCCCCATTGTCTCTGAACAATAATCCCTGGACCCTATAGCCTTCTTCATCTCATGTGCCTTCCATGACCACTGGACACTCCAGCTTCATATGGCCAGGATGGACTCTGAGGTTCCACAGCGCTGGCTGTGACCTGGCACACTGGTCACCCAGAGCTGCTTGCTCATTCTACGTGAGGACCGCTACTCAAGGCGGACCAACAGGTGTGTCAGGTGGGGACTGTCCCAGGCTCTCCAGTCCTCACCCTGATGCCAATCAGAGACTTGCCAGGCCCTCTGTCAGACCTCAGGCAAGAAGGCGTTTGACAAAGCATGGCATTTGCTGAAATATGCAGACCTCTGCACTGAATGCTAATTTGGGCTTGATTCAAATGAGCAGCGGCACCAGGAGGGGTGGGAGCAGTGTTAATTACATTATCACCCTGCCAGCTTTGTCCTGGGGCTAGGGAGGAACAGGCACCCGCTGTGTGAGGTGGCTGGCAATTTTTACACACTTTTTAGAAATCATGATGCACAGTAAGCCCTAGCTTTGAGGAGTGGTGGCATCCTGTGAGCTGCCTGCTGATAAGGACCTTTGTGTGCTTCATCTTGGCCACCCATCTGGGCCGTGGGGACTTTACGACTGCCATCTTTTACTGTCCTCGGGGCCATGTGGGGGCACCTGAGCCTGGGCATGGTCTAGGGTCCTGTGTCACAGACTGCTTAAAGGAGCAGAGGGCAGAGTCCAGGGGGAGGCTGTCCAGCCAAGAGCTGGAGTTGGAAGGTCCCCTCCCTGCCTGCCCAGGCTTTGTGGGGTCAGCAGTGGAGTGAAGCTCCCAGGGCCTACTCTTCCACAGGGCAAAAGCCACCCTGGACTTCCCTTGGTGGACGCAGCAGCTGGCCAGCTCCAGGGTTTGGTCAACCTGAGGACAAATGCTCATAGAAATGAAGGACTCAGTCACACACAAGTAGGGTTCCGGGTGGTGATGTCTAAAAACCCTGAGGAGTTTGTGTTTGTAGACTATGTCCTCACACTCCTCCTCCTCCAGTCTCTCCATCTGCCCTCCAAATCCCCATCTTCCCAACTGTAGCCATGGCTGCCATTTTGGCTCATGCCCTGGGCCGCTAACTCCCTAAATTCCTGTGATTTCCTGACAGACGCCCGAATGCTTGGTGGCTCAGCCTTGGAAGGGACTGCTGTCTCCCTGGGTACACAGCATCACTTTTTGATAATCTTTGTGGAGCAAAGTTGGCCGAGGTGGAGGACCCTATGTTGACTGTGGGAGAGACGGGGTTCCTAGACTTCCCAGCTCAGGGGTGTGTGCGTAGCAGCAGAGGGAGTCAGGGCCAGGTCATGGTCGGCTCCAGGAATGGGAGTCAGTTTACCTAGCTGGAGGAGGATGGCTGCAGTTTGGGCAGGATGAGCTGTGAGCCTCATCACACCCCAAGGAGAGAGGGGAGGAAGTTATCCTGGGGACCATGCCTGCCACAGGCTCTTTGCCAACAGACATGCCTAAGTTTAGCAGGACAGAAGCGTCCAGTCACTCTCTACTGAGTGAGTGTGAGGGAGCCAGTGCTGAATGCTCCCTGCAGGCTGGGTTCTGCAACTGGCCGGGTCTTGCTCCAGGATCTGTGGGCTGCTAATGGAACCTGCTCCAGGAAGCTCTTCCGTGATTCCTGATGATGGGTCAAACACAAGAGAGAGAAAGAGAGGGAGCCTGGACTGTCCTGGAGTCCTTGAGATCCATGGGAGGGCCTCCTACCATCAGAAGAAATGCCCAGATGGGCATCCTGGGGCGGCAGGTACAAGTCTCTGCAGGTAGCTGGTAAGGGGAAGATTCCCAGGGGCCCTGGACGAGGTGAGCCCCCAGTGTGAGCACCAGGGCAGTGTGTACTCCCAGATCCCGTCCTCCTTCAGCACTCACCAGGATCTCTGCATTGCGTCGGCAGCCTCCTCCCCACTTCCTCCATGTCCTGCACTGCACGCTTGGTTTCTTCTGAATAGCCTGTTGTCTGTGTGTCTCGGCTTGCCGGGTCATCAGGCTTGAGCCAGGCTTGCTGGTGGAAATACGTGATACGTTCAGAAAACACATGCTGGACAGTGGGTGGCCCTTAGACATTTCTCTATGACCCTTGGGATGCTGCCCTGCCTCTAGGAGCTGGAGAAGAAGGGTCAGCCGGGGCCTCTGTTGTCCTGAACTTGACGGGCACCATCAGCTATGGGACCAGAAAGGCAGAGGTGGCACTGCTTGCAGAAGCCACTGGCATAGGGAGATGAACCGTTCTAAAAAGGGGTGTGCCTGGTAGTCCCAAGTCCTTGTTCTCCAGCACCTCCTCTGCTGTGAACCAAGCAAGCCTGAGGGGCCTACCTCCTACTCCCTGCACCCATGCCCAACAGTCAGATGTCCACCTGGAACTCTGAGGAGACCCAGGGGTCATGCTGGCTTCTTGCTGGCAGAGTCTGCAAATCCTTGCCTCAAACCGTATGCATGGAAAAGCCTCACAGTCACCCACAGAATGCAAGCTCCCACGGCAGAAGACTGCTCCCTTTGGCTGCCCTGACTCCGTTCAACAAGGATTGAAAGTTGTCGCCAGTTGGCCAGACTCAATTTCCGTCTTGTTTGAAAAGAGTTTGTTTTTCCAGGCTCTGTCCAAGTCTGTTTTAATCCACCCAAAGAGGAGCTAAGTTTGATAAATAAAAGAAGATTAAAAATGGTAGAGAAAAATGTGTTCCCTCCCCCCCGCCAGCTCCCAAGATAATACTGCCAAAATTGAAGTGTAGAAACAAAAATAGAAATGATCAGAATGTTTGATGGTATCTATACTTTCCAATGAAAAGGCAGAGGAAGCCTGTGGCAGAACCAGTTACTGGGATGATCCACAGGCCTGGCGGCTGACCTCATCCCCTAGGGTAGGTGGAAGGCGGGTTGCAGCCCACCTCCTCTGGCAGGCCTCACCGGTCCACCCTCCACAGATGGCAGCTCACGCGTGGTTCATGAAAGGGGTCCCTGAGCTGTTACATCCTGTGACTTAGAACTGTCAAGGGATCCTCCTGGGACTCCGAGGCTCCCCATAATGGAGCCTGTCCCTGAGGGGAAGTGATCAAACCTTTGCCTCACTGTCAGCCGTGTCACCTCACTGTTCACCTCACTGAACCTGAAGCCCCTGGCCCTGAGGAAGGGGATGTGTGCTTGGCAAGGAGTTCAGCCAGCACTGAGCGGTGGGACCACTCTGGGGGATGCAGGAATAGCCGTAGCAGCTCAGTCAGGGCCCCGGCCTCACCAGCCCTAGCCTGGTTTCCACATTGGTGATGCTAACTGATTTAATTTTCACAACAGCCTCTGGGCCAGTGGCTCTCAGAACCAAGTCCAGCTCATCAGCATGGCCTGGAGACAGTTTCTAAGTAGCTTTCCAGTTCCTTGAGGTATGTGGACTCAGAGCTGGGAGTCTCAGGGCTCCTACTTTCTAAGCTCCCTCTGGGGGATCAAGTGAGTACTCCACTTAGCAACCTTCTGCTGTGAAATGGAGCTGAGAGCACCCCACCCTGTTTACAAGTGCGTGGAGTGAAAGGTGACGCAGAGTAAGTTTCCTGACATTTTGTGACCAGTTGGTGATGGACAAGATGTTAAAATTAGAGCCCTCATTCAGAGGGCCACCTGTGTGCATGCCTGTGTGCGTGTGCGTGTGTGTGCGTGTATGTGTGTGCGTCTGTGTGTGTCTGTGTGTGTGTGCGCGCGCCAGAAGTCAACATTGGGTGTCTTATTCAAACACTCTTCACTTTTTTTTTTTTTTAAATAGGGTCTAACTGGTCTGGAGCGCACCAATTCTGTTAGACTAACTAGCCAGTCAGCCCCAGGGATTCTCCTGTCTCTGCTTCCCCAGCTGTAGGATTACAAGTAGCTTTTTAATGTGGGTGCTGGGGGCTGAATTCAGGTCCTCATGTTTGCGCACCAAGTGCTTTACTGACTGAGCCAAACTCCTAGACCCAGTCAGTTCCCATCTTAAGAGGTGAAATCACACATACAAGACTGTGCAACTATGGAGAAGAAAGAAAAGAGAATTAATCATGAAACACAGCCCTACTCTAAACTGTTAGACAGACAGACAGACAGACAGACACACCCATAGCTAATGTCTCATGCTGCCTTTCTAGGAGCCAAGTCTTGTTTTAGTTCTTTTCTAGCAATACTTCATTCCATTTTCAGTATAACTCAGCCACTTTTTATTTATTTTGTGATGGGCCTCTGAATCAGTCACAAAGGGCTAGCCTGGTCCTGGGCTCTGGGCTCCAGGACACGTGTGTGTATGCTGTGGTTCCTCTGATGTGGGCAGGATGGGCTCAGGTTTGGGGTTGGGTTCAGCACTGTTCCTCACAGGGCAAGCTCATCTTCAGAAGCACATCACATCACACATCCTGTCCCTACTTGACACCAGAGTCCCACTGGCTGTGGCAGGCCACCTGCCAGGCCTCCATCTGTGGGTGGGAGAGAGCATTCTCTCAACCATTACCCAGCGCCTTCACCTCTTGCCCCCCTCTGTATGCCCCTTTAGTCCAGTTCCCACAATGTCTGGTATGCAGCCGGTGCTTAATTAATGCTTGGCTCCTTGCTGGAACAACACTGCTTGTTGCAACTGAATTCATCACTTTTCTGGGATGTGAGGATACGGCGCCATGCTGCAAAGATCCATGTGGCTCAAGAGACCTGGAAACTGGGGACCCAAGAGTTTTACAATGTAAATGGCAGATCCAGTGGCACGAAGTGACACTGTCAGGCTAACCCCAAACTGTCTCCCTCCAGAAGAACTGAGAGGAACCACATCACTCCTCAACTGGACCAGCCTGACCCTCTCGGCCTGCAGAGCATGTGGTCCCTGTTTGCTCTGCTCTTTTCAGTCCAGTGCTGAGAAGCAAGGTTGCATTCTGGGATTTGAAGACGCTCAGGTTGTGGAGTCCCCGACCTGATGTTCATACCTCCTCCCCGTCAGCCTGTTTGAATAGCATAGATCCTCAAGAAATACTAGGTGCGACATGAGTTTGTGGGATGCTGTGTCCCGCAGCAGAGGCCCAGAGCAGGGGGCAGGCTCCATTCCAGACCCACGCCCATCTGAACTTTGGTTCAGGGAGCCATCCTGCATGAGTTTGTGGGATGCTGTGTCCCGCAGCGGAGGCCCAGAGCAGGGGGCAGGCTCCATTCCAGACCCACGCCCATCTGAACTTTGGTTCAGGGAGCCATCCTGCATGAGTTTGTGGGATGCTGTGTCCCGCAGCGGAGGCCCAGAGCAGGGGGCAGGCTCCATTCCAGACCCACGCCCATCTGAACTTTGGTTCAGGGAGCCATCCTGCATGTGTTTCACAAGTGGCCCTGATTTGAATTTAAATATTATTCATCACATTCATGGGTTGGCATTTGGAGACGAGGACAGGATGGTGGTGCCAAACTGGCTGCAGGAACTCAACGGAGGCAGGCACAGGTGGCTTGCAGGGATCCGCTGGCTTTTGGTCCACCCTGCTGTCCCTGTCCACCCCGCTGGCTGGGGCTTGGTTGGCTGGGCTAGACTTCGGGGCCCAGGCACCCTGTGTTGGAATCTATCCCACCCTGACTGTATAGTGGCATTGAGCATTGGTTAGAGCTGCACCCCTGTGCACTCTGAGGCAGAACACCGGCCCTGCCTAGATGCAGGGACTATGCACAGGGGTGGATTCATGGGGCCCCCACTAGAGCTCCCCCCCCACTGTCCACCACCTGCTTTTGTAGTTGGTGTTCCCTGGCAGCTCACTATGCCCCAGGCATGGATCCAGGTGATTTGATTTGTACGTAGTGACTCATCCTCCTACAGCCCCCTGTCAGGTGTCACCATGGCCCCTCTTTCCAATCAGGAACTGAGTCACAGAGCATTTAAACAGTGGAGTATGTGAAGTGACCAGTGTGTGAAGTGACAAGCTGCACTGTGACTCCTGCACTACCTGGGTACTCCGCCTTCTGGTCTACTGTGCTTTCTATGCGATTACTCCCTGCCCCAGTTCCCAGGACTTCCCACCTGTGGGGCCTGCCCTGTCCTCATGCACAGTCTGCTAGATGGGAGATACCAGAGTCACGCGCCTCTCCCCAAGGTGGGGATGGCACTGTATGGGAACACCTGGGTTGTGAGAGGGCAGGGTTGCTGTGCGCTGCCTGTTTTGATCTCAGAGGGCCTGGCACTTAGTAACTGCTCAGCCAGCCCTGGGCGAGTGAGCTAAGGCAGGAGTAGAGCCTTCCCCATGTGCTCCCTAAGACCTCAGGACTGAGCAATGCTCTCAAACCAATTGGTAGAAGGAAGAAAAGATTTCCTTTAGAAGAACAGGCTGGGTCTAAGATGCCCTAAGCATCAGTTCACTCTCTCTGAGTGGACCACAGGAGGATCTGGCTGAAGACCAGATCAGGGCAGAGCATGCAGCACCCTGGGAACTGAAGGTGGTCTCTCAGGCCCTGTTGGCAGATGCCCTGGGACTCCTTGCATGTGAAGGGAGCAAGTTCAGGTCAAGGTCTCCTGGATGTGGAAGTCATGAACAAGCACTCTTTCCTCTAGATTCCTATAGGACAGCGTGGGCAGCACCCTGTTCTCCATAGGCCAAACCGTCACTTTTGAACCGACCAGAATCCAGTGTCCATGCGGAGCTCAGGCTAAGATGAGGGGATGCTGGGCTGGCTTTCCTCAGCCTTTGGGTCATCGTAAGAGGCACACATTAGGAAAAGGATCAGAACAGAGGAAGGAGGGAAGGAGGTTAGGAGTGTGTCAGTGCCCCCAGCTGAGAAGACACTGAACCCGATAATGCCAGCCGCACCTCACAGCTGCCTCTCCTCCAGAGCGCTGGAAAATTAGAGTGGTGGATGTCTGTCCACTCCCGCTCTTCTCATGATGTGTTCACCAGCCATGCCTTAGTCCTGATGAGGTGGTGGGCCAGGCTTCTGGGAACCAAGGAGAGGCAACCATCTGCCCTGCTAGGGCCTAACCAAGCCAGTGGCATGCCTGACTAGGGCAAAGTGGAGGCATGGAGAGGGGCAGGTTCCACGTGGGCAACGGCTGAGGCCAGGGGCAGGAACGGGGTGGGGTGTTGGCTAAGGCTTCTGGGATGGCGGGAGGTTATCCTGTGTGCCTGTCCCAAGCTGGGCACCCTTGGCTTCATAAAAGAAATCTCTGAGGTCTTGTCCACATCTGGGAGGAGTTGGAGACTGGTTGATTAGTGATGCCTGCCCTGGTACTGGTTAGAGGCACTGTATAAAGAATTGGTTATGCCAGGGTGGGAAGGTGAGCCCAGCTCTAGAGCCTCCTGAAAGCAAAGTAGGGGAGGAGGTGGAGTGCGACAGCTCAGCAGACTGACACTGAGGCTTTCAGGCAGACTTGCAGCCCTAGGTCAAAGCATTGGCCATTCCCTACCCACCCTGTGTTCCCAGTCACCTCCCAGACTTGATTTCCTAGGATGTCTTTGCATGTTGGAGCCTGTGGCTCAGCGAGATGAAATGTCTTTCCTGGGGCCACACAGCAGGCAGCGTGCCTGGGTATGGTGTTCCCTGGGCCAGGGCTCCCTCCCCTGACCCGGTGTTGATCCACTGGTGCCTACAGGACTATCAGTGGAGCATTTGCCCAGAGCCACGTGGCTCAGCCGCTTCTGTGTCACCAAGGGTGAGGCAGACCGAGTTGTCATTGCAGACACTTTCCCAATTCCCTTTCCTGAGTCCAGTCAGGTCCTGCCTCTGCAGTCATAAGCTGGGCTGTTGCGGAGCCCCTCCCTGACTGGACTGCTCTGCGAACCCCTAGAACAGCACTCACTGTTCATTCCCTAGCACCTTCTAGGACAGGCTGAGTCCTGACTGTTATCTGCAGAGCAGCTGTGCCTGGTGGGACTGTGACTTTTCTGGGATGATCACACCACTGACTTCTCAACCATCGTCCCAGGGTCTGCGGCTGACTTGACCTGGATGGGTTTGCTCCCTGGGGACTCTGGTGGCCAGAGAGCCTGGTGATGAGTGAAGTTGGCTGTGGGTCGAGCATCTGGCTCCAAAGAGGCTTCACTGTGGCCAGGGCGACACCCCAGGCCTCAGCACCAGGGCAGACCCTCTTCTTAACGCTGGCATAAACGATGGGTAAACAGCAAGCGTCCACAGGGTTGGACCAGCTAGCTCCATGGTCTCCCTGGCTCAGGCCACAGAGACAAACACATTAGGAGCTCATTGATATTTGGCCTAAAGTTCAGCTCTGAGAGGAGACCCACAGGCTGCCGCATGACTTTTCTTGGGCTGTGAATGAGCTGGGCCTGGCAGAGCACAGCCAGTGTCTGTGCGGCTCCCTTGTGTTCTGAGGCTTGTGGCACGTGGTGTGGGAGGAAGGTGGAGGAGGCAGTGAGGCCCCTGTGAGCACACTCTCCTCTGAAGACGCTTGCCTCGTACAACTGGGCTTGTGTCACCAGGTCTCCAGGCCTCTGTGGGATGTAGGGGGGTTGGTGGCAGAAATGAAGGCCAAGGCCTGTGCTAGGAACCCAGAGACAGGTCAGGTGTGGCAGAACAGCTGG
>NW_008328342.1:1334755-1336890 GCF_000622305.1 Nannospalax galili
GTCTTCCTCTCCTCACTGTCCTCTGCCTCCTCCTGTCAGCCCTGGGGGGGGGTATTGCTGGGGAACAGTTGCAGAACAGCATTATTGAGGGACAAGACGCCTCCAGCGATTCTGACCTCTTCACAGATAAACCCTGTAAGGTTTAGCTGGTGGCTGAATGTCAGGACCAGTGGCTGCTCACCACGGGGAGCACGTGCAGAGGTCCTCCTGTCATGCAATCCCTGTAGAACCAGTGAATGCATGGCCTCCTCTACTGACTGAGAACTTTGCCTGCCCAGGGCAGCATCCAAATTGGATCAATTGCCAAAACCCCTCTAGAGGCCCCGAGTCCCCGGTGAACTGGGGCATCCCTTCCGAGGGTCCACTGTAGATTAACTTGGCTTGCGTGAGTCATTGATTTTGTCAAGGGTCTGTTTATCACACTGACAGCTGGAAAAAAACGCAAATAAATATTTATCATTCTCAGAGGGACCTGGCTCTAGGGCAGGAGCCAGTCAGCTCTGCTCAGTCTCCGGTGGGCTCCTGGGGCTGGGGAAGGGGAGATTGACTCCTCTTACTCACTTGATCAGCTAGTCATCTGACTCAGATTCCTCCTCACAGGCCATCTGTCCTGGGACACCCCCTGACCCCTTACATAGTCTCTGACTTTGTCTCTGGCCCCTCCACTGACCTGCTTGCCCTGTGTGCTTTCATCAGAGCACCCCTTCCCAGCTGTCCTCCTGGCTGGTGTCCTGGCCTTCCTCCTATGCCACCCTGGGGTCTCATCCTGACAGTGGTCACTTCCTGCTCTACAAACCCAGCTCCACATATCTGAAAAGGTGCTTTCCAACCCAGTGGAGCTCTGGACTGTCCTTGGCCGGCCCCGGCTGGGCTGAGAAGCCCAGTGCATCCCAGCACCTCGTCCAAGGCTGAGTACTTGTAAGACACCCAGCAGGACCAAAGGATCAGGAAGGGATGACGGGAAGGTCAGACTGGCTTCCCTCCACAGCACACCCAGGGCACATGGGAAGAGATTTAGGTTGTAGGGAAGATACATGTCCTGCAGGTAACCCGGTGAGGGGGTTGGAGAACTAGGGAGGAGTTCTAAGGGTGAGCTCATGCGTGGGAGGGGTGGGTGTAGACCCAGAACCTCTCTGGTATTGGGCCATGGTGGATGCAGCCTAGGGACCACTGTCGGGTTGGGTTGTGGTAGGGTGCAGCCTAAGGGCCCTCTTTGGGGTTGGAACCTATGGCTTGGGGACTGTGGGTCTAGAGAGGCTCACTGTACTAACCGAAGGCAGATGTGAGAGGTGGGTGGGTAGATCCTGAGTTACTTGTGTTTTGGACTAAGGGCTTGGGGAGTTCCTGGGAAGGTCTCGGGCAGGCCAGTGGCCAGGAAGTTGTGGCTTACAGATCCCTGTGCTTGAGGGGCCTTTCCCATCCTGTACCAAGTGTCTCACCTGACCACTCTCTGCACCCCTTGTCTCCCTCTGCCTAGACATGATGGGAGGGCCAGCACTTTGGAAGTGTCCTAAGATTGACTCCAAGCCCAGGCCAGTCTGGGGCTCTGTCCAGGTGGGTGGCACCCACCCATGTCTGCCTAACACTGGCCAAGGCAGCCACAGCACAGCCCTGGCTTGCCCACCCACCCTAATCAGCTGTGGACCTCCCTTCTCTAGAGGACACATCCAAGTCAGGGACGTTAGTGCCTAGAGGGTGGCTCATCCTCCTCCGTGGAGGGCGTCCGGCGTCTTCCCTTGGTTCCTGTCTCTACCCAGTGTGTGGACACCCCTGCGTCCTCCCACCCTGTCCTCAGAATATGAGCATCAAACCAATGTGGCAATTCCTCCAAGGTGTGAAATGAGGTCTAAACTTCAACCTCCTTTTCATTCAGACTCAGCTCCCCGAGCTCAGAGGGGTTTCCCTTCCACCTGGGATCTGGGGACCAGAGTGGCTTTGAAGGTTTGGGGAGGAGGTCCAGCAAGACAGCCTCTTGGGACGCTCCCAGGAGCCTGGGCTGTGCTTTGAAGGTGCAAAATTTTGACCACCTTATTCCGTCATTGTCTTCCCATTAATAAAATTTAGAATACAAAAGAGACTGGCACAATCCAGCTTCGCTGGCGGAGCTTTCCCATTTTCTTCTTATTCTGTGACTT
>NW_008328342.1:1338015-1339972 GCF_000622305.1 Nannospalax galili
TTTTTACAAAGGAAAATTTTTTTTTTTTTTTTTGTCTTTTTGAGACAGGGACTCCCTGCAGCCCCAGCTGGCCTGGAACTCATTACGTAGATCAGGCTGGACTAGAACTCAGAGAGATCCACTTGCCTCTGCCTCCCAAGTGCTAGAATTAAAGTCATGCACCACCACACCCTACACAAATGAAGATCTTTATAGGAGAGAGGAAAAGTGACACTGGAAAGTAACTGTGGCGTGCCCTGCACAGTGTGAGCACCCTGGGTTCTGAGACCAGCCAGGCCATGACCACCTGTAGCCCCAACAAGGCCCAGGGAACAGGAAGCCTTTGCCAGGGCTGGCCTTGTCCTAACCTCTCCTACTGACTGGGGAAGCCACATAGGACAACTTTGAGGCAATCCTGAAGATGAACATGCTTTGGCCGGGCTAGAGGTCGCTCATACACCTGGAACCTCACTGGAGTAGTGGCGCCCAGACCAAGGCTCCGGCAGCTAGAGGGGCCGCATGCTTGTCAATGGCGAGGCAGTCCACTTGCCCTGTGTGCACAGGCCACTGCTCTCTCCCTTGGACTCCACCCTCCCTGACAAGTGTCCTAGTCCTAGGGCATGGCAGTTCCACAGCTGAACCTGGGATCTGAACGAGACCTCAAGCTTTGAGGCGAGTCCTCCTGTCAGATAAGATAAGCTGGTGGCGTTAAGAAGCTCCTCGGTCATCTGTGGGCTAGGACATCGCTGTGGGCCTGTGATCTATCCTGGTGAATAAGGTGGGAGGGCAGCAAGCAGAAGAGAAAGTGAGTTCTTGTCCCTCAAAAGGTCCTCACCTCCTGCCTCACCAGCCCCTCTGCTGAGCCATCCTCTGGGTTCACAAGGCTCCCAGGGTAGCGCTGTTACTGCTGCGTCTCTATCCCACACACCACAGGGAAAAGTAATTAAGTGTGATAGATGCTAAGGTTGCTGAAACCGCGTTATTTAGGAGCTGTGCCTGCAACACACAAGCACACACACACACACAACCATGCACGCACACGCACGCACACATGCACAACCATTCATGCACACACATGCACAACCATGCACTCACACGCACACACACACAACCACGCATGCACACACACGCACAACCATGCACACACACATGCACAGCCACGCACACACACACACACGCGCGCACACACACATGCACAGCCACGCACGCACACACACGCGCGCGCACACACACATGCACACGCACGCACACACACACGTGCACACACACACATGCACACGCATGCACACACGCACAACCACGCATGCATGTTAAGCTGCAGGTAATTAATAGACTTATTTAAATCATCCTCTGCCATCTGAACTCAGCCAGGATGAGTGCCTTGTTTCTCAGGCAGTCCACATTGGAACACTTTAGTTTTGTGAGAGAAACTGGGAATCCTCAGGGGACCGGGAGCAGGGAACGTTAAGACTCCAGAGTTTGACGCCAGAGGTTTAGCAAGACTGTGGCCAGGAATCCCAGTAGAGTTCTCACTAGGAGAACTGATGTGGGAGTGGGACAGACAGGGCCATGGGGACCAGCAGGGTGTTCCGGGGACTGATTCAAGGAGCATCTGCCATCTGGGCTGGGCCCTGGGGACTCATGTAGCCTGCAGGGCAGTGGCTTTGGCGTTGGACCTGAGACACCTCAACTGTGGTCCTGGTCTCATTCCTCTCGTTCCTCTTCTTGGGGTCCAGAGATACTTCCTAGGTTGGCTGAGATGGCAGGGACTGCAGAAGGTCACAAGTCCTCGTGGGCCGGGGCATGCAGCCTGCAGGGCAGTGGCTTTGGCGTTGGACCTGAGACATCTTAACTGTGGTCCTGGTCTCGTTCCTCTCGTTCCACTTCTTGGGGTCCAGAGATACTTCCTAGTGTTGGCTGAGATGGCAGGGACTGCAGAAGGTCACAAGTCCTTGTGGGCTGGGTGCCAGTTAGATGC
>NW_008328342.1:1340973-1357862 GCF_000622305.1 Nannospalax galili
TTATTATTTTCATTTTATGTGTATGAGTGTATTGCCTACATGTGTGTAAGTGCACCCATGCCCCATGCAGTGCCTGCAGAGGTTGTAAGAAGGCACTGGATTCCCCTGCTACTGGAATTACAGAACATCGTTAGCTGCCATGTAGGTGCTGGGACTCAAACCTGGGTCCTCTGCAAGGGCAGCCAGTGTTCTTAACCACTGAGCCGCCTCTCCAGCCCCCTTGGGCACCTTCCTGACCTGACATTGGCTGTAACTTCAGGAGCAAGAACACAGAGCCTGTAATGCACTGGGGCAGCTCCTTCCACTTGGGAGCCTCTCCAGGCGTGGCCACAGCCTTCCTGGAGTAGATGTTGGAAAGAGACAGCACCCGACCAAGGGCGGGAGGCCCAGTAGGAGCTGTGGGGGGCCGGGTCCCCTCCTCAGTGCCCAGCTCAGCCTCACCAGGTAGTAACTGAGTGCCTACTGCTGGCCCTGGGCTCCCCAAGCTGATGACAAACTCCACATCTCACTGAAGGGCAGCCCATGGGCTCCATGGCTCATCCACATTCCTTCCTTCCTTGAATTAAAGGGGAAAATGACACTGAGCTGACTCCTGAACAGAGGAAATAATGTCTTAGAAAGAAAGCAGCATAGCCCTCACGTGTGTAAACAGGTGGTAGAGTCCCCAGGGAGCATGAGAAGGCGTGCTGGGTCTGGAGATTCGTGCCTAGTAACACCATCAGTAATTAGATGTGTATTATGTGGTGATTTTGTCCCCCTACCAAAGCCTTGTGCTTAAAATTCCACATCCCAGAACTTCAGAATGTGAGTACATTTGGAGAGAGGGTCAAGACATGGTAATTAGGGTTAAATGAAGTCATTAGGGGTGGCTCTACGGCAGCACAGCTGGTAACCGTATAAGAAGAGGAGGTCAGAACACAGACACCCAGAAGGGCAGTTCTGTGAGGAACAATCTTGTGAGGACACAGGACGATGGTGTCTACGAGCACGGAAGAGAGGCCTTTGTTGGCTGGCCTGGCCCCGTCCTTGGTCTTGGGTGTCCGAACTCCTGCACTCAGGGAGAATCCATCTCTAGTCGCCTAGGCCGCTCCACTATGATGTTTTGCTGCAGCCAAATGTACCCATGTGAAGGTGAAGTGTGAGGGGCCGATCATGGGTCCCACATCCCTGGAGGTCTGCTTAATCCAGGCCTGTCACTCAACTTCCCCAGCCCTCTAGGCACAAGCTCCCCCAAATCACTTTCAGATGCCAGGCACCGTGGCTGCTACCAGTCAGACGGGGCACCTCCAAACTCTTAGTCGAGGTCCCCCTCTCCCTGGCCTTCCTTAGCAGGAACGCTGTGCTCATGGGGAGGGTAGCCTCCATTTCCCTTCCCGCTTCCACTGGGTTCTGCACATTAGTGGGGTCTGCTCAGACTTCTCGGGAGCAGGGAAGGTGACAGGAACTCCCAGATGGATAAGGAGCTGGCCTGTGCCGATTCGTTCCCATTCAGCACCGCAGTCGAAACATCCCAACATACTCATTATTACGTTTTCGCTTTCTGTAGCCGCATTATAATGTGAGCTTATGTTCAATTTGCTGGGAGCCAGCAAATCGCCGCCTGCCTTTCCTCGGCACACACTCATTTGCTGCTTGCCCTAGGTGTTTCTTTAAGTCTAGGTTTTACACATAGACAAATTAAAGCTTGTTTCTGAATGCGTCCCTCTCTGGAACTGACATAATGTGTTTTAATAGCCGTAGCACCTCTTGGGGCTTGGAGCTTGTGATCATCTACATTTTGAAGCGGCAGATTACTTACAGGGACATGTTCTCAGCTCCAGTAATGAAGCTGGCGGATGGAGTGGGGTCTACGCAGGGCCTCGCCGTCTCTCTCCCGCCCCTACCCGCTGGAGGGTGGTGCCGGGACCAGTGGCCATCAGGGAGAAGTCTCCCTTGGTTCCCTGTGTTCGTTTACTCATACTACCAGTGAGGGACCTTGTCCTGGCACCTTCCTCATGGGGCACCCGCAGGCAGGAGAGATGCACGTGTCAGCAGGTACGTGTAGATGATGAGGTCATGCTGGTGAGTGAACCAGGACAGGGAAGGGCAGGACCCAGCACAGAAAGTGGGGGAAGGTGGACCCTGGGCCACAAAGACACTTCGAGTGTCCACGTGTGCCAGAGAAAAGAAAGAGATACGCTCAGAGTTTGGTTGCCTGTTCACCTGCCAGGATCCTGGAACGTGTTCCCAGCAAATCCATCTTCTGAAACCCTAACTAGGTGGTGGTGGTATTGGGAGGTGGAGCCTGTGGGAGGTTATTTAGGTTATGTGGCAATCTCTTATGGTGGGGTCAGTACCCTAAAACGTGGAGACAGGAGAGAACTTGTCTCCACACTCACTCGTTCTACGCTCAGTTGCAAGGTGTCCTTCTGCAACTCAAGCTGGGGTCTCTCGGGGCCTGATGTGGCTCTCGATGCGAGGCTGCTGTGATGCCTGGCCTGTGTATCTGTGCTGTAGTGCCCACACTGATGGGGGGTGCACACTCCTGCTGTTTCACTGGGGCTAGAAAAACAGACCTCACCCGCTGTGATGATTCAAAGGCGGCTGCAACCTAGACCTGCAGGTACGAAGATGCCTGAGGAGGCCAGCCAGGAACTTGGGAGCTGAGGCCCCTTCCAGAGCAGTGGGGCCTCATGCTTTCCAATCCCTGTTTTCTGACCTTGACCTAGCAAAAACCTTACACTGGATAGAGACCTGGCCATGGAGGAGACCAACCTCCTTTGCCTACATGTTCTCCAGAGTTCTGTGATTTCTGGGGTGACAGCTTTGGGAAAGAGGTGTGACGTGTGTGACAGAAGCAGGAGACGACAGGGACACCTGGGAAGCCACGTGACACGTGGTGACAGATGATGCCACACCTGGTCCCATCAGGAATTCCACCAGTCCACCAGGCCCAGAAGGTCCCTGGCTAATGACATCACATGAGAGGGACCTGCTTCCTTCCCTATGGCTCATGGCTCATGCCCAGCACTTTCGGCCATCAGAGGTCCTGGGAACATCCTTTCTGTTTTAAAGAGAAACCTAGTCTGTGATGGATCCAGGACACTGGGAGAGCAGAGTGGCCTGCCCAGGAGCTGAGAAGACCTCCTCACCCCCCAGTATCTGTACAGGTTGTGATATCTTGCGGACTCCCAGGAGGCTGTTCTGGAATTGTGCAGGCTGCTGCTGGCTTCCAGGGGCACTGTCAGCTCCTCCCATAGCAGGGGGCAGCTGGGATATTTCCAGCCACATTTAGAGACTGAAAGGGAAACCCAAGCCTGTGGTTCCCAGCAGGACTGCCCAGCCCTTGTGGGACCCTGGCACTTTGCAGTTTGCAAAAATCCCCCCTTGGCTCTCCGCTACAGTTGTTCCCAGATGTGAAAGCTGAAGTGATTGAGCCAGCTGCCAGTGGGGTGTGATTGCAACCCACAAACCGCATCCCTGTTGGAAAGTTCTGGTCGCCAGCGGGCAGGAGTGAATTACTTTCACAAGCTGAGATCCCCCAAGGACTTTAAAATCAATAAGCTATTTCTGACGCTCGGGATGGGGCTGCGTCGTGGACTTGAGCTTCGATCTCTTTGGGAAGTGGATGTTCCTGCTGCTCAGTGTTGCTGCCCAGGACCGACCTGACTGCCCACATTCTGGGAAAGGTGACAGAGGGTCAAAGTCATTCCCATCTGTTGCTGCATGGCATAGGAGCGGCAAGGGGCAGTGGCTCGGGCTGTGGCTCCTGTGTCTTACCCAGGCATGAAGCCTTGAATGCGTTTGCCTCAGTTTCCCTTCCTAAGGGTGAGTCTGGGGCATGGACTGAGCACATGCCCCATGTCTGTGCCTAGTTCTAGTCAAATGTCTCAACTACCCACATCACCAATTGCTTTGTGCTGATCCCAGACCCCTTCTAGAGAAGTAGGGGACCCAGGGTGACTGCTGAGCAGCTCCACAGACTGGACATGGCAGCCCATGACACAGAAGGGCCATCTGAGCCTTAGCAGAAAGCCTAGGCCTCCCCAGTGATCTGTGTCTAGGGAGGAGACGCCCGAATTGTATTTCCATGGAGCCACATGATAGGGCCTCAGGACCCTGTGGATGTTACCACTAGAGCCCTTATCCCCACATCCTTTCCCAAGGCTAGCACTGGGACAGCTGCCCCCCTCCCTGCAGGACCTGGTTAAGTGAGGTGAGGGTAGCTGGGACCTGGTCCTCTATACTTTTCCAGAACAGTTCTACCAGCCACAAGAGAGGGCATCCTTGCAGACCTGAGAGATGTACTTGGACCTTTGGGGCTTTGCTGCCTTCCTCCTCCTCCTGAGCTTGGAGCTGTTCCTCTGCCCAGCTGATGGTACCCAGAGGCCCTGGGTGACTGGCAGGCGGGAGCCCAGGGAAGATCCCATGTTAGACATGGGCCGGATGCTCCACTGCTGCTGAGCCCTGGCCCTTGACCTTCAGCCATTTCCCTGACATTTAGCAGTACCAGCCAGCTCTCTTGGATTCTCAACCTGGTCTTTGTATGGGTCCTGAGGGTCCTGCAGGCAGGTAACCCACCATGCCCCATGGGCTTCTCATGTACCTGTCCCCAGAGGGGACAGTAGTGGATATTTATACTGGAAGGACCAGGGCTCTAAACACCTGGCCTCATGAGCAACCTGGGGCCCAGCACCGGATCCTTAGGGGATGGGAGCAGCTTGCTCTGGCCATGCATGGGGGTCTCTCCATGCAAGTGAGAGGTGATGACTTCAAGATTCCTGGGAACAAGGTGCTGATCCCTAGAGGAAGCCAACACCACTCCTGAATAGCATGTCAGGAACCTATAGTTCCTGTATCCACTGGTGCCGGCCTCTGGGCCTCCTGGCCTCTCCTTCAGCTCCACTGGACTGACTTCCGGTGGTACAACTTGTCCCAGTGGAGACTCTGGAAAGGAAGCTGCAGTCCCCCGGCCTCAGGTCACCATCTAGGGGTGAGGGCTGGATCACGGTCGGCCCTGCTCTGCAGAGCTGAGAGCGGTTCCTGGTATGGGGCAAGGACCCTGGATACCAGCTTCTGTGTCCTTGAAGCAGAATGGGCCCTGGAAATCGGAATGAACCAGGCTGGGCCATGTAGTGTTGACCCTTATATTGGAGGATGTTGATGTCACAGTGAGGGCTGTTGGGGGCTTCAGTTGACCTTTCTTTTCTTTGAGACAGAGCCTCCTTGTAGCCCCAGCTGGCCGGGCTTGATCTCAGAGATCCGCTTGCCTCTGCCTCCCGAGTGCTGGGATTAAAGGTGTGTGCACCATACCCAACTTGCAGTACTTATTCTTAACTGGCTTATTACAAAGGATGTAAACAAGGAACATCAGATGGAGATGCACAGGGTAAGGGGTGGAGGTAGAGAAGGGAAAAGCCCACAACTTCCAGGTTGTCACCTCCTAGCAATGCTGATCCCTTCACCATCTGTCCTCTTATTTTAATTTTTTTTTTTTTTGGTCTTTTTGAGACAGGGTCTCCCTGTAGCCCCAGCTGTCCTGGAACTCACTATATAGACCAGGCTGGCCTTGAACTCACAGAGATCTGCCTGCCTCTGCCTCCCAAGTGCTGGGACCACAGGTGTGTACAAAAGTTTATTACAATGTACAACAGCTCCAGGACAACACTTCATTCTAACTCTAGGTGGTAAAAGATGTTACGGCAGGGAATCAGATGTTTAAATAGGGATGGAAAGGGGCTCCATCATCTCATGTACAAGGAACAGCGTACTTTTTGCCAGATCTCTTTTTGTTCTTTTACTGTATTTTTGGGAATGCATTTGCAACCCTCCCAGAGGCTCCCTCCAGCTCCTCCCAGAGGCTCCCATGCCCCACCCTCCTCCCTCTCAATTTCTGGTCCTCTTCCTTGATTATTATTGTTCCGTATTCATACATTTATAAACACACCACACACACACACACACACACACACACACACACACACACACGACACGCTGACTCCCAGTGGAGGGAAGGGCTGCACAGAGGGTGGGAAGACCCTCCCTGGAGTCCACCTGTAGCTGACGGGTATGGACTCCCAGCCCCAGCAGGGGTCTGTGGACTCAGGCTTGAGTGGACTGAGGGAGCAAAGACCCCACCGTTCCATGCAGATGCTCAGAAGGACTCGGGCCTACGAACACAGAGCAGGTGTGGTGCCTCCTCAGATGCTAGCCGTGACCATGGGGTGGGGAGGCTTTCCCAGTTGTTAGTGGAAGTCCTCAGGTCCAGTTACTGGTTGTGGTAAAGAACATCAACTCTAGTCAGGACAGCAGTGCTCCTAGTCTTAGGAGTGCTTGAAGCTAGGTTCCCTGTGACATTTAAAAAGACCTTACCCCTCTGCTACCTACTCCTGCCTGTCTAACACCAACTTTGGACGACCACTGGCTTCCCCTGCGGGGGCTGCTTTTAGAAGTCTCATTGCTTTCGGGTCCTTGCTACTGAGCAGCTGTCTGCCACCTTAGAGCCTTAGAGTTTTGCCTCTCTCCTTCCTATGAGGCCTCCTGGGGCCGGCCTCACACACCTTGTTCCCGGCTGTCAGGGAACTGCATGTTGCCCTTACCTCTGTAGGCAGAGCTTGACCTGCGGGGCAGACACTGCCCTGAGTCACATCCACAACGTCCGCCATGGGGCGGCCTTGTCCAGGCAGGTCCACGTTGCTTTTGTTTTTGTTTTTTTGAGACAGGGTCTCCCCGTAGCCCCGGCTAGCCTGGAGCTCCCTGTGTAGACCAGGCTGGCCTTGATCTCCTAGGTACTCACCTGCATCTGCCTCCCGAGGGCCAGGATTAAAGGCGTGGGCCACCATGCCTGGAATGGCTGGTCCAGATTTTATTTCCAGAGTGCTCCTTTCCTAGACAAAGCAAGGAAGATGAGTGGGCAAGTGGTGGGCTGGTGGATGGGTTGAGGATGCTGGAGGGAAGAGGGGAAGCTTGAATGGACCACAGGTGCATCAGTGACTTGATGGGCATTTTTCTTGGGAGACATGAGCAGTTAGTTATTCATCCCAGAAAGTACCAACCGTGGACCATCAAACCAATTCTACCCAAGTCTACCTTGTTGAACCAAAGAATTTACTGGGGTTACTTATGGGAGCCCACCCCAGCATGGGTCATGACTCATGACAGCCTTATCTCTGGAACTACCTGCCAGCTTGTAGGCGGCTCCACCAGAGAGTCTCATCTCCCCAACAGCTGCTCACTGTTCAAACCTGGAGAAGGGCCTTGGGAGTCTTGTAAGTTTCTGAGCTTCCTGATCCTTCTAAATTTCCTTTGTTACCCAAGTTCATTGAGCATCCATTCTCCCTCCAGGAGGAAATGTGTGTCAATTCAGAGGAAATAGCTACACAATAGTGAGTGGATGGCTGGGTGGTGGATGGTGGGTTGGATAAATGGTTTGGAGGGTGGATGGCTGCAATGATGGATCATGAATGGATTGGTGGATGTATTATGGATGGATGAGTAGATGGGTTGGTGGATGGATGGTGATGAATGGGTGGGTGGATGGGTTGGTTGATGGATGACAGGTGGGTGGATGAATGGGTGGATGGATGATAATGGGTAGGTGGGCGGACGATGGATGGTGAATGGGTGATAGGTGAGTAGATGGATGCTCTGGCGGGTGGGTTGGTGGATGGATGATAGGTTAGTGGATGAATATATGATCAATGGATGAGTGGATGGATGGATAATGCAAGGATGGATGGATGGATGGATGGATGGATGGATGATGAACAGGTGATGGAAGATAGGTGGATCAAAGGATGGATCAATGAATACAGGGGTTGGTGGATGGACATGTGGATGAATGGACTGGTGGTCCTATGAAGACATTCTGGTATCTTTGGAGAGGGGCGCAGCCTGGCCAGTAGCCTGCTCTGGCCCAGCCTCTTCCTGTGCAGCTTTTATCAGGTTCCGAGCTCCTTGAGTCTAGTTTCCCAGAGCTGGGGGCTCTTAGCCTCCGAAGGTTCTAGTGAGAACAAGTTGAGGGAGGTACATGAAGCTTATGCCAGAGACCAGGCTCAGACTTTGCCTCCTCTGGGCCTCCACACTCTCTCCCATCTTGTGTCTGGCTGGTCCTCTGCAGCAATGTCGCTCTGGAGCATGCGGCTCTACTCACTGTGGTCTGGGGATTCATGCTTGCTGGTGTGAGCAGGACGCTTCACTTTCCGTCTGCTGGGTGGTGTTCCACACCACCTGCACCCTGCATCCAGCGTTGCCCATCACAGAGCACACCCTGTTGTTTACGTGACTTGGCTGTCTGTGTAGAAAGGACCGCTCTCTGAGGGATATCCAGAGAGCTGCCCTTTCTACACTTGTGTCTCAAACACCCTCAGCTTTGGTTATATGTCCTCGAGAACATTTGTGTAGAAATAATTGTTTTTCAACGCAAACAAAAATAATATTTATTTTTGCCTTCTGAGGAACAGGCTGGACCATACCTTGGGGCAAGTGTCCAGTGTTCTATCATCCTGGTCCTCTGGGGCTGATCGGAGGCCCCCATGCACACATATCTGTTCTATGATCTGGGTGGCAATTGGCCAAGTGGCTCCTACCAGCCTCAGTGAAAAATGCTTTGAAAATGCTTTGGTCTGATGCACCTATTTTATTGGGCTGAAATGTGAGCTCGCATGCCGGAGTTCCAAGGAGAGCAGGCAGGATTGGTTATGGGTCTGAACTGAGATGCTGCTATGATTGGCTGGGGACAGAGAGGAACAGGCAGCCAAGGGAGTTGGGAACAAGTCTTCCTTCCACAGTACTCCTCTTCCTCCCAGACCTTCCTCCTGTCCCCAGTCCTCCCTGGATGGCCTCCCTTTGGGAAAATTGCTGCTTGTGCAGGCAGAGCTGAAAACAGCGGTTCTCTGGGGTGGGGCGCAGGGATGGTGCTGGTCCTGCGGTCTCAGGATAAGGATCACCCTGTGCTGGACCGTGACAGACCGAGGTATGAGCAGAACCTGGGGTAGCATTCAGCCACAGGTGCTGGGGTCCCAAAGGCTTGGGTCCCTGGCGATTGCGAGCAGCCTTGCCCCAGCTGGTGGGTGTCTAGATGACTTGCCCAATTATCTATTTTCTGGGGATTTGAGAGGGGCCACAGAAAAGTCGAGTGTACCTCAGAAGCCTAGTTCAGCAGGCAGCTGTCTTCATTTGTGGATGGAACCCATGGGCCTGTTGGTCTTGGCCCTGTAGCTGATCATCCTCCCTCCCTCCTTTCCACGCCCTCCACCTCAGTCTCCTGTTCCTTCAACTAGTGGCCTTTCCCGTCCTCCTTCCTCTCTTCTGCACTAGAGGGAGAATCTGGAACTTGTTATGTGCTGTCCAGGGCTAACAGCTCCAAGCTAGCCCTGCTGGAAACTATCCTTATGAAGAAGGAAATCTTGAGCTCAGAGGTTTGTTTGGGTTAGCTCCACACCACTGCTGCCTGGGATGTTCTCTACATCCTCTGTGACTGTGCTCAGCGATCTGCCTGGGGACAGGTCGCTGTCTCAGTGTGCAGAATGGACAGAAAGGACAAAACGTGTTTTGAGGCCAACACTGTGCTCAAGTCTGTTCTGCATTGTCCGGGATCCCCGTGATGAGTTTGATGTGGGACTGAGGTGCCCAGAGAGTCCTGTGCACAGTGCCAGCTCACACACCTTCTCAGTCTCCCCACACCTCACCAGCTTGGAAACAGGATGTGCCAGTTTTCTGACAGGATGGGGAGAAGGCAAAAGGTGGAGAGCATTCTCCTGTCCTCACAATTGGGACCAAGGAGGCATCTTCTTCCCTGGACACAGAGGCAGCCTTGAAGGGGGCAGGGCTGAAGAGCAGCCTGGGGTGTGGGCCATCCCCTTGAGCCTCTGCTGGACATGGGTACAGTCGCCTCCATCTTGGTGAGCTCACTTTTGGCCCCCCAAAAAGTGGGCTTTTGAGAACTCACGGAGGCTGTAGTGACAGGGGATGGAACTCTGAAGCAGAAGGCAGCGGACAGTGACCCAGGGTGGGGGCTCAGACTCACACTTTTGAGGGTCTAGGATGCACGGGGCTCTAAGCCTCTAGGAACCGCGTGTAGACTGCCGTAGACTTGATTGGAAATCATGTCTAGGGTGTTGGGAATGCCTGTCCAGTACAGGGTGGGGTTGGGCACCAGGACAGGTAATGTTTTAATACTTACAAAACTGCAAAGGTTAGCTGCGGCTTGTGGCTCATGCCTGTGTTTATGGCAACAGTTGGGGAGGGTTATTCTAGCTGTCAGCACACCTCCTGTGTCCTCATGAGGGGCATACTTCACGCCCAGATCTAGGCATCTGTGGGCTACAAGGGGCATATCCAAGTCTTGGGCATTGGCACATGCTGTGTGACAGGTCTCTTTAATCATAAAGAGCCAACTGTTTGAAACTTGCCAACTCCCCCCCCCCAGGCCCCGGGACAGTCAGTTTGGAGTGGCCCCCAAAACGGATCTAAGGTTATCTCATTCCTCTACCTTCTTGGGCAGACACACTGTGGTGTTCCCGCCTAGTTTTGGACGTGGATGTGAACTGTTATTCCTTGTGAGTTCAGTCAGTTCAGTCAGGGCAGGCTCCGTGGGGCATCCAGCTCTGTGCCCTGGGCTTCAGCAAGTTATCTGCAGGCCGGACAGAGACGCTTCCCGTGCTGAGCTCCCACGCTCAGGAGCAGGGGCTGCTGAGCCCCACCCCGTGTCACCTTGCTGCCCTTTCACAGGAGGAGGCTGAGCCTTGCTCCACACCTGCCTGTTCAGTGGCAGGAAGCCTAAGTGCTCTGGAGAAAGGGTATTGATTTACCTATCACATCCTCTTCCGAGACTGGAGGTGTGGCCACGGAGGCTTCTGGAAGGAGCATCTCCAGCGTGGATTGGGCACCACGGTTCAGGCCTTCACCTGGGCAGGTGGCAGCAGCTGGCAGATATCTGACCGTGCTTTGTGGGCTGTGTCCCTGAGGGGTGGACAACTGCAGCAAGTGGGGGAGGAAGGGGCTCCCACAACTCTGCCCCATCTCAGCTGCTCTGTGTGCCCGGCCCACTGACTGGGCAACTCCACTGTCTAGCCTGGAACCGTCCTTTCTACTTGGGAGCTGTACCGCTTTTCTCCTTGCTGTGACAAAATACCTGGACAAAGCAGTTTAATGAGGGACGGGGGTTTTGTGGTTCGTGGTTCAAGGGTCTAGTCCCTCATGGCAGGAAAGACTTGACCTCTGGTTGCAGTGAACCCATCAGGAAGCCGAGCGATGGAGGCTGGGTCTCAGCCGGTTTTCTCCTTTCCTCATCCATTCAGTCGAAGACCTCAAACAGTCTTCAAGATGGGTCTCCCCCTCATTTAAACCTCTCCAGAAACCTCCTAGCAGAACTTCCCAAAGGTGTGTCTCCTAGGTGATTTCAAATACAACCCACCTCACAGTGAAGATTAACCCCTACAGGGGGAGGTTGAAGTCCCAGAGGATGCCCTTCCTGTCAGCTGGCCAGGAACAGCATGTGTTAGAGTGAAGTCTTTCATTCTGCCTTTTGATAGAAAACTAACAAAAATACCAGCACTCAGTCTTAGCAAGATGGGTGCTCAAAACCTGCACAGTGAAAACACAGTTGGCATGCTAATGTGGGAGGGGAATTTCACGCCTCCAGATGAAGAGCTGCAGGCAATCAATGGACCTGAGGAGGGTGGGGGTGGGGTTCTCCAGGGATGAACTCTGATAGTTTATCCAATCCCAAGTGGTTGACCTGAAAAACATGTACATACAAACACACTAATAGGACTGAGTAGGTTGTGTGTGTATGTAACAATAATTAAAGAAGTCAAGAGTTAGAGATGATGAACATTACCATTGAAATCTACCCGATGACTTTATAGACATACACAGGCGCCAAGGATCCAAGTGCAACCGATTATGACTAGTAATAATCAGATACATACAGATTAGAGATGCACATGCCAACATCTGAGTGTTAGTAGCAAAAACAATGAGTCTTTCTGTAAGAAACAGTATATTTTAAAATGGACCGAAAAAAACCACACACACAACTCATTCAATTTTATGTCTTACAGGGCTTATACTGAATTCAATATTGTATAACTGTATTAATTCAACTGTGAACCTAGAAACTTTCCACTTGTGAAAGAGATGTACACTTGCTCTGGAGTGTGTCACTAAATATGTTAAAGCTGTAGTGAGATGCTTCTTCTAATCATGTAGTTATTAAAAATTTAAAAAATGATGATCAAAAAGGAGTCATGAGTTTGGGGGGGAGTGGGGGCCTGTGAGGGGTTTGGAGGACGGAGAAGGAGAGGTAGAAATGGTTGTAAGTACAGAACTTATGTGTGACATTCCTTAAAAATAAAATTAAAAAAGAAATAAAAATACTGACTTTCTGAAGTTCCAAGCCATCTGGGAAACCTCCTTCGGATCTAATTAAGGAAATAATGTTGGTTTTCATTGTCCACACATGACTGTGGGGTGCAGTGTGATGTGCCCATCCATACATGACTGTGAGGTGCAGTGTGATGTGCCCATGTGTTCAGGTCAGGGAGCTGGTGTCCCCAGCATCTCAGGCATTATGGTTCATGCTGGACACACCTCCAACCTCCCCTCTGTCTATTCTGAAACACACAGCACACATCGTCTGACACCACCCTGCTGCATCACGGATCCCCTGAGTGCCCTGCTTCTGTCTGTGATTTTGTTCCTGGTACCCACTTCCCCATGGCACCCTGTCTTCTCCTGCCACTGGTGAACATAGTTCAGTAACTATGTCTACGAGGTCGACTTTACTATACTCAGAAAATATGTGAGGATGTTTTTTCTGTGACTTCACTTAGTAATATGTTCTCCAGGCTCATTTATTTTGTCCCAAATGGCAGGAGCTTTACAAAACATGGGCAGTACTGCATCTTACATGTCAATATTTATACGTGTGTTAGTGTACTACTATATGTATGGTAGCATCTAGCACCTACACACCCATACACCCCTGTCCTTCGCATGCACAGACACACAGATAAACTTCCTTAATTCTTCAGTCCGTTCATGGCTGAGACTGAGTCTTAACCCAGCTTCTGGGAACATGTGCTGACGTCGTTTTAATCTGCTGCGTCTTTTCCTTTGGGACTGAGTCCTGACGTGGGACGGCTGGATCCTATGGTAGACCTTTTCTGTTGTTTGAGGCTCCCTCACAATGCTTTCCGTAATGGCTGTGCTAATGTACAGGTTTTAGATGGCTTCTGCTTCTGTGATAGACACCATAACCAAAAGCATTGTGAGGACGAGGGTTGATTTCAGCTGACAGGTCACAGTCCATCACTGAGGGAAATTAGGGTTGGAACTTGAGCAGGAACCCAGAGGCAGGAGCTGAAGCAGAGACCAGGGAGGAGTGCTGCTCACTGGCTCACTTCCCTGGCTGCTCGGCTACCTTTCTTGTACAGCCCAGGCCACCTGCCCAGGAATGGCACCACCCACAGTGCACTGAGCCCTCCTACATCAATCAATAATGGAGACAATGCCTCACTAGGCACTTCTTCAGCTGACATTCCCACTTCGAAGATGACTCTAGCAGGGCCACACTTCGCCCCTCTCATCCCCCAGAAAGTTGCTTTTGGGAGTGTGACCGGCATGAAAGTGGGCCCAGACACCCAAGATGGAGAAGCTGAGTCTTGTAGAATTAGTGTCTGAGCCTGGCTCGCAGTGATGGGGGCTCATGTTCTGCCTGTGCACTCCATCTGCCTTGGGATGGTGAGCTGCCTGAGCCCTGTCATGGTGGGTGCTGAGCTGCTATGTCGCTAGGGTGTCCTGGGTGAGAGGAGGCTGCGGCATAACAAGTCCCTGACTCTGTGTTCAGGGCAGACACTGGGCAGTGGGCCATGTGTGTGAAGTCTGTCCTGTTTTCTGCATTTCGGGTTGTCCATTGAGTCTGAGTAAGACCCCCTACCCAGTGCAGAGAAGGGAGGAAGGAGTAGGTGGATGGGGGTGGTGAGGCATGAGTGCATATGGGGGTTGTGGTTGGATATGTGCCAAGCACAGATTCCCAGGGAATATATCTATCCTACTGAATTTAAGACTTTGGAAATACCTGGATTCCAGGGAGTGCATCTTTGAAAACATCTCCCAAGTGGTTTTCCAGAGAAAGCATGCATGTACATGCATGCATATCTATAACAGGCACATACACAAGCATTCCCTCCATGTAGATACCTTCACACACATATAAACAATAGCCACAGATTTGTACATATGAACACATATAGACACATGTGCTGTATGAGTGCCAAATTAAATATGTGTGCACATCCAGCATACACATATGCCCAAGTGGTTTTCCAGAGAAAGCATGCATGTACATGCATGCATATCTATAACAGGCACATACACAAGCATTCCCTCCATGTAGATACCTTCACACACATATAAACAATAGCCACAGATTTGTACATATGAACACATATAGACACATGTGCTGTATGAGTGCCAAATTAAATATGTGTGCACATCCAGCATACACATATGCAAAGGAGCACACACAGAAACTTGTGACTACATTCTTGTAGATATGCACGTAAGTCCAGATACATGGTACAAACTTGTTTGCAAGAATGTTCGTGCAAGCACCCACATGATCCTAACACATGGGTCAACATACTTCCTGACCTTTGGTTAGGACACTTCCTGTGGCTTGCTGAAGTTGAACAGCATGGAGCCGTGAACCTGGCAGAATAGGTGCTGTCCTGAGGTCTTCATGACACCGGGAATTGTGTCTCGGTGTTGGTATGTGCTTGCTTTCCTTGATTAAGAGTCCCACCAGCCTGCCTGGTGCCTCTTTCCCCTGCTTAGTAGTGGCCCTTAACATTTCCCCTCCCCTATGCTCACGACTCACTTCCCATGTGAAATACATCTGTATGGTCCAGCCTGTGCAGCTGGTCACAGCGCCACAGTGAATACCCAGACCCTGGAAGAGGGGTGTTCAGAGCAGGGTCTGCAGGGACAGTTAGTAGATGGACCCCAGACCTCTGAGGCTAGCACATACCAGCCCATGTGGGAACTGGGGGAGGAGGGTTGTAAGACAGAAGTATGTGTACGCCTGAGTGTGCCTGGGTAAGTACAGTGGGCATGTGTGTGCAAGCACATCTGTGTGAGGGGCAGCAGCCCTCCCATGGGCTCTGTACTCTGCTGACTCTGAGGCTCTGGAGAGAACACCCCACTCAGAGAGCAGCCTCCAGCTCCACCTGTGTGGACTGGCTCTCTAGAAGGAGGTGCTGCATCCACGGCCACACCCATGGACCCCTGCCATCCCAGGCCAGGGGACTTGTGTCTTTACCCACCCTCCAGGTGTCTCCATCCTGTTTTGTCGGCTCAGCCTCCTGCCCTAATGCTGGAGGCCTTACTTCCAGACCAGACCTGACCTCCTCAGCACCCAACAGAAGTCCTCCTCACCCAGGGAGGATTCAGCCGTGTCTCCACATTAGCCTGGCTGGCCTGCCGGGCAGGTGCTGCTTACAGGGATCTGGATACCTAGGTCGGCCCCTTGTCCATGCAGGACCTGGATGCTGCAATGACTGAGCCGGCCCCTTCTTTCCACCTTCCACTGAAGCACTTTGTGGGGCACTAGGTGGGTTCCTTTACCCCGAATCCTGCTCACTGAGGGCACTGCCTGAGGGCTCTCTCCCTTGTCCCTTTGGTCTATTCCCTGCTGACCCCCCGACTCTCTGGCCTGTATCTGTGGTGCCTCCCAGGGCCAGCCCAGACTCCTTTGCTTCTCACCCTGGCTTCCCCTGGCTCTCTGCCCAGCCTGGCTGCTCAAACCATGCCCCCACAAAAGCTCCTATGCACCTGAGCCCCAGATCTTGCTGTCCACCAGAGTGTGCCACTGCTCTGCCCCTCCCTCCAGATACAGGAAACAGTACTTTTCTTTGGAAGCCAGCCTGCAGCCCAGCCTGGGCCCAACAGCCCACTTCTCCTTGTTTCCAGGAAATGGGGCTCCCTCCTTCCCACCCTAACACTCCCTTTCCCTGCAGAGGCCTCTGAGAGCTTGCAGGGTCGAGCTCTGACCATCTAACTCTGTCTACCACAGCATCCAGGGAGGTGTCTCTTCCTCTTCCCATCTCCACTCTGAGGACCAGCAAGGCCAGGGTTGTCTACCACCAAGCATCTCATGCCTGAGCATGGTGTTGGCAATGGCGGCTGCCGCCTGCTGAGCACCCGCTGAGGTTACACAGGCAACCTGGCACCTGGGACATGGTTTCTCCTAGGCTGTGCTTGCTAAGCTGCCCAGCTCGCTCCCTTCTCCCTCTATGCTCAGTGTGGGTCCAGTTAGCTGTCATCAGAGCCTCAGGTGGTCCTGACACCTCTGTGTTCTTTGACTCTAGGATAGCTTGTCTGGCAGGGAGCTTAGAGGCCACCGGGAACACAGGGAGGGTGGTGTGGTGCGGCAGCCGAGGCCCTCACCATTATTGCTTGTGGAATCTACCTGGGTGCCATAGCAATGTTCCTCCAGCCTGGCGTGAAGCTAACCCTTAGATCATGTTCACCTTCTGCTACTCCATGGCCTGTGGCTGTTACAGAATGGACACACCCACTCTCACAATGCCCATCACTTTCTCATTCCCCATGATGAGTGCTAGGTATTACTTTGTATGGATTTTGCAGTAGTTCTGTGATTTTAAGTTTTCTCAACTCACTAAACATCATACTGTGTACATGGTAAAAACAAATTTTAAGAAAAGTAACAGTGAAGGTTTAAGATGAAAGGAGAGGCTCTGCCCCACCCCTGGGAGACTGACCTTTTTTGAAGGCCTCGAATGAATGGGAAAGAGCTTTCTAACCCTTCGTATTTTTTTTTTTCATACACATGGTGGCATTTGGTGCATACACAGACATGGTGTGGTCAATACCCTTGACCTCTC
>NW_008328342.1:1358316-1362868 GCF_000622305.1 Nannospalax galili
GTTCACTTAGGCGTGAGGAATATTTAAATCCAGCCCCTGTGCACATGTATCAAATAATCAAAGTTTACCACTTCACTTTTAGCTTGCTGCTCTCATTTCCCTAGGTTTGTCTACATGTTGGTTGTAAGACTTGCATAGAAACCGATGACATTTACTACCCGTTCTGTACATGTTACCTCCACAGGAGAGACCAATGACTAGATCCACGGAGAGAGACTTGGTATTTTACTGTAGATTTTGCTGGTTGAGGGAGATGCTTCCCAATTTCAGGGCCCAGTGCATCTTGGTGCAGATCCCTTCCCACTGCTCTGCTCAGCTCCCTCTCTTCCCTAGCGATTGTTTTCCCTGCTGGAATGCTGGTCAGCTTTCCCTGGAAGGTGTGTGGTGGGAAACGGTACCTTTGACTGCCTTTAGTGGTATGATCCATGGACAGAAGGGCTGGTGCAGCACTGGGCACGGGGAGACAGGGCTCTGTTGTCAAGAGGAAGCCAGCATGGCCGAGCAAAAGCCCACTGATACCTTATCTCCAACTTGGTGGCTGAGAATTTACCTGCTGTTCTTTTTATTTGGCAAGGCTTCCAGGGGTGCTTGGTGCTGGATCTGCTGATCAGATCTGTCTAGACCATGGCAAGCCTTTCCATTTGAATCTGTGTGTTCTTAAAAAAAAGAGAGAAAGAAAAGAAAACCAAACCAATTTCCCCCTCTTTGTTCTCTTTTCTGCCTTGAGAATTTCTAATGAGAGTGCAAGGCTTCCAGGGGTACTTGGTGCTGGATCTGCTGATCAGATCTGTCTAGACTATGGCAAGCCTTTCCATTTGAATCTGTGTGTTCTTAAAAAAAGAGAGAAAGAAAAGAAAACCAAACCAATTTCCCCCTCTTTGTTCTCTTTTCTGCCTTGAGAATTTCTAATGAGAGGAGTTTGGACGCCCAAGATCTCCCCGCCAATGGCAACACTTCCCGACCTCTCCTTTTCTTCCTGTGAGCTCTGTGCTGTCTCCCTAACCTTACTCCAGATTCCTGGCTTCCATTTCTGCCCATTGTACCATAAGATGCATCCTCTATATCTGAAAATGTGACTCACTAGCTCTGTGCGGCTAGAGGAAAGGCTGGCAGCCGCCTTTGGCTTCCCAGCCTAAGGAGATCCACCTGGGCTCTGGGAGCACCTGTGGCCTGCTCCACAGCCCCTTGGACTACTGCATGAATTCAAGTCTCTCTGTTCCCTGGTTTTCCGTGATGAGTACGGTGTTTTCTTAATTTTTTTTTTGAGCATGATGCAATTTAGGATTACTATGATCATTATTTTATTCTCCCCTGAATTATTTTTGCCCTCCGAATCAGGCATGGCACATGCATGTCTCTGTTTTCCTCTTCCGCCCGGCTTTCTGCAGACATTGGATAATCCCGCCTCTTGGGTCCTGCTGCTGGAAGGGAAGGGGAGGTGCTCAGCCAGTGGTCAGTAATGGGTCAGGGTAAAAGAATGATCAATGTGCAGTAACGAGTCAGTGCACAGGAAGTGGCCACTGCATAAGAACTGGTGGTCAGTGTGCAGTAAACGATGAGCACAGTAAATGGCCAGAGTGTAGTGATATGTCAGTGCATAATAAACAGACCGTGTGCAGTAAGTGGTCACTGCCCAGGAACCAAGCAGTGCACAGTAACTGGTCAGCATGCCAGAAATGATCAGTACATAGTTAAGTGATCAGGATGTAGTAATTTGTCAGTGCACAATAAATGATCAGTGTGAAGTTACTGGTCAGTATCCAGTAACAGATCAAGATGTAGTCATTGACCAGTGGGCAGCATGGATCCCTGCATGTTCTGGTGGGCTGCCCATCTCCTCTGGGAACCGACAGGATGTGTGCACAGATGGGCCTATCTGGATGTGGTCACAGAGCTGATGGGTGAACAGCGCCCCTGGGATGGACTGGTCTGCTACATTTCATGCCTGGGGGACTGTGCCGACTGGACATGCTGGCCTTTGTGGGGTGAGGACCCTTCCTCCCTCCATTCCACTCTGGTTCTCTCTGTAACTCTGAGGGAAGGGCTCATGGGCATAACTGACTAATCACTGAATCTATGGAACCCATCTCGGAATAATACAAACATACCCAAGATTACTGAGAAAACCGATTATACAAAATGCAGTTATCAAACGTTAAAAAGCCCATTTTGATATAGGGGCATGCTAGCTTCTTGATTAAGCCATTACATTAAAAAAGCCTGGCTGTGGGAGGACTGCAATTTGAAGTAATGGTGAATGTAAGTTCTGTAACCTGATATGAAAATACCTGTGATTTCTGATGGTGACAAAGTCAGTTATAGCTAAACTATTGTGTTTACTGCCTACATGCCTAATTGAAGGCAGTGTTAACTTTCAGTTAGAAACATAGGGAATAAAACATGCCCCCCCCAGTCTGGGCTCCCATGCCTCAGACATGTGGGGACCGTTGGGGCAGACACCCTCTTTGGACAGCATGCTCCGGGAAACTCACCTAAGCCCATGGGCAGCACAGCAGCAGTTGCTGGGTAGAGGGGCTCACCTATGCAGCATCTTTGGGAATGTAGAGAACTGAGTACCCTCCAAGCGGGCGGGGGCTTGGGGTAGTGTCAACCCTTTGGGATCTCGGTGCTGTCACCAGAGGAAGGGGATGTTCTGTCCAGCGCTCAGCTCCAGGATCCCTCTGGGCTGCAGCTCTATTTGGCGCTCCCGCGGTTTTATGACTGTTAAAGGGTTGTTCCCTGCTTGTCCGCTGCTCCCCAGGCCTGTGCTTGTCCCCTCCTCCAGTCCACTTGAGCTAAATGCCCAGTGTGTTCCCTGGCCATCTATGAACTCGCTTCTAGGCTCTGGACACAGGGTTCTCTGCTATTTGTCTGGGGTTTTTCTTAAAAGTACCAGCAATGCTGTCTGCACGTCCCAACAGGAGATCTTGGCACCTGGGAGGACGGTGTTTGGGGGTCCTTAGAAGTGGAGGCACACAAATTCCACTTGATGGAAATGCCTCCCTTTAGGAAATTTCTTTCCTTTTCAAATGCAGTTTACAGAAAGATCCTTCACATGGTTAGTTCTTTTTAAGAGTGCCTCTCAATAAATGTAAGATACAGCTCTATTTCCAAGATTTCAGGTAACGTACACCTGATGGGGGACAAAGCAAAAGTGGGCCTCCTCTCCGGACTGAGGTTCCCTGGCAGCCAGGCCTGTGCTTGTGTGAGGGCCAACCCCCAAGGCCCAGAGCCCTCTGAGATGCAGCACCCTGTTCCAGGCGAAGCAGGCGGGCTAGCAACCTTGGTGGAGGTCAGGCTTCCTCGACACTGGGCAGGATGTTGAGGCTCTGCATGGATGGCTTTGCTGGAAATGTCTAGGGGTGCAGAATGGGGCCAGAAGGAAGTGCACAAGCCACAAGTGGGGTGTGCTCAGCCCCTCCCAGGGCTGATCCCAAATTGCTTAGGTGCTTGGCTGAGGCAAGGTTGGACCATGCTCCAGGTAGGGGGACCCTGACTGACCCCTTTCTCACCTCACTGTCTTCAGGGGGTGGGGGAAGGGTGATGGCAGCCAGAGACAAATTGCTTTCTATCAGGCCTTCTGGCCAGGTGTGGGTACAATGGAGTCTGGCCAGGCAGACAGCCTTAAGCTTGGCAGCTAGTTTTGACTCAGCCCTTAATGGTGCCAGGCACCCTGCCTCTGTAAGCCTCAGTTTCCCCAGAGGCATACTGAGAAACTTGATCGGTCTGACCTCTAAGAGCCCTTCAGGCCTGGCCTCTCTTCTTGCTCGGCACATACACATCTGTGGGAGATGTGTCTTCCTGTATGTGAAGCAGGTGGGCCCCAGGCTCCTGGCACTCCACAAGGGCCAGGCGCAGGTCCCTGGTTCCTACCTAAGGCTCTGGGCTGTGCGTTTGAAATTCAATTCAGACAAAAATGCCTCCAGGCCTACCCTGCTGGTCCAGGTGCTGCCAGCATCCAGGGACCCTCTTAAAAGGACAGTACCGCCTCCGGCTCTGGGGTGTCAGAAACAAATACCGACTCTTTCTCCAGGAAGAATGGAGGCAGCGGCAGCGGCAAGCTCACCGCCTTCCTCTGGAGCAGGCGGTGGGCACCCACCGTGGGCCCACACTCTTTGGTGTCCCGCAGCTGGCTGGAAACAGGCACACAGCAGGCCCAGGATGCACTGTGGTGGTAAACAGCTGCGCTTTTCAAAACCCTCCGAACCCCTGGCCGTGAGCGTGTCGGCCCAAGGCAGTAGCTTTCCTCACCCCGGTTCCCCATTCCCTCCAGAACTTGGGGGAAGACCAGGTGGGGAGCGGGGCGCGCATCCCTGCTCCCCGCGCCAGAGCAGCCCGCTCTGCAGTGAGGCCCCTGCGCACCTAGGTGGAGCCCGACCCGCAGTTTTCGGCTGGACCAGCCCCACCTGACCCGCCGGCGCGCCAGACGAGGGCGCTGCCGGACGCCCGGGGTCCCCGGGGTCCCCTCCGCGGCCCAGTGCGCAGCATCGGCGGCTCCGCGGCCCGGACGCAGCGCACACGGGCGCCCGACTCCGAGGCAGCGCGGCCTGGG
>NW_008328342.1:1363744-1495792 GCF_000622305.1 Nannospalax galili
AACCTCCCCGCCCCTGCCCGCGCCCTCCCCCGCGCCCTCCCCTCCCCCTGCCCGAAAAGACACAGATCGCCTCCCGGAGTGGCGCCTCCAGTCGCGGCGGAGCGCGGCGTTGGCGGTGGATGGAGCGCGCGAGCGGGCGGCGGCTGCACCGGCTGCACCCGGCGGGGCGCTGATGCCTGCTGCGGCGCCTGGACCTTCGCTGCGCGACTTCGGGGGTGTCGGCCGAGTTGGCACTCCGCGATGCAGCTCCTGAAGGCGCTCTGGGCACTCGCAGGGGCCGCGCTCTGCTGCTTCCTCGTCCTGGTGATCCATGCACAGTTCCTCAAAGAAGGTAATTGTCCCCCGGCGCGCAACCGGTTCCCCCCACCGGAGCCCTGTGCACCCAGGGCTTCCGGCACCTTCCACCGCCGCCGGGCACCGAGCCCCACCGAGGCTCCATGAGCGCCGCTGCGGGGCAGGAGCGGCCGGTGGCGCGAGCCTACCCCGAGCTCCGCGTGCGATCCGTTAGCGGGTGGCGTGCAGGGCGCGGATGAGGCTGGGACTGCTCGGGCCTCACCACCTCCTGTGTTTGTCCCCGAACCCGGGCCAAAGCCCAGGATGCCATTCCCATCCTCTGCCCCGCATGGCTCGGTGGCAGTGGTGCCTGCCCGCATGCCATCCACTCTCGGTAGGTGGCACCAGCGCTCCACTTTGGTTAACCTGGCTGGGGCCAGTGCTGAGCCTGGCCTGGGCTTGAATGGGTTGGGGGCTGGGGATGCAAAGGTGTCAGGCAGAGGACTGTGACCATGTACATGTTGCTTTCCAGAAGGGCTTGGGGACCTATGGCCCCAGGCTAAGTGAGCGGAAGTCCTCATCTCCAGGGTGCCTAGCCCCACTCAAGTTCTGGCCCCTTTGCCCTCCTGGTCCCCTCTAGATTGCGGGGCTGTCTGGTCCAGGTCTCTGGACTCGGTGGAGACTGTTCAGGTTGAACTCAGGTAATCACTGTGACCTTTTGGGGATGTGTTCTCTGGCCTTTGGTTAATGTCCTGGCAGGCAGTTTTGGTGGGAGCCCAGGACACCCCTTTGGAAACTTCCTGGCTTCTGGTAGTTCCTCTGGCTCACTGTCTTGGTCTCCCAGCTTTGATACCTCTGGGCTCAGCCTGCCCTGCCAGTGTGGGTGGGAACTGAGGTGCAGCTTCTCATGTGTTGCTGCTGTAGGGTGTTGCCTGGTACCCTTACCCACCCGTGGCCATGCCAGCAATGCCTCGTGGTCCCTTAAACTGTCAGGGAATACTGAGCACTGGAAAGAGCCCATGTGAATTCCCGGTACAGCTGTCCTCACTAGCTCTCTGCTGCTAGAGGAAAGGCTGGCAGCCGCCTTTGGCTTCCCAGCCTGAGGAGATCCACCTGGGCTCTGGGAGCACCTGTGGCCTGCTCCACAGCCCCTTGATTTCAGGGGCTGGTCTTGAGAAGCAGAGGAGGGAGCTGGGAGAGACCAGCCTGTTGGCTGCAGGCTGGTGGGCCTGCTCTGCTGAGGCTCACTGTTCCTTCCTGGAGTTGGTTGGACCCCGTGTTTCTGAAAGCTTAGGTGAGCCGTTTCAGGAGTGGGTGGTTCTGCCTCAGGGCTGGGGTCCTCTGCTACCGGGATGGCTCTTTCTGGCCAAAGATTCTTTTCCTCCAGGCACTCTCCACAGTGCCTTCCTTAGTTGGTATCGCCTTGTGGGGGTCCATCATACAGTACACCCCAGATACCAAGTCATGGGGTCCCTGTGCTTCAAGACCTTGTTTGAACCCCAACTTCCCTGCCCTTCACACCACTCTGTTGACCTCTGGGGGCGTCCATGCTCTTAGTAAGTCAGAGCTTCTCTGAGTTAACTAAGACTACCTGAGTCACTGTGCTGTGATAAGCATTGATTTGTGACCGCAGGAGGTGCTGGCCATTTAGAGACATGTGGCCCAGTGGGTGGGTCCCTTCTGCCTTGCTGGGTGGGAATGGACTCGTTCCCGAGGTATCCAAGCTCTTGGACTCTGTCTTTTGATTAAGAGGAAAGTTCTTGTGACTTAGGTGGCTTAGGCAAGGTCACATGAGCAGTATGCTTTAGCAGTCCTGTTCTGGAATCGAGAGGACTGTTCCCCTCTCCTGGGGTGGCAGGATAGCCCTTCACAGCAGCCTGGACATATGGATGTCCATGCTGTGGCAGATGATGTGATAAGGAAGAAGGTAGGATGTGCTTGGCATGGGGGTCTGGGGACCTGCCAAAGACACAGTGTCTTTGAGGCAGCTCTTGAGGAAAAGTCTAATTGTTTACTTGGCTGTGTAGGGCTTGTGAGCCCTGTTGTCCACCGCTGCTGGTCTTTGTGCCACTGGGTCCTGGTACCCTGAACCTCATGCCTCTGTTGGAAAGGTCGGGGTGACATCCCTGTCCATACTGCAGTGGCTTTTTGGCCCCTAAAATCAGGGGCCAGAGCCTCAGAATGGGCCTTGGTGTGCGGTGTCTGGATACACTTCCCAGGGGAGGCACAGGGCCCTTCCTGGAGGACTGGGCTGTAGACAGGAATACACTGGGGATGGGGGGTGGCAGCGGGGACAATTGTGACTTGTTCCCTGGGGTTGGAGTGGGAAAGAGCTCTTTAAATAGCCATTTCCATGAATCTGGTTTCTTCAGGGGTGAAGAATGGGGGGCCCAGGGAGCCATTTTTCTATACTTTGCTTTTGTGTGGAGATACAGGCCACCCCGTGGCTAATCCATCCCCCTCTGGCTGGTCTGCCTTGCAGCGATTGCGAAGATGAATAGGACTGTGAACCCAGAGTCGAATTATGGTCCTAATTGCAGCCCTGGCTTGTCCAGTCTCTGTAAGAACAGGTCTTGTCCATCCGGCCTGCTCACCGAGGTAGTCAGTGGGTTGGGGGTGGGTGAGCCTAGCTAAAGTATGGCGTTCAGGCATCGGAGTGGGGGTCCCAACCATCCTCCGGGGAGCTCATCTGTCATGCTTGTGAGGGCCTGTGTGGACTGTCTTCTATGAGCTAGGACAGGCCAGAGCCGGTTGCTTCATGGAAATAGAAGGGGCGTGAGATGTAAGTTAAGCGGAGGTGAGAGACCGTCCCTGCGCTTCCTAACCTGTGATCGCAGGATGTGGCGTTAGGCCTACAGCTGGAATTAGGAAAATTTCCTCTGCTCAGAGATTTGAGGTTTGACTCTTTTCCTTACAAATCCTTTTGACGGCAGGGCGAGTATTGCATAGACCAAGCGTACTACTAAAAAGCCTCCTTCTCGGGGTAATATTGAAGACTTGCTGGGGAGTTTAGTGCCTGGTTCCAGCCCCCCCCCCCGACACAATGCCCTTAGCACTTTAATTCCTGGGTACTTTCAGAGTCCTTTTTCACAGTGTGCCTTTGGCAGCCACTCTGAGGGCTGACTGTTGATTGAGTAAATAGGAGTCAACTTTAGTTAATTATTTTAGAAGTCAAGCAGCGTTCTGTGAACGTGCGTGTCCAGACTGAGGGGTACACTCAACTCTGTCAAGCACACCAGCAGTATTGTGTTAACTCTGACTCTGACGGGTCATTAATTGGTACCAAATGTACAAAATTCACAACCATCCCAGGGTACATGTATGTGTTACATCAAGTCAGTTTGTTTTTATTTTTACATTTGCGTGTGTGCGTGCCTATGTGTTATGTGTCTCTGTATTTGTGCATATGCACGTGTGAACTTTGCATGTAGAGGCCAACCTTGAGTGTTGTTCCCGAGGCATTGTCTGTCTTTTGAAACAGCATCTTACTGGCCTGCAGATTGCCAGTTAGCCCACCACCCCTGCTTCTCCAGTTCCTAGGTTAAAAGCACATGCCATCCTGACAGGCTTCCTTCGTTCCTTTTACCCTCTGTGAGTTCTGGCCTCAAACTCGTATCCTCACACTAACAAGGCAAGCACTTTCCTGATCAAGCTATCTCCCCAGCTGTAGAACAGTTTATTTTTTAAAAAACGAGCAAAGAATTTGGGAAATGCATCATAGTTCTGGACCCTAAAGAATTCATAAACACTATCAATTGAGTTCTTAAAATTCCTGCTATAGATATGTGCATGCATGTTTTCTGAAACAGCCTGTGGCCCTGGGGAGGGACTGGAGGGGCCCATTTGGGGTTGGGTTCCCTGAGGCTGTTTGGAGCAGCCTGGCTGTTCTTGGAGGAGGCTGAGCTGTGCCTGGCTTCTGCTCAGATCCTATAATAACAGGGGTGATGGGAGGCCTGAAGCCTGAGTGTTTAAGGAAAGGGATTTCGGTAGCCCCTGGAGCCGTCCTCAGCTCCCACAGCCAGGATGGCCTCACACCCTGGGGCTGCATACAGAGGGGCTCCAGCCTCACACCCTGGGGCTGCATACAGAGGGTCTCCAACTTCACACCTGGGGCTGCATACGGAGGGGCTCCAGCCTCACACCTGGGGCTGCATACAGAGGGGCTCCAGCCTCACACCCTGGGGCTGCATACGGAGGGACTCCAGCCTCACACCCTGGGGCTGCATACAGAGGGGCTCCAGCTTTGCCTGGAGCCCTCACGGGATCCCCAGAGCTACCTTCCTGACCCTTCTCGGGTTCAGAGCTCTACTAGGGATGTGATGGGCCAGGGCATGGGGCCCTGCCCGTGCCGGTCCCCCGCTCCTCCCTACCTAGCTGCCTGCCAACTTTCTGAGAGGCCAGGTAAAGCAAGGACTGCCGGGGAAGGGAGGGGTGGCAAAGGCGTTCAAAATAACCGGCTCCTTTATCATCACTTACTATCGCTCCTCCTGTGACACAGAATCTAAATAAAACCCACACTCCCCATAATGGGATTCTCATCGGCTGAATGTCTGAGAACTGTAAAAGTTAAAACATGAAGGGGTTGGCAATGGAGGTGACTGCATGCTGGCTCACCACGGCCCGAGGAAGGCGGGAGTCTGAAGTCTGATTTCCCCAGCTCTCCTGAACAGGGCAGGGAAGGCCTTTCAGAGCTGAGTGGTGGTAGGGCTGAGCTGTGCTGGGATGTCTGTCGGCTGTGCACTCAGGTGGCCTGGCCCCAGGGCTGCTTTTCCCATCGAATCTTTAGGCCTGCTTCCTCTTCAAGCCAGGCCAAGGAGGATTTCTGCCTCTCCACCTGGACAACCTGTGACTTCTGCTCCTGCGGCAGTGCTGAGCACCACACGGGGTCACCAGCAAGGGAGAAGGCCAGTGGCATTGGCTCTGGTGGGCTGGCTGTGTGGCTTAGCCCAGGTGGCGTGTAGAATGTGTGTATGTGGTGTGTATAGCTGGGTATATGGGGATTCAGAACCGGGGTCTTAGGATATCCATGATGACTTTTTTATATGCAGGTGTTTGTGTGTACATGAAGATGATTATACGTTAATTAAATTCTCGTAGGTGTTTATAATTTGCATAAGCATATACATTTATGAACATACATTATGAGCATGATTGAAAATACAGATGTTAATGAGGGTGGTGGTGTGGGCTCCCCTCCTCGGGTGTATGTACAAGTGAGCCAATGGGTCGTGTGTGGATGCCTTCAGTCTACTGTGGCCTGAACATACATGAAATAGGCGATGTGACTCACGGGGTTAGAGTCGGCCTGCAGCACACTGACATAGCTCACACACTGTGTAGTGAATGGACTCAGCCCCTTTACCACCCACTTTGCCACCCATAGGCCCTGTCCCCTGTGTGGCGACCCCTCCTCAGGGCTCCTCTCTCCCTTTCCCTTGAATGTCTGCAACTTAACCCACCCTTGTCAGCAAGGCATGACCTGTAGCACCTGACCACAAACAGACACCACAGGAGACTCCATGTACAAACCAAGTATGTACAACACATATGCATGCCACACACATCACATGCCACACATACACTCTGAATGCATGCCACACACGTCACATACCACACATACACACACTCTGAATGTATGCCACTCACATCACTTGCCACACATACACTCTGAATATACATATGCCATTACAACCATATCACATGAACCACTTATATACACATTCCATACCGCCACTATGTGCACATCATGTATTAACACCACATACACTCACACTACGTATAAACTATGCCACATTTACACAGATCTCACACACACACACACTGCATTCCACATTAAGCACAGTACATGCGCACCACACAACCCACATGTACCACACACAGAATCCCACATATACATAGGACATATTAACACCTCATGCACACATACTACCCCCACACCAAGTGGGCACACATGCCACACATACACAGGATACACACAGAACATATACACACACTATACACCACAAGTTTTAGTTTGCTTTTCTGTTGCTGTGGTAAACACCGACCAAACTCAGCTTGGGGAGGAAAGGGTTTATTTGATTCACAGGTCACAGTTCCTCACTGAGAGAGACCAGGGCAGGAACTCCAGCAGGAACCTGGAGCAGGGGCCATGGAGGAATGCTGCTGACTGGCTCGCTGCCCTGGCTGCTCAGCTACCTTTCTTATACAGCCCAGGCCACCTGCCCAGGGATGGCACTGCCCACTGAGGGCTGGGCCCTCCTACATCAATTAGCATTTAAGAAAATGCCACATAGACATGGCCTCAAGCCAGTGTGATGGAGGAAGCTCCTCAGTGAGGCTCCCTCTTCCCTGGAGTGTCAGGTGACAGCCGACTCTAACTCTGATACCACATAAGCACAGCACATTCACACCAAACACAACTCACATGAATCACTAACACACAGCACATACTAGCACCTTACATATCCATACTAACCCCACAGTACGTATGTACAAAGGCCACAGAACTGCACATATATGCCACATATCACACACACACACTGCACACAACACAAGCACAGCACATACACACACCACATGTATCACTCTCCCTCAGCACATACTAGTGCCGTATATACCCATGTACACAGGCCACACAACTACATATATATCACATACCATATACATACATACACTGCACACCACAGAAGCACAGAAGACGCACACCAAACACACAACATGCATCATACACATACCCCATACTTACATAGTACACATTGGCCCCTTGTGCACATATACTATCCCCCACACCACATAAACACACATGCCACATATATGAAACACTTGCATAACATATATATAGCATACACTACACATGCCATATACATATTACATATACCTACCACATGTACATGCACACCAAATGTGCCACACATCTACCACACATATCACATGCATAGCACATGAATATCACATGCCACAAAGCAAACACTACATATACTCCAGAGCACATATGCACAACACATACATTGTAGCACCTGAGCTGCCACACACAGATACGGTGCACACGATGTCTGCACTCCACACAAAAAATACACACCACATAAAAATGCACACCATAGAAACATCCATGTAAATCACATCAACACCATGTACCACACTACCACTTTACACGCCTCACAGACTACATTTCACACACCCCACGCAAACAGAACATCCACACAAACATGTCACATCTGCAAACACATAATGCACACAATCACATGCAAACACATGCCACATATGCAAATACATACCATACACATCACATGAAAACACCACACACGCAAATGGAATACATGTAAACACATACCACATATCGTATGCAAATACACCACACATGTAAGCACACACCAGGCACAAACACATACCACACATGCAAACATACAACATACATCTCATGCAAACACAAACTATACATGTAAGCACACAGTACACACATGCATACACATCACACATACACCACACATGCAGACACACACCTCACACACAGCACGCTCAAACCCAGGCCATATGTGCAGTCACACCCACACATTCAGGCACCACACGCCCTACCCCCACTGTGTTCTTATGCAAGGGTGGTGGAAGGTGGGCCCACATCAGGCCTGGTCTCTGCTCTTGATGCTCAGGCTGCACCTGGCACCATGCAGCCAGGGCTTTCCACAAGGTTCTGGAAAGGGGTTGGTTGTCCAGAGGATGGGCAGGCAGTATATTTTCACAGATGAAGAGAGAAGGGTGGCCCAGTGAGAAAAAGGTGCAGGCCTTGGCCCCCAGGGCTTGGACCCCGAGGTCAGTGGAAGACAATCTCAGGTGGCCACACACAGCAAACAGGGGGCACACCAGCTGGGATGGCCCAGATCCCGCCCAGAGGATCAGTGGCTAAGCACCAGCACCATGACGAAGTGGTCCTGGCTTCCACTTCCCTGCCTGGGCCCCCCTCACTGCTGCCTCCCCTGTACTGGGTAACTTTAGTGTCAACTTGACACACCTAGGTTGAGGGAGTTTCCTCCATTGGACTGGCCCATGGCCATGTCTGTGGGGCATCTCTTTGATTTTTGAGTGATGTGGGAGGGCCCAGCCCACTGTGGGTGGTGCCACCCCTGGGCCACTTGTTCAGTGTTGTATGGGAAGGCAGGGCTGAGCAGGGGCCAGGGGAGCAATACAGTAAACAGCGTTCCTCTATAGCCTGTGCTCTGCTCCTGCCTCCAGGTTCCGGCCCTCAGTTCCTACCTTGGGCTCCCTGATGCACTGTGATCCAGAAGATGTAAGCCAAACTCTTTCCTCCCCAAGTTGGTAGTGGTCAGAGTGTTGTCACAGCAATGGAGAAATAAACTAGGACATCCCCCAAGCATGGCTTTTCCACCTCTCAGGTCTCCGCCGTGCTCCAGCACAGGTCCTGATGGTGGGTGACTCCTAGGGCATCCAGGGAAGGGCCTGGCCTGCCTCCACATCCTCTGAGCACTGTGACTGCCTGTGTCCTCTAACCTCCCTGGTCTGGGGGGGTCCCTTAAGTAGGACAGGCCTCTAGAACCTTCCCTGTAAGAGGAACTTCCCACAAAGAAAGTGAGGCCCTGTCACCAGCATGAGGGGCAGGTGGTCACAAGATCCACTTCCACACAGGCCTGCTTCCACACAGATTGGCCTCCACCCACATCTGTTTCAGGACTGGGGTCAAAGCTGGGGTCTAGCGCACAGGAAGAAGTTAGAGCAGACGTGGTCGCTGGCCTCGTGGGGGTGATGGGGCACCTCAGCCCCATGCTTTGCCCTCTTGGAGAGGCCACCAGCGGGTGTGCCCACTGAGAGTGAAAGAGGTCACGGCTTTTTCCGGAAGGCTGGCTCCTTTGGTTATTAAGTGCTCAGGTAACGGTGACCACCATATCCACCTGGTACTGCTGCAAGGGTCACTCAGTAGGGCCAGGAGAGGGTGAGAAGTCTGCTGTGTGCGATGGGCAACAGCTGCCTGTGGCTGCCCCGTTCCCCAGCAGGGCCCTGTGCTAAACTCGAGAGCTGGGCCTGTCTGGGAGCTCACTGTGTTTCTGTGGCACCAATGGAGCCCAAGGTAATGGGCTGGCACCTCCAGAGAAAGGAACATCGGCAGTGGGGAAGAAGTGGTACCCCACAGGAAGACCTGGCTTGGGGTCGTCCCTGTGTCCTGCTGAGCCCTGGAATGCTCAGCCTGGCCCCTTTGGGTGCCATCACTCAGAGCCCTGCCTGGCCTCTGCTGTGCACAGCTAGTGACCTGCATGATGCCCAAGCCGTCTTAGACCTTTCCCCAGCATGCAGCCACTTTGTTAGAAATGGGACCCAGGCCCACCCCAGAGATCTGGAGTTCCACGTCACAGGGGTCTAGGTGCCGAGCCCCAGGGAGCCTCCAAGGCCCACCAGTGCATCCGATCAGGCCAACCTGTGCTGAATGTGGCTACCTGATGCTTAGTGTCGCCGGGAAGAAGGAGTAGACTGCAGAGCTATGGTGCCCATGGGCACCGTCAGCCCTCAGTTGATCCATTTTCTGTCTCCGAGGACACGTTAGAAGAAGAGCCTGGTCTGACGTGGGGAGTGGGTACTCCCCTGCAGCTGCTCAGTCCACCTGTGTGGGGATGGCTCCAGCCAGAGCTCTGGGGGTGCTCCAGCAGTGCCTCATGACATCCATGTTTGCTCACTTGATTCTTCCTTCGCCCAGTCATGTGTGCTGATGACTTTGTTCTGTGTTGAATGTAGCGTGTAGAGGTCATTTTTGTCAGGGGACATGCCCCCCCTGAAATCATTAGTACCCTTCTGCTAAGACCCTCAGTGGCCTCAGATGTGTGGTCTGCCTCTGAGGAGTTGCCCTCTGTCAGATGCAGCCTAGGGTCTGCAGCTCTTAAGTTATATGCCTCCTGTGTAGACAGAGGACCTACTGGGTGGCGAAGGGGAAGCTGGCCAACAGGCAAAGCTGGGATTCCATGTAGCCAGCAGCTGGGCCTGGCAGGTGTGGGCCTCAGGAAGGTATTTGGAAAACTATCACCTCAGGCCCCAGGATGGTGACACTTGCTAATTTTGCACTGTGCTGAGGTTTGTGGGTTCCTGGTCCACAGGATGAAGCCCCGAAGGGCCTGGAGATGGATGATGTCGGCGGGAGTGTCCACAGAGGTATCTGGTCCCCTGACTTGTGGGTTTTCTGTGTGGGAGTCAGATGGAGGTCCTCTGTCTATATAACCCCTCACACCCAGGCCCATTCCGGCCCTGTTTATGCTTTTATGGGCTGGGTTTTGCTTCAGGGGTCTCTGAAGTCAGGATGCACGGGGTGCTACAGCCTGCCTGCTCCCTGGCCCCTTGGACTTCTCAGAGGTCTGTCCTGATGTGGAACGTCATCGGGCAACAGGCACCTGCCCCTTCCCTGGTCAATTATCACCTTGTTTAGGGCTGTTTAGCTCCAGAAGAGAGGGAGATGGGCTGGGCTACTCAAGGTCTCCGTAAGCAAGCTCTGTCTGCTCATTGGGGGCCCCTGCAGAATACCAGAGCTCTTTGTGGGATAACTGAATGGCTGCAGGGTCGGCGTGTGCCTGGACACAAGGGTGAAGCCACTGCAGCACAGACAGGGCACAGATTCTAGATTGGGCCTGACTATGGACACGGTACTGGCAGGTGACCAAGGTGCCAGTTCTCGGCTGTCACCTCATTCAGTCTTCACCCTACTCTCAAGGAGAGTGACGGTTTCAAGACTTCCCTTGGAGAAACTGAAGGGCAGAGGCACAAAGTCTTGGCCATAGCTCCAGAGGTAAGAGCTTGGGCCCCAGGCGAGGGCCAGGTAACCATCCTAGAGTACCCCTATGATCTGGTCTAGGGCTGCTTCAACTGTGTGCCCTGGAAGGTCAGCTGGGTGGTTGGGGTCTACCCGCAGGACAAGGGCTCACTAGAAGGCTCAGAAGGGTGGGAGGCCACCTTCAAAGGACGTCAGAGCCCCTGGACTGCCCTTGAGGCGGCCCGTTTGAGTCATGGTGAGCTGCTGCACCTGAGCTCTGGGGCTCAGGCTGGTTTCTGGGCTGTGGTCTCTGGCCCCAGGAGGAAATGCAGAGCGAACACTGCTGTGTATTGCTGTACTGCCTTTTGGCCATGCTGCTCCCTCCCTCCTGTCCCATCTCGGGCAGCACAAGTCTTGCTGCTTCTAGGTCTGTGTCGGGGTGAGTGAGGGACCCTCTAGAAGGAGACCCAGCTAAAGCCTTGGGAGCCTGTGGGCAGACCCATCCCCAGGATTGTCCTATGTGGAGCCTGCCAGGCCCACGTGGTCTTTCCGGGTATATTTAGAAGAGGTCACACAGCCTTTAAAGTACACGCTTTTCAAAGCCAGCTTCTGCCTCAGAGAAGGTGGATTTTATTAGCCAATTCCCTTCATTCTTGGGAGCACAGAGGCAGCGAGTGGGCCCTCCGATTGGCCTTGCTGATACAGCCCTAGCCCTCCTTTATAAATAAACTCCAGCTTCGAAGAGCTACAGAACGCGTCACCAGACCTCCTGTCCCCAGGGAGCACCTGCACAGTGACAGCTTCCTGTTCTTCCTGCTTGTTGCCATGGGGACAGCCTTGATAGACATGCTGGCCTCCTTTTGGTATGCAAGTACTGAGTGCTTGCTGTATGTAGGCATGGGCTGTGTGCTGGGGGGAGGCAGTTGGGGTGACTGCCCAGGGTCCTCTGAGATATGTGTAGAAGGTTGGAACAGGAGCACAGTTCACACCTATAAGGGTACCCCTAGGGGTCAGTGGGTCAGTGGTGGGTCCCTAAACAGGTAGTCCCAGAAACTCCTTGTGTCTTGATCTGGCTAAAGGTGCAATTATGGAGTCACTGCAGATGTGCCTAAACCCAGTGACAAACCCTTTTAGAGATGAGACACCTCCCCCACACATGCAGACACACGTAGACACACACAGACACACACATAGAGACACACAGACACAGACATATACACACAGACACAGGCACACACACAGACACAGACACACACAGACACACACATAGAGATACACAGACACAGACATATACACACACAGGCACACACACAGACACAGACACACACAGATACACACACACACACACACACACACACGGAGGCAGAGGAGGAAACTTGTGAAGATAGAGGCAGAGGCTCAGGGTTACTGTAGGACTCCTTCCCTGGAGCCTGTGGAGGGAACACAGCCCTGACATCGTCTGCCAAAGCAGGTATGTATTGTTTGGTACAGCTTGTGGTGAACTGAGGGGAGGGGGGTCCAGGCTACATTGGCAGCACACACAAATCATAGAGGGATCTTTTTAAAAAAAAGATTTATTTTTATGTACACAAGTGTTTCGCCTGCATGTTTGTATGTGCAACATGTGCGTGCAGTGCCCATGGAGACCAGAACTGGAGTTACATATGGTTGTGAGCCACCATGTGGGTGCTGGGAACTGAACCCAGGTCCTCTGCAAGAGCTCTTAACCACTGAACCATCTCTCTAGTCCATGTAGAGTAATCTTAACACACAGGGGCTCCAGCCCACCTGTGTGTATGTGTCAGGGCAGGGGCAGGGGAGGGGGGGAGGGCTCCACACACTGTGGCTCCTGGGTGGCATCAGATTCTAATTCATCTCTCCTGGGCTTCCTAGAAGGCCTTGCAGGTCAGGTTCCCCATCCTCACAAATGGGAAGGTACTTTCTTGATAGGGAGAAGGGATCCCACAGGAATGGATTCCTCCTGAATTGGGGCTTCAAGTAGAAGCTGGTTTTTCCCAAGAGGCTGGATTGGGATGGGCAGCCCAGAATTCCTACCATGTCTCCTCACATCACTGCAGCCTCTCCCAATCAAGGGCACACACCACTGTTGGCCTGAAGATGGCTCTATTCGGGATACGGATGGGGCAGGGGCAGGGGAGGGGGGGAGGGCTCCACACACTGTGGCTCCCAGGTGGCATCAGATTCTAATTCATCTCTCCTGGGCTTCCTAGAAGGCCTTGCAGGTCAGGTGCCCCATCCTCACAAATGGGAAGGTACTTTCTTGATAGGGAGAAGGGATCCCACAGGAATGGATTCCTCCTGAATTGGGGCTTCAAGTAGAAGCTGGTTTTTCCCAAGAGGCTGGATTGGGATGGGCAGCCCAGAATTCCTACCATGTCTCCTCACCTCACTGCAGCCTCTCCCAATCAAGGGCACACACCACTGTTGGCCTGAAGATGGTTCTATTCGGGATACAGATGGCATTTTTCATTTTAATGGCATCACTTTACTTTTATGGCTACTTTCTATTTATGGCAGTGGTGCTGGCTCTATTTACAAGGTGAGGGAAAGTGTCTTTTTCATAGCAGATGGGTGCATGGGGAAGCAAGGTTGCGGCCAAGTCACTGGAGTCATAGGGTGAGTGGGACATGTTGGTGGGATGTGTTTATTTGGTACCACTAAGTGCCCGGAGCTCAGAATGGGCTGAGCCAGTGTTGACGGTTGATGGAACAGGGAAGTCATGGTTGGTGTGGTGGGCAGGGGGTCTGTGGCTGTAGCTGTGGATACTCTGGGGAGCTCTGGATTGGCCCAGAGGCCACTGTGGGCCCCAGCCTGAAGGGATCTGCTTAGGTATTCACAGTGAGCTGAGGTCAACGTGACCTCCCTGCCATGGGGGATCTGAGGGATAAGGGCTCCACAGTGCATTCTGGTATGGAGAGGCGGGTGTGTCCTGCAGCTGTGGTAATGAACAGTTACAGACTAGACACCTTAAAGTAATAGTTTATCTTCTTCCAGTTTGGAGGTCAAAAGTAATGCCTAAGTGCCAGTAGGTTTGGTCCACTGGGGGCATCTGGGGCAAATCTATCGTAGGCCTCTCTCCTGGCCTCTGGTGGTCCTTGGCAGCTGTGGGGCTTCCTGGCTCATGCTGAAGTTGCTGTCTCTGTAAGTCCTCGCATCTGGTCTCCTGTAGGACAGCTGTCATGGCACTTAGGCCCACTTAGCCTAGTTGGTCTCATCTCTGGATATTTTACTATGTTCCAAGAATGGCTGGTTTCCAGGGTTCAGTGGACACGTCTTTGGGGCCATTCCTTAGCCCCACTGTGCAGAATTACACCTTCAGCACTGGCCTCGGTGTCAGTCAGCTCTGAGGTCTTGGGAATCCCTTGAGCAGCACCTGTGACCACTTCCCATTGGAGGAAGTTCGAGGCCCTCCCGTGAGGCCAGGTAGGGACTGCAGTCTGCATATGCCTGCTGAGGCCGGTGCCCTCCACAGCTGGTTCTGCCTGAGGGTTCTGGTTGGGTCCCTTCTCTCCATCCTGGGTCTGCCGTCTAGGATCAGAGCTGATTGCTGGGACTAATGTATACACTGGCCTGGGATGGTACCACTTGGAGTCTGGGAGCCTCTATCCATTTGGAAGCTTATTTTAACTTTTCTGTTTTCCTTTTGTGTTTCAAATAAAATTGCAAAAAACAAAAAAACCAAAAGAAAAAAAAACCCAAATCAAAAACCAAACCCAGTACAGTCTGACATTTGTATCCAGTTCCCCTAAAGGCATTTTTTTTTATTACAACTGGACTAGACTGTGGACAATTTAGTAGTAACTTGGTATGTTATTAAAAATGTGATCCTAATGCTTATTTGTTTTATTTGTGATTTATTCTTCATTTGTTTTCCTTAATTGAAAGTGAGGTAGTCCTGGCAGCCTTTTATTAAGCGAGAACCGAGCATTTGGGCGAGTGAGTCATTACTCTGTCATCTCAGGGGTCTGTGAACAGGAAGGAGGAGGTGGTTCCTGTTTCCCAGGGAGGGTGGTCCACAGTGACCACTGGCACCTGTCAGGGCTCAGGGGATGCCCAGGGCTGTGAGGTGACCAGCCTGTCCTTCCTAGTCTGAGACCCCCATCCCCTCATTTACCCTAGCTTTGTTTTTCCTGTTGATGCAGTAAAAAGCTCTGATAAAGGCAACTTAAAGGAAAGGTTATTTGTTGTTTTTAGCTCACAGCTCCAGATTACAGTCCATCAGGTCCTGGGTCAGAAAACAGCAGTGCGCACGTGCCTGCCTGGGAGAATGGTACTGCCCATGGTGGGTCTTCCCATGACAATAAAACGTCATTGATAGACTCTCTCACAGACATTCTGAGAGGCCCTCTTCCAGGTGATTCTAGATTGTGTCAAGTTGACAGGGACAATGCCCTTGCACTACTGCGCACACATCCAGCCTCCAGGGCTGCGGTCTGAGTTGCGCTGAGCGAGGGGCATTGATCAGTGAGAACTTGGTGGTCAGTACGGTTAGTCTAAATTTCGTCAGGAGACACAGGTGATGAAGTATCTCTGAGCACTGTAGGAGGAGCCCTGGGCAAGAAGCTTGGGGTCTGTCCTAGTTTGTCTCTTCATTGCTGTGACAAACACTCTCACCATTACCAGCTTGGGGAGGAAAGGGTTTATTTAGCTTACATCTCCTGGGTCACAGTTCATCAGGGAGCCCAAGGTAGGAACTCAGGGCAGGAATCTGGAGGCAGGAGCTGGAGCACAGGCCATGGAGGAACACTGCTTACTGGCTTGCTCCCCTGGCCCCTGCTCAGCCTGCTTTCTTATGCAACACAGGCCCACCTGCCCAGGGGTGGCACCGCCCACAGTGGGCTGGGCCCTCCCACATCACTCATCAATCAAGAAGGCGCCCCATAGACATGGCCACAGTCCAGTTCAATGGAGGCAATTCCCAAATTGAGGCTCCCTCAACCCAGGTGTGTCAAGTTGACAGTAAAGCTATCCAGCACAGGGTCTGTCATTTTAGTATCTACTGTTGTGTGCTGGGTCTGGGGGTCCTCGGAGTTGGATGAAGGGGAGGGGATGGTTCATAGGAGGGTAGCCCCACCTGCAGCCGTAGGAACCATGATGCCCCTGTGCAACCCGTGTAGAAACCGTAGTTAGAAGTAGCAGGCAGCCCCAGGAGTGTGGTTGCTGCAGTATGTCCGTAACCGGTATCATATTGGAAGCTGTCTGTCACCCTCTCCTTGAGTGATCACTTCTGCTGGATTCCAACCTGGGTGTCTGACGCATGTCCCCAGTAGTCTGCAGCACTAGGCATGGCCTCTGGTTTGTAAAACAGGGTTTTAGACCTGGTTATCCCAGGATATTGAAAGGAAGGGCAGTAGACCCTGAAGAACATCTGATAAGGGCCCATGCCCCTCATTTTGCAGATGAGTAAACTGAGGTTCAGGGAACAGAGTGGCTTGCCCAAGTTACTAGGCGTGAGTTATTAATGGTGTTGGCAGATGTCAGGAGGAAATGGCTTTTCAAGCTGTGAGACTGGTGCAGGTGGGTGTGTGGGATGGGGTAATGGGGCATCTGTGTCAGAGACTGGTGCAGGTAGGTGTGTGGGCTGGGGTAATGGAGCATCTGTGTCAGAGACTTTTGCAGGTGGCTGGGATGGGCTGGAGTATGCAGGACTCAGCCTGGCAGGATTTAAGTTGCAGAGACACTTGACTGGCCCAGTGTACCAGTGCAGCAAGTGACCATGTTGGTGCCTGTGTTAAAAGCCTGCTTTGGGTTCCAGTCGCTGTTGGGCACCTCCCACCGTTTGTGTCCAGCAGTGGTCTGGGGCTAGGAGCAGTGTGGTGAAGTGGGGTTGGTGAATTGGGGTCCTGTCCAGCTATGGCCATCCTGCAAACCAACTACTCATGCCCATCTGACAAATGAAGTAAAACTCTTGGAATGTTACTTCCTTTTCCCGTCTTATTGTGTTGGTGGAGGCTTCCAGATGGACTGTGTGTGGCCTCCGTTATGAGGATAGAGCTGGTTGCAAGGTGGGCAATGCCTACCATCCAGTAAGTCCCAGTCTGTGCTGGCTACTCTCTGTTTTGTTTTGGGTTTTTTTTTTTTTTTTCATTGAGTCTTCTTTTAAAGAGCCATGGTCTCCTGGGAGGCCAGTTGTGAACGTGGCAGAACATGACTCACTACTGTGCCAGTCCTCGGAGCTGTGCTCTTTCTGCCTGCAGACAGCTGCATATGTGCTCCCGTGCTTGGGACGGCACAATGGGCCAGGGAGCAGCACCGAGCTGCCCCATCCTTGAATGGAGACCAGGTCCAGGGAGTGGATTATCCAGCAAACTCTGAGTGGTCCCTGGTTATAGGACCCACTGATGTGGGTGTGTTGAGGGTTGGGGTAACCAGAGGGGTCCTCAGGGTGTATACATGTAAGGAGACCCCCGATAATGTTCCTGACACCAAGCACACATGTGTGAACTGGTACATAGATGCTCCGTTGTGTTATATACATGTTACTGGAGGTCCGGCCTGTGGAGTAGAATCAGGGCTCCACCTCCCAACTGGCAGCTGCTGCTCTACTGAGGATTGGTACTTGGTGCCTGTGCTATGAAGGCAGACCTTCCAGACAGGGATGTGTCCATCAGCAAACAAGATCAGTGCTCCCTAAATACAAAGCTCTCCTGTTCCATCAGCTGCCCTGCACGTGTTTCTGGCTAACTTTGTAGCCTCAGTGTGGCATCCAGAGGCCTCTGTAGAGGCTGGTCTGGGATTTGGTAGCCTGTTTTTCTTGTGTGCACTACAGAGATGACAGAGGAAGGATTTCCAAGTATGTGGTCATATGGCTGGATGGATGACTGGACAGATGATGGTGGAATGTGAGGATGGGTGGATGTGATGATGGATGTGAGGATGAATGGATGTGAGGATGGATCTGAGGATGGATCTGAGGATGGATGAATGTTATGATGGATGTGAAGATGGATGGGAGGATGTGAGGATGAATGTGAGGATGAATGTGAGGGTGGTTAGATAGATGTGAGGATGGATGGATCTGAGGATGGATGAATGTTACGATGGATGTGAAGATGGATGGATGGATAGATGTTAGGTTGGATGGAGTTCTCAATGCAGAGCTGTGGCCACCATGCCCCCATATCATGTCTCCCCTGAGACCTGAGAGGTCGTTTCCAGGTGGAGAAGAGCTTGGCTCCTGCATGCTCTTGTCAGCCCAGAGCAACTCTCAAGGACTCCCTTGCCCCATCAGTGCCATAGTGGGCAATTCTGTTTAACGGTCTCTGTAAGATTTGCTGTTCCTGGCTTACACTAGTGTGCACAGCCCCCATTAGATGACTCTGGAAATCAGCATCCCCATGAGCCCCATGCTGAGCTCCCAGTTTTACTTTGGAATTGCCTCGAGCATAACGTGAGCAGTGGCCAGCTGTGTGTGTGACCAGCTCTGTGTCTGTCTGTGACCAACTCTGTGTCTGTGACCAGCTCTGTGTGTGTGACCAGCTCTGTGTCTGTCTGTGACCAGCTCTGTGTGTCTGTGACCAGCTCTGTGTGTGTGACCAGCTCTGTGTCTGTCTGTGACCAGCTCTGTGTGTCTGTGACCAGCTCTGTGTGTGTGACCAGCTCTGTGTCTGTCTGTGACCAGCTCTGTGTGTCTGTGACCAGCTCTGTGTGTGTGACCAGCTCTGTGTCTGTCTGTGACCAGCTCTGTGTGTCTGTGACCAGCTCTGTGTGTGTGACCAGCTCTGTGTCTGTCTGTGACCAGCTCTGTGTGTCTGTGACCAGCTCTGTGTGTGTGACCAGCTCTGTGTCTGTCTGTGACCAGCTCTGTGTGTCTGTGACCAGCTCTGTGTGTGTGACCAGCTCTGTGTCTGTCTGTGACCAGCTCTGTGTGTCTGTGACCAGCTCTGTGTGTGTGACCAGCTCTGTGTCTGTCTGTGACCAGCTCTGTGTGTCTGTGACCAGCTCTGTGTGTGTGACCAGCTCTGTGTCTGTCTGTGACCAGCTCTGTGTGTCTGTGACCAGCTCTGTGTGTGTGACCAGCTCTGTGTCTGTCTGTGACCAGCTCTGTGTGTCTGTGACCAGCTCTGTGTGTGTGACCAGCTCTGTGTCTGTCTGTGACCAGCTCTGTGTGTCTGTGACCAGCTCTGTGTGTGTGACCAGCTCTGTGTCTGTCTGTGACCAGCTCTGTGTGTCTGTGACCAGCTCTGTGTGTGTGACCAGCTCTGTGTCTGTCTGTGACCAGCTCTGTGTGTCTGTGACCAGCTCTGTGTGTGTGACCAGCTCTGTGTCTGTCTGTGACCAGCTCTGTGTGTCTGTGACCAGCTCTGTGTGTGTGACCAGCTCTGTGTCTGTCTGTGACCAGCTCTGTGTGTCTGTGACCAGCTCTGCGGTGGCGGGGCTTCCTTGTCACCTGGAGAAGGTAGATGTGGGTGTTGAGAGGTTGGTACACCTGGCCAGCAGCTGGGAGAATCTTGCCAAGGAAAAGAGCGGCATCTGTCTGGACTCCGCAGAGTCGACGCAAGCAGCTCTACAGACGCAGTGCTCCTATGGGGCTGTGAGGACTGGGCAGGGCCGTGGGGACCGCGTGGGAGCTGTGGAGGCCCTGCAGGGTATGAGAAGACTTCAGGGCACCTGGACAAGCCATGGTGAAGGAACAGTCCCCCACGGGACAGCACCCCAGTGAGAGCGCCCGGCAGCTGGGGTGTTCAGCAGCTGTTCGGTTCTGTGGGGGATAGAGCTGCTCTGGGGGTTTGCTCCCACCGACCGTGAAGGTCCCCATGCACTGTTTGAGTCGTGCCTACGCAGGGCCACGCTAACGTTACTGCGTTCTAATCCTTTAAGAGCTGAGATTGTCTCAACCACAGCTGAGTTACAAGCTGAATAAATTAAAACTTCTCTAACATGAGATCCTGTAGCCTTATTAAGTGGCAAGATTATGCAAAAAAAAAGTCGTTAAGTATGATAATGCATCTTTGGGCCTGATTTGTAGCAGGACATTCATGATCTCATTCAGCTGAGTTTAAGCTCCATTCCAGGGAATTAGCCGTATTACTGTTTAAACCTTGACTTTTGTGTTAGGCAAGCGTGTTCTAAAGCTTTGAAATATATCTGAAGCCGTGCTTGGATTTCACAGGTTTAAAGGGAGTGGGTGTGAGGGTTTCAAAGCTGGGTTCATCTGGAGAAACTGTGGCTGTCATACGAGTAGATTTTTTGTCTAATTAGGAGTATGTTGCTTTGCTGATAGTGTTGTGTCGAGGAGGGTGGAAGGTGGGAAGAGCGGCCCGGGTCTGGTGTCTCCTGCTGATAGTGTTGTGTCGAGGAGGGTGGAAGGTGGGGAAGAGAGGGCCCGGGTCTGGTGTCTGCTTGCTGGCAGCCTCACCGGCCTCAGGGCTCTGGCTGATGGAGGATGAGTCCCCAGTTGCCTTCCTTGTTGGTCTTTGTTGACCTCTGTGCTCCTGAAGACTCACGCTCAAAGCTGTGCACCCTTGACATGCAGCTCACGTGTTCCGTCAGCTGCTTAATTATGTATATATATTACATATAATGTACACATATGTATGTGTATCGTTTATAATCGGCTTTTCTTGTGGAACAGTTTCCCGGTTACGGGAAAAGTGAACAGAAGGTGCAGAGAACTGTGTGTCTTTCTCTGCACGTCTCTCCAGTGTCCCCTGTCACTGGCAAGGTGCCTGTGTGGTGGATGTGTTGATACACCTCTATTGATCCACTGTTCACTAAAGCCACAGTTCCATTAGGAACCTCTCCTGATTGAGGCACATTCTGAGGGGTTAGAGCAACTTGTCCTGATGTGTTCTTACTATGACTGTATCATCCAGAGCAGTCCTTGTCCCTAGACGCCTGTGCCCCATGTCCCGACCCCAAGCCTCCCGTGTCCCATGTCCCCACCCCAAGCCTCCCGTGTCCCATATCCCAACCCCAAGCCTCCCATGTCCCATGTCCCGAGCCCAAGCCTCCCCTGTGCCCCATGTCTCGACCCCAGGCCTCCCGTGTCCCATGTCCCCACCCCAAGCCTCCCATGTCCCATGTCCTGACCCCAAGCCTCCCCTGTGTCCCATGTCCCGACCCCAAGCCTCCCGTGTCCCCACTCCAAGCCTCCCCTGTGCCCCATGTCCCCACTCGAAGCCTCCCCTGTGCCCCATGTCCCTGCCATGAGACAGCCCCGAATCCCACACCCCCACCCTAAGATTCCACTCTCATTCCCCCACCAGCTCATGGGTGAGGGGCAGCCGCACACATGGTTCTTTGGTCACGCCGTCCCCACCCTCACCTTTCCCTCTGAGAGCCTTCGTGAGCACTTCCCAGCTGACTGACTGCAGACGGCAGGCCCAGCTCTGCCCTCTGGGAGCTCCAAGCCTGGTACAAGGAGATGAGGGTGCTGGCCTGGAGAGCAGCTCAGAGATGGACCCAGGAAGGATTGCATGGAGAAGGGATGGCCTGGCCGGCCCGACGGGAAGGCAGCCCTGGAGTAGATGCAGGAGTCCCTGGCCCTCCTTAAAACTCCTGAACAAGGGGTCCCAGAGGTTTAGGGTTTGAGGAACACTGGGGTACTGGGAGGATGTGTCCATATGTGGTTCTATGACCTCTTCCTCACTTTAACGGCCTGGATATATCCTTTCTAATCAACGAGTCAGTAGCAGGTAAAATTGTCCCCCAAGTTCTCAGAGCTTGAGAGATGGAGCCAGGTGAGGGTGTGGGCCCCTGGCTCCCAGCCAGACCCTGAGAAGTGCAGGTAGAGGCCAGGGCGGGATGCACGTCTGCAGTGCAGTTGTCTGTACACAGAGGCCTTGTCACACACGGGAGTCACTCAGGGTTCCTGGGGAGAGGGAGAGAGACAGTTTTGTGAACGACTGGCCCCTGTGATGTCCAGGCCACATGTGGAGCTCTGTAGGGCAGGTGGCAGCAGACGCTTGGGTGCAGTGAAGGCCTCTGCTGGCCGAGCTCCTCTGGCTCCGTGGGCTTGGCCTCAGTTGGCACAGCCTTCCCCTGCCTGGCTGAGGCCCACTCACGTTATGGAGGGCTGTCTGCTTTTCCTGCCTGGAGAGCGGGAATTGGACTGTTAGTTTCATTCATAAAAGATCCATACAGAAACATCAGAACAAGGACCGGATACCCGAGCTCTGTGGTTGGGCTGCTAAACACATAAACTCACCACCGCATTTTAGGGGGGCTGTGGTGGAAGGCCGGCTGTGTGAAAGTCCCCTGTCAAGTCGTGGGGCTGAGCGACAGCCCTCCTAGGGCCAGTGCTAGGAGGCTGGTCATGTGGGAGCTTGGCAGTGGCCTCATTCTCAGACTGCTGTATGGGTGCTGTCACTCAAGCCAGCAGGATGCCCTGGGCTACTGGGGGTCAAACCCTAAATCCCTGGGACCCCCATTCAGGAGTTTTATAGAGGGCCAAGGATGTAGTGAAATCACTGTCATGAATGATTAGCTCAGACCGTGACCCCTGTCTTCCTTGGACCTGAGCTTTGGGGTTAAATTATCACCCTCTGTGGTCCATCTTGTTAACTCCTGACTGACCCCATCCTGAGGTCATCTGGGGCCATCCACCTTCCCCTCTCTGGCATGAAGAGGAGTTGTGAGCTAAGAACAAGGCACAGAGATATAGTGTAGGTGGCATGCTTTATCTCAGGGGTCACGAGGACCCTGGGCCAGCAGGCATGTCATGGGCAGGCGTACCTGGATGAATTCGGCAGATGTGGATCAGACTGGACGTGGGGCTCCGTGAGCTTCACAGCAAGGGTGCAGCCAGCATCTCTCTGACCCAGCTAGAGTTGGGTTGGGTTTATAGCTGTGCTTTAGCGTGCCTGAGGTGACGTGCATGCATGAGAGGGGTGCTGTTTGACAGGTAGTACCCTCAGTAGGGGTCCCATGTCCCCCAGGGATGATTCAGGGTTTTCTCTGTGTCCCTGCAGGGTCATCGTGCCTTGGTGCTGTTGACACTAGGGACAGCAGTATTCTCTGATGTGTCCATGCTGGGCTTCAGAGGAATGGAACTGTGTTCCTGCTCTGCCCCAGAAGCCCCTGGAGCAGCCCCTCCACCAGCAGTCGATGCTGTTTTCAGAGGCCATGGTTCCCGAGGTTCCCGAGCCCCCCTCTTAAGAGTAGGGAGGAGATGCCTTGACCCCTACTGGGCCACCAGCTGCCATCCAGCTAGGGCCTTCTGCCTGGATTCCCCTCTGGTCTGTGCTGTGTCTTACTCTCTGTCACTTGACCTCCCGTTTTAGGGGTGGCCCCATTGTGTCACCTCGTTTTTGTCAGAGATTGTGATTCTGGTGAAAACAAAGCTGTGGAGGTGAATGGATGGATTGAAGCGGGCCCTCCTGAGGCCCTCAGGCATCATGCCCTTGGCACTGTCGTTGGTGACAGCTGGCTTCCCCCCTTCCCCTGCCCCACTAGATACTCCAGAAAGCAGTATAGGCAAACAGAGCCCACAGGAGTCAAGGATGTCACCTGACTGTGCCAATGGGCGGGGCAGAGCAGAGGCTCCACTCCCTAGGGCTGGAGAGATGGCTTGGCAGTTAAGAGCACTCACTGCCCTTGCAGAGGACCCAGGTTCACTCCCCAGCACTCACATGGCGGCTAACAACCGTCTGTAACTCCAGTTCCAGGGGATCCAATGCCCTCTCTGACCTCCATGGGCATTGCATGATATGGGTGCACTTACATACATGCAGGAAAAACACTCACACACATAAAATAAAAATAATAAAATATTAAATGAAAGACAAACGTCTGCTGAAGGTAGCCACAAGTTTTGCTGCTCCCCTTGAGCGTGTGCTCTCGTTTTCAATCCCGTGTTCCTGCTCGTTTTTAATGTATGTGTGCATGCATGTTCTTGTGTGTGTGCGTGCAGGTGCACGTGCGCACATTTATATGGAGCCAGAGGGTGTCTTCTTCTGTTGCCGTCTGCTTTATGTTTGGAATTATGTCTCTTCCTGGGTCTCCCCGACTGCTAGGCTGACTGGCAAGCGGTCCTCTGTGATCTGCCTGTCTCTGCTTCCCTAGCACCGAGATTACAGGTGCACAGTGTCTCACCAGGATTTTTTTATGGGTTTTGAGGATCCAAACTCAGTCCTTATAAGCCCTTCCCCAGGCCCCATTGATATGTTTAAACCTTGTGTGGGTTACCCTCTCCATGTATCTGAAGTCTGGAGTCCTGTGTGACAGGGACTGTGTCAACATTCAGGCAGGCCCCTGTGTGTTGGTTGCAGCACCGGAGGTGTGTGCCTTTTTTGTTATGTCTAGATAGGTGGGGCTGGGGACAAGGAGATGATTCCTCCCTAGTAGGACCTTAATAGGAAGGCCTGCACCTGGTCCTGCTTGCTTGCCCAGGTCACTGTGGTATTTCCCAGGTCACATGCAGTGTTCCAAATAGGCGTTTTTCTGCACTCCTGATTTTGGTTCTGACCCTTCCACTCACCAGCTGGTTGACCTTGGGCCAGGTCCTATTCCTCTGTCATCTCTGATCTTTTCCATAGGGAGTCATCAAGTCTGAGAGTTGATATTGTAGCTGATAGTGGTGGTGATGATGGTGATAGTGATGATAGTGTTAGGTGATGATGGTGATGATAGTGATGGTGGTGGAGATGGTGATAGTGATGATAGTGTTAGGTGATGGTGGTGATGATGGTGATGGTGTGGAGATGGTGATGGTATGATAGTGTTCGGTGATGGTGGTAGAGATGGTGATGGTGATGATGATGATGGTGGAGATGGTGATGATGATGATAGTAGTGATAATCATGATACTGATGGTGATGCTCACGATCATGATGGTGATGATGGTGGTGGCAGTGATGGTGGTGGTAGTGATAGTGGGTGTAGGTGATAGTGATGATGATAGTGATGATGATGATGGTTACATTAGTGACAGTGATGATAGTATAGGTGACAGCAGTGATGATAGTGATGGTGGTGGTGAGGATGACGGTTGACATGGTGATGGTGATGATAGTATAGGTGATTGTGGTGGTGATAGAGGTGGAGGTAGAGATGGTGATAGTGATGATCATGATGCTGATGGTGGTGCTCATGATAATGGTGGTTATGAAATGCTGATGGAGATGACATTGATGATGATGGTGATAATGTTAGTGTTGATAATAGTGGTGCTGATGATAGTGATGACAGTCTTGAAGGTGGTGTTCATGATGATGATGTTGATGATAATAGTGGTGATGATAGTGATGACGATCATGACCATGATCTCAAAGGTGATGGTGGTGATAATGATGACGATGGCGATGGTGATGATGATGGTGGTACTAACGATGGTGATTATAGTGATGATAACCATGATGATAATGGTGGTACTCATGATGATGATAATTATGGTGGTGATGGTGATAGCCATGATGGTGTAATGATAGTGTATGTGATGATAGTGATGATTATGATGATAGTGGTTGTAGGAGTGGTAAGGGACAGCATCTCATCTAAGCCTAAGAATCCTACTAAGCTGGAGACAGGTGTTTGACCTATACGATAATCAGGGCTTAAGAGGTGACGTGACTTGACCCATCTGGAACATCCCCAGTTTGAACTGGAGCATGACTACCTCCATAATTGGGGACTCTTATTTCTCAACCCGGAGCACATAGAGTAGAAATGATTGAGATTAACTGATATTAAATTAAATAGCTAAGTGGTCACCATGTAGCTGGTCACCTGTGTTCCCATGCTGTCACCTGTGGGTGGAGGTGTACTATGTTTGAACTATAAGTACTCATGAGGTCAGACCCAGGGAGCCCAGAGTCGTCTGAGGAGTCTCAATTCACAGTGGTTCACAATATGAAAGGAAACTCTCCCTCCATGGTAGAATGTGGGCTCTGCATATTTGGGGCAAGAGGAAGCAGCAACCAGGAAATGATTCAGTCCAGTGAGCCGGATGAGTCAGCACAAGGTCAGACGTGGGGATATTGGTACCCCGTGTGATGGTGGGTATGCCCCCCTCAAAGGCAGGCTCCTTCTGCTCTACCATCTCAAGAGCACTTGAGCGCCTTGTACTGACGATTTTGAGGACACTCTGTAGCCCTGACTCCGGCAGACTCTCCCTGGGCACAGAGAGGGAGGGAGAAGGCAAAGCAGGCGTCCTCAGGAAGGAGAGTGGGAACCGCTGGGATGAGAGGCATCCCAGTGCAGTTTGAGTCCACCTGAGTTCACCCAGGAAGATGCCATGCATCCTTAGAACATGCCAGAACCTGGGAAGACTGGGGATGTGCTATGGACGGAGGGATGTAGATTTGCTCAGCTCTCATGGTGACCCAGCACCTCGCTGGGTGTGTGTACTTATGTGACTGTGTGTTATTATCCAGTAATACATTTCAAAAAATTTTATTATTTATTTATACGAGTGTTTTACCTGCATGTGGGTAACTGCATCTGTGTGTGTGTGCAATGCACATAGAAACTAGAAGAGGGCATTGGGTCCTGGAACTGGAGTTAAGAATCCTTAGTTTGGGCTGGAGCGATGGCTCAGCAGACAAGAGCACTGGCTGCTCTTGTAAAGGACTGGAGTTCTATTCCCATCACCCATATGGTGGGTAACAACTGTCTGTAACTACAGTTCCAGGGCATCGGGCACCACCTTCTGACCTCCGCAGGCATTGCACGGCACAGGTGCGCTTACACACATGCAGGCAATACACTTATACACATGAAATAAAAATTAAAAGAATGGTTGTTTGCTGCCATGTGGGTGTTGGGAACAGAACCTGGGTCCTCTTACACACACACACACACACACACACACACACACACACACACAGCACATTGTTAAATACCTGCTGGTGCTGCTGGTGCTGCTGTTTTTTGTAGTATGATCAGCTTCTACCTCAGGAAGTAGCACCAACTCTGTCCTAATTACACGGGTTCCCTACAGCTGGTTTCCTACCTGTGGGAACTTGGACTCTGGGTAATGGAGACTTACAGTGCTAGGAACATTATTATACCCTGTGTCCTCAGGTTCATGGGATGGATCCAATCTAGGCTCTGAATCTCCAGGAGGAAGCTGAATCCTTACACTGTGGTCTGTTGTATAGCCCTGGGGTAAGGTCTTGCCCCATTACTAAAAGGCAGTACTGAAAGGCAGGTACAGCATGGGCCCAGACTAAAGGTCACCCAGGGTACTAATTGGAGTGCCTGCCCACTCCTGGCTGGTCCATGGACTGTGTCCATGAGTCTAAAGAGAAGAGTCTTAGTTCATAATGCCAAAAAGGAACCCTGCCATATTCGCTCATACCCTCTCCTGACCATCTCAGGAGGGAGGACCCTCAGGCTGAGCTCTATTGAGGGTGGGCTATCCCCCTTTGGAGTACCCTGACCCATCCTGGTCTCCAAAAGTCCTGGGCTGGGGAGGACAGGGAAGGACTTGCCACAGCTGGGACCATTCAGGACTGGGGCCTAGAGTCAGCCTGAACCTGTGTGGGGAGCTATGGAGACTGTGTCCAGAAGGGTAGAAGGTCCTGTTTCTATCCCAGGGCCTGTAGGAACCCCACTGTCTTCAAGAACCCTTGCCTACCATCAAGGCTGACATGTTTTTGTTGTTCTAAAGTCAAATGTCATTATTTCTTGTGAAGACCCATAAACTTCAGGTGATCCTGCCTTCCAAGAAGGATCCAGTAGACATGGGCACCCTGTCAGGGTCCCGATGTTTCCTGCTAGTCATCTCTGAGCACCTGTAACGTTGAATGCTGTGCTAGAACAGTTTGCCTGTGACTTTACTCATCCATCAGTGCACAGCACAGCTGAATTGTCTCCCCTGAGTCCCTCAGGAGGGTCTTATTTTCCTTCAGCGTGTCGAGGCTGACTCATACCCCTCCCTGGGCTGGACTGGTTAGCTGCAGCTCTGCCTTGGCACCATGGAGCTCTGTCCAGGCTGCTTGCCAGCATCTGGTGACTCAGGCTTCCTTTGGCCAATCTCTGTCTCCATCTGCATGAGACTGTGTCCCTCTGTTGCGATGCCCCCACTGGCATCTTTGTGTATGTTCACCAGTCCAGCTGGACTAAGGTGTGTCCTAATGACTTCATCTGGAAGTCCTCTGTGTTAGGGCTTCAGTGTATGATTTTGAGAGGTGCAGTCCAGGTAGAGCTCCAACGGCTGGCTGAGGGGTTTTGGATCTCCCACGCCCTTGGGTGTCCATGGCTCTGCTCACTGCTGACAGCCAGGTTCTGGTGCTCTCTCTGATTCTTCCTTTTTTTTTTTTTTTTTTTTTTTGAAAAAGGGTCCCCCTGTACCCCCAGCTTCCCTGGAACTCACTTTTTAAACCAGGCTGGCCTTGAACTCACAGAGATCCGCCTGCCTCTGCCTCCTGAGTGCTGGGATTAAAGGCGTGCGCCACCACGCCCGGCTGAGTCTGTCTTTGTGTTAGTAACCCCTGCCATGGTACAGCTCTCAGTGTTGTGTTTGTTATTGTTACCAGGATCTGTCCTATCAGTGAGCCACTTGGTTCTGAGTCCAGGTCAGTCAGACACGGCAGCCTCTGGAGTTCTTTGTTCTTTTAACCTTGGAATTTGTTCTTGGGAATCTGTGACTCTAAGTCCCTAGCCACAGAGTTTGGAGTGGAAACTGCGCTGGTCTTGTAGGTAAGGAGGCCGTGTTATGGCTACTTGTGTCCGATGTCCCCAGGGCTTCAGAGATGCCGTCTGTGTGCTGTTCTGATTTTATCAGTGTTGGCCAGACGTCTTGGCTTTACTGGTAGAACATTTTGGAAGCTCTCTGTACCCATTCCCCTTCTAATTGCACTGTGAGCCATCTGCAAGTCTGTATCGTGAGTAGATGAACTGCAGGTAGCTGGTACTTTACATCCTGGACAGAGCAGAGTAGCTGCTCTGCGGGCAGAAAGGTCTGGAGAAGCTGGAATCCCAGAGTGACACACCATCCACATATGGAGTCCCTGGGACCCCACAATGATGGGCTGCTCGCAGGTGGGGTTCCTGACGTAGAGTTGGCTCCTGGGATACTTGGGCCATCTTTTCTTTAAAATGTTTTTATTAAATGTTTGTGTATTTCATATAGAAAATCATCTTTATTCCCCTTCCACTTGGCACCTACCCATAACCCCCCACTGGAGTTCATACCTTCTGTCATCTCTGTTAAGGACTATCATGTAAAGTTAGTGTCCCCAGATGTCCCTCAGTGCAGTTTCATCCACTGGGATGTAGTCTGTCTATCTAGAGTCCCTCCCTTGAAGAAGATCAGCTTGTTCTCACCCAGCAGTAATCAGCTGCCCATAATTCTTCGACTTAGATTGCGGCCTGCTGCCCATTTCCCCAGTTCTGTGCTGGGTTTTTGTCTGCTTGAGTTTGCATGGGTCCCAGGCACGTGTAGGACTGTTTACATATGAGCATGTCCTCCTCCTTGGCTCTTAGTCTTTCCGTTGGGCTGTCTTTAGGAAATGCTGGACTGTGGGCCTCGACTGTTAACCTTACCTGCCCAGGAGCCCTGGAATTCTGAGTCAGTGTGCTGCGGCCCCAGCCCAGTCAATCCTTCTTGGTGGCCTCAATGCTATGTATCACACTGCCCAGCGAAAAGCAGTAATTAAAACTGTGAATCAGTAAGGTGGTAGACTGAGTCCAGTACCTGTGGCTAGGAGGTCAGTTTCCCCTGGTGCTCTGGGGGAATGTATCACCAAGGCCCTGAAGGCTGGGGTGACCTTTGATGGGAATACATGGAAGGGCTCCCCTATGTATGTCCACAGCACTCAGCACAGTTCAAGGAGTGCAGGAGGCTGTGAACCCCAGAAAGCAGCTCCATGCCGGGCACTTGTTGGGGCTCCACGTGGCTCCTGATGGGGGAGTATGTGAGGAGCACTCCCCAGGATGCAGGCAGCCCAGGGCTGTTCCTAAACATGGTCCTGTTCAAGATTTCCTGAGTCCAGCCAAAGACCTCTTGTCCCTGCTGTGGGCTCTGGAGTTATCCCTGTCCTCAGCATGAGTGCATTGTTGTCCTGGGATCATGAAAGAGTTTCTGCTGTCTCTGAAGTTCCCTGAAGTTCCTCTTCACCAGATTCCAGCCGAGTCTCCAGAGCATCTGAAGACTACAGGACTACACGGGAGGAGGAAAGCTCCAGTTTCTGCCTGTTCTGCGCGAGCATTGCAGACCTCTGGGCCGCTTAGTTCATTCTGCAGGAGGGACAAACTCAACCCAGCAGATGCTGTCCGGGGATACCATGGGTTGTCACCAGAGTGGCAGCTCTGGCAGAGATCTGCTGGGCATGGGGAAACCCTGCTTTTCCACAAAAGAGGCAGTGTGCAAACCTGGCTCAGGGCCCCAGCTTGGTGGGTGGAAGCCCATGGGTTGTAGAGGGGAAGGTTGGGCCTCTTCTGCCCCTGGGGTAGAACCATATTTGACCTTTCTCATTTTGTCTCTGTCCTTTGTGGTTATGGTCGGCTCTGCTCCACCCACGCAGGCTGCCCAGGGTATCCAGACACTTAGCAGAGTCAAACTTTAGGGTCACCTCTCTGCTCATACCTGATTCCAGCATCTGCAGGCTGTTGGGCGTGTGCAGCAGACCTCTTTGCATGGGACTGGGGGCGTGTGGACTCAGCCTCCGTGCACAAGACATGTGGAGTGGGCCTCTGGGCACAGGCCACCAAACACGTGAACGAGTTCTTTGTGCATGGGCCATAGTACATGCAAGTGGGCTTCTGTACAGAGGACACATGGAGGGGCCTTTGTGCATGAGACAGTGGACATGTGGAATTGGCCTCTCTGTATGACCAGGGGACATGTAGAGTGGACCTCTGCACACAGACCAGGTTGTTAGTCACCATATAGGTGCTAGGAATCGAACTCAGGTCCTCTGTAAGAGCAGTCAGTGCTCTTAACTGCTGAGCCATCTCTCTAGCCCCCTTCTCTGCCTTTTAGGAGTGTAGACCAAGGCTACCAAGGGACAATGTGCAACTCCAGAGAGGAGTGGGAAACTCTAGGCTCTCACGCAGTTTGCTTGTCCAGTAGGGAAACCTGTGCAGACTGTACAGGAGGTGTAGGGTACCCATGTCTACTCCAAGAAGTATCTCCTCTGGGTGAGACTGCCCAGGATGAGTGTGTTGAGTCAGGTACGCTACTCCATGAACCACTAAGGGTTTGGACCCAGGAGCCTCCCGTGCTGGTCTGTAATGGGAAGCTGCAAGGCTGGGCATTGGAAGCCATGCTGGAATCCAGGTTGACTATTGATGGCTTCACGTCTCTCTGTGCCTCAGTTTCCCACTTATAAAAAAGCAAAAGGGTTTCTGCTCTACCAGGTGGAAGCTGGGGTATGCAGAGTGTTCTGATATCCGTTCCTCTACCATATGCTAGAGCTTCCCAACTTTCAGAGGTGCCCCTGCCCACCACACTGAACCCGAGCTCTGCCGAGTGGGTCCCTAGCCGTTGTTGGATCCATGGGAAGGGCTTAGCACGGAACAAAGGAATCTTGAGTAACTATAGAACCTGGCCAGCCCCTTTATGGGATTCGAGGTCCATTCTAGATAGGCACATCTGAGACTTCATAATGCCAACTGGCCAGGCAGAAGTTTTGAGGGCCTACGGGGCCAAGGTCAGGGGAAACCAGGAAGTGGCTTTGTGCTTTGTGAAAGAGGCTGCTTCCCTCCTCGTGCTAAGGAGCCCAAGCAAACCGAGCATCAGACATCCATTTGCCCCTTGAGTTAACGATTTGCAATCTTTACAGGAATGAATCCCTAGGCCTAAAGCATGCATGACTTACAGTGCACTCTTGTGCAGGCATATTGCTACTTATTTGCATCTTAATGTGTAATCAAAAGCAAGAGTATAAAATCCATGGCAGGCCAATCGTGTTTTACAGTTCACGTAAATCTTGGGAAACTTGAATGGAATTAAATTGCACATGGTATCTTCCAGCCAGCACTGGGTGGTTCCAATGTGCTGGCATTTCACGGCAGAAGCCCCCTGCGACATTGTCAATAACCAGGTCCCCATGCATGGGCAATGTCCAACTCCACCGTCCTTGTGTGGCAGGCTCTTCCTCCAGATCTCAGATGGCCATCATCCAGTGGGCAGGTGCTGTCCTCATGTGTACCGTGCCCATGTCTGTGTCTGAGTCCCAGCCGTCTACATCCTCCTGCTTGTCTCCTGTGTCTCTCCTGGGAGCGTCTCTAGACACAAGCACCTCCTGATGTTCTCTGATCCACAGCTAAGGACCCTGCTCACTGCACTCCAGGACCTGGGAAAGCCTAGTTAGCTCTGTGGTCAAATCAGTGGGTAGCGGATGGTCAGGATGAGGTCAAAGTAAGATGCTGACCTCATGGGGCCAGAGCCATCTCCTCCCCAGCCATCCTCCGTGAAACTCTCGTGAGAGCACAGACACTGTGGGAAAGGCCACCAGCACCCGTTCTCCCCATGTTGCTCTCAGAGCAGCCGTGCAACCACTGCTGGATCCGCACGTTCCGTGCATATTGACAGCAGCATGTTCATACACATGTGCATTTACATGACACGTAACAACACGGAGGAGACCCACTTGTCCCGGTTTTCTGGAGAACTGTCGGTTTCAAAGCTGAATATCCTGCGTGGCACTCAGAGTCCTAGGCAGAGTAGAGAACTCCTGGGCAGGGGAGCGACCACCTCCCATCCTCATCTCTGCTGATGGACAGTTGGCAGGATGGAAGCCAGAGCCTGAGGCTGGACGCTGGGCTTCCTGTGTGTGTCTGTGTTTTCTGAGGCCACTCAGTTTGTAGAACTGCTGTAAGTGAACATCCCTCTGAGATTCCACATGCTCCGTGTGGCCTGCAGAAACCCAGGGATCTGTCCTTCTGCAGACAAGAGCTGCCTGGGCACAGCAGGACTGAGTGAGTGGACTGGAAGGCCTCACCTGCGCTCTCCACACGGGAACGACTGTGGGCTGCAGCAGATATGGACACGCAGACCCCCGCGGGTATGAGAGCAGGCCCCCTGGAGATTTGGAGTGAGTGCTGGGGACGGACAGCAAGCCAGCTGGCCCCCCGGGGATCTGGAAGTGAATGCTGGGGTGGGTCAGTAGGACCGCAGACCATGGGTCTCCTGTAGGTGATGCCACGGCCTCATGAGAAGGTAGACACTCTGCACAGATGCCTCCATAGCCTCAGAGTATCACATTCTCTCTTTTAAATTTTTTACCTTTTGGCTTACAAGCAAAACCGCCAAGCAGGCTCTGAGAAGTTTAGGTAAGAAACTGCGTCTTCCAGATCCCCCTGCAGTTGGAGGAGGTCCTGTTCCTCCTCAGGCCAGGCTGTGCTTTGTGGGGAAGACAGGTGTGTGACTCCCCAGGTGACAGAACTGCCTCAGTGAAGATGGAGACGGTGATTAGAGCACACAGTTGGTAAGTCTTCAAACTGTAACCTTGCTGCAAAGGTGCTCGTAGAACACTTTTGTTTGACTCACGGTGGGAGGAAGAGGATAGGGTGGCATGCCTGTCCTGGAAGCCCGGACGTGGATTTCAGTCACTCTCTGTGCTCTCTGTCAGTGGGCCCTGGATTGGGCTTCGTGGAACTTGCTGGCCTTCTGAGGGGCTTCCTCAGCTGTCGCTAGAGACACTCATTTCCCTTTTTTACCCTGAGCAGTTATAAATAATTCTTGTTACAGTCACACAGTGGTATGCCTTCCGTTTATGAGAACAGTCCTCACGGCTGCTCCTGGGACCCTTTCAATAGGGAGGGCGCCCTCTGCACTTTATCTGGGGTTCACTCTTGAATGTGAAGGGTCATAGTCATGAATGTATCAGCCCCATATACTGCAGAGGCAAATGTACCCCAACTGTCATTCATCATTTGGGACCTTCGAGGCAGGCCTGGGGCAAGGGACTGGTGGCTGGGATCATTGGCTTCTGGGCTCTGGGGACAGAACTTGAGTGGTATGGGCATGTGAACTTCCTGCCTGGGGGAAGTGTCTTGTCATTGGAGACATCAGGCCAAGCAAGGGGACAGGGCTGTGGGTTCTGGTGTGAGGCCAACAGTCATTATAATGGTGGTCATCATTCCTAATCTAAGATGGGTATCTTAATTATGTTTCCTGTTGCTGAGATAAAATACCATTAAAATCACAATTTAAGGGAGAAAGGGTTTATTTTGATTCACGGCTCAGAGGGACACAGTCTATCATGGTGGGGGAAGGCATGGTGGCAGGAGCAGAGGCCGTCTGGTCACATTGTGCCTGCACTCAGGAAGCAGAAAGAACAGGAAGTGGACCCAACGCTAAAGCCTCCAGGCCCGCCCTCAGTGGCCCACTAACTTCAGTGAGGATCTGCCTCCAATGGTTCTGTAGTCTTCCAGCTGGGGACCAAGTGATCAACACCTGGGCCTGTGGGGGACACTCCACACTCACACCACAGTGCAGACATTTTCCAAGAAGGTCTATGTTGTCAGTGGTGTGAAGGGTCCCTGGGTGGTCTGCATTATCCTTACGTGCTTGGGATGCCTGTGTCCAGGCTGCCTAGGGGAGGCCCCTGCAGTCTATCTACCCTGCACACAGCAGACTTGGGTGGTGCAAATGCTGGTTTCACCGTGCTGAGGCAGGGACGGGGGAGTTTGAGGGTTCTGGCAGCATTGCCCTTCAAAGAACTGAGGTCTTCCTCCTGTCCGACTCACTGTGCTCAGGGACTGCACTGCAGAAAACAGTCGATGTAGGTTGGTATTTAAACCCTGGTGTAGTCCATCTACCCTGCACACAGCAGACTAGGGTGGTGCAAATGCTGGTTTCACCGTGCTGAGGCGGGGACGGGGGAGTGTGAGGGTTCTGGCAGCATTGCCCTTCAAAGAACTGAGGTCTTCCTCCTGTCCGACTCACTGTGCTCAGGGACTGCACTGCAGAAAACAGTCGATGTAGGTTGGTATTTAAACCCTGGTAACAGGGATTTGCTCAGCTCTGAAGGCCATGTGGCTCTGAGTCCAAGAGATAGCAAGCTCCATGCAGGTCAGGAGGAACCCAAGGGCATCAGGACAGTACCAGTTGGACACAGGCACCTTTTTGGGGGCAGGGGGAGCATCCATGGATGTCTTATATCCTTTGAACACCTAGATCTCATCCCCATCTTAGTGAGGTGGTTGGTGGTTTGGCAAAAAAAAACAAGTTTCATTTTTCTGGGAACACTGATTGCTGTGGTCACTCAGGGCGGCTCTTACTATAGACTCAGTGTGGTCAGCTGGTACATTGCCCCAAATAACAACCCCACGCCCTGACCCATGACTCCCTTTGTATGTATGCCTCATCCGGTGATAGGGCCTTTGCAGCAGTGATGCTTTAGAGGGGAATTAGCCGGCATTACTCTGGATGGTCCTAAATACAGTCATGTGGTCCTTAGCAAAGGGGGTCAGGAGCCCAAGGACAGAAAGGGAGGTGGGATTGGGGTAGGTGAGAGTGAGGTGGAGCAGCAGCTGCCCACAGGTGCCTCAAGAAACTGGGAAAAGACTCTCCCCGAAGCCTCCTGATGGAGCCAGTGCCCGCATATTGGCTGGAGTCTGGGGAAGCCATCCCAGATTCAGGACTTATTTCAGGTCTGTGAGTGACAGACATGAGCTGTACCACAAGCAAGCTCAGCCGTCTCATAAGCCCCGACTCTGGCCACCTTCTGTGGCAGCTGTGGAAGGTCCACACTCTATGGAGGGGCACCACAAGTCACTCAGAATGGCACCCATCACTGTCGCTATCCCTCTGGCCCAGGAACTGGCGAGAGGAGTCCAAGCAGCACCATGTGAAGCCAGACACCCACACCACACCCACTGGAGCTTTGGATCACAGACTGCTTCCTGGGAGCCCCACAGCTCAGACTCAGCCCTGCCTAGGAGTGTGCAGCCATGTGCCCCCAGGACCTAGAGTCAATGAGGATCTGAGCCAAACACCCTCCTCCATCCCCATGTTTTGGGGGGATGCCCTCCTCCATCCCCATGCTTTGGGGGGACACCCTCCTCCATCGCCATGTTTTGGGGAGACGCCCTCCTCCATCGCCATGTTTTGAGGGATGCCCTCCTCCATCCCCGTCTTTTGGGGGAACGCCCTCCTCCATCACCATGTTTTGGGGGGATGCCCTCCTCCATTGCCATGTTTTGGGGGGACACCCTCCTCCATCACCATGTTTTGAGGGATGCCCTCCTCCATCCCCGTGTTTTGGGGGGACGCCCTCCTCCATCACCATGTTTTGGGGGGACACCCTCCTCCATTGCCATGTTTTGAGGGATGCCCTCCTCCATCGCCATGTTTTGAGGGACGCCCTCCTCCATCGCCATGTTTTGAGGGACGCCCTCCTCCATCACCATGTTTTGAGGGACGCCCTCCTCCATTGCCGTGTTTTGAGGGATGCCCTCCTCCATCCCTGTGTTTTTGGGGGGGATGCCCTCCATCACCATGTTTTGAGGGATGCCCTTCTCCATCCCCGTGTTTTTTGGGGGGATGCCCTCCTCCATCACCATGTTTTGAGGGATGCCCTCCTCCATCCCCGTGTTTTTTGGGAGCATGCATCCTCAGTGGTCCTTACCCACATTCTGGGGTAGGTACCCTGCATGGACCTTCCAAAGCACTGTCATCTGTGTTAGAGCCTTGCCGGGTGCTCTCCCTTTATGCCCACTCCCCAACTAGGCTGTCAGTCAGCTTGGCAAATGGAAGAACCAGCCTCTGAGCCTGTTGCCCACTGAACCGCCAGGCTGGCTGGCAAAGGCAAGAAGGTGCGGGAAGCACTGACCTGTGTCTCAGGAGAGGTGCTGTCTGCGTTCCTGCTGGGGGCACAGCTGGACTGGTGTGTCTGTGGACACAGGTCAGTGGGCATGGCTTCCAGAGGCCTCTCCACCTGGGCCCTGTCTCTCGCAGGCCTGCCTTCACACAGAGCCACCTTTCCATGACCAAACCACATGTGTATGCATGTGTCTTCTCCATGGTTACCTTCCAAGGGATGGAGGAGTTAGGAATAGGCTGTTCACACAGTTTTTGAAATGAGTCCTCGTAAATTCTTTATTGGAACAAGCTTAGGATTTAGTTGCTCATAAAGTTGGCCTGGATGACTTTGCTGTCGGGCAGTGGGGCTGGTGAAACTTACTGTTCATTATTCCTACTCACTCAGGTTGCTACCCCCAGGGAGGCTGTGTGGCTAAGTGTGGAGGGATCCTTGCAGCTCTGTGGGGCCTCTCACAGGTCCCCTGGCCACCAGAAAGCAAGCAGATGACCAGTGTAGGGCACTGGATGCTGAGAAGGGATTTCTAAAAGCTCTGTCTCACTCTTCTTCCCGTCTGACCCCCGGGCCCTACGATTAGGGGAAGGTGAGCACATCAGCTGGTTGTTGATTTTGAAGATCCTGGTCTTTGCTGGCCAGCTATGTGATCTCTTGTTACTGACATAGCCAAGGCTTGCTCATTTCTGCCCACATTACCAGCTGGGTCAGCACTTAGGAATCCAGGTCTACCTCCTTGGTCATGGGGGTGGTGTAAGGGAAGGTTCAGTTCCTGCAGGAAGAGGCTGGGTGAGTCCAGACTGGAGGTCCCGGTTAGGAAGGGAAGCATGTCTCTGCCCGTGTCCCTCCCATCTCCAGGTTACACCTGCCTTCGCTGTCATTTGCACACGTTTCCTTCTGCACCTACTTCCCGGCCACGTACAGCAGTGTGGATTTTCCCCCGCAGCCTACAATATTCCAGTCTTCATCGGAGATAGACATGGGGCCTAGGTCCTAGAAGGTTCTGTCTAAATGGATGCAGACCAGACCTGCAGGTTCTACCACACACACCACTAGACTCCACCTGTGGGTTGGTAGTGCCTCTCAAATTCCACTCTAGGCTGTAGGAGTCTAGGAATTGGGGGTTCTGAGAAGGAGTGCTAGGAGTCAGGAGTTTGTGACAAAACACAATTACTCTGTCATCTAGCAACTTCTGTGCTGTCTGGCTGGAAAGGTGATAAGGGTAAGCCATCCAGGCAGGCCCTGCAGTCCAGCCATACCCTTCATCGGGAGAAGCCATGCTCTCAGCCTGGGATGAGCAAGCCAGTCTCTCCTCTTCCTGTCTGATGAGCAGCCCAGGACACAATGCTTTGTGGGCTCAGATGAAGTACGTGTCTGTCAGTGCTGGCCCCAGACACCGGCCCCTCCTGGTCTCTTCTCACCCCCAGGAGGTCTCCAGTGCTTGCTTCTGCCCCTGTTGGCCTCTCTGGTGACCCCCCACACCTTCCTTTGTTCCCCAGGCCCCATCATCTTTGCAGTATCCCAGGTACCCGCCCTCAGCTGCTTCTGCTGCCTCATCTGTGGCTCTGAAGCCCCAGTATCTTTGCACCATCTTGCCAGGAGCGTTCCTCTCCTCCCCACATATATGCAAATCGGTGCACACATTTTGACTTCATTATCTCAAAATGGCCCAGTTTAGAGTTGGACTTCTCTGATGCTCATGGATTCTGAGAGGTAGTTTGTAATCAGTTAGTTCTGCCTCGGCCGCCTCCTCAGAGAGCGAAGGAACAGTCTCCCTTCTTCTCCTGTTTTTGTTATTTTTTGCTGAGAACAATTTAATTTGATCTCCAAATGTGAGTTGCAAAGCTTGTGCTTGCTTTCCAGTGGGTGGTCTCATCTCTCCTCCTCTGTGTGTCCCAAGCTTGCAGGGGGTGCTAGCCTGGTCTCCTGGGGTGGGGCTGTGTTCCCTGTGCATCTTGGATTCTGCAGGGATTGAATCCTGCTGCTGTGTGTGGTTATTAATCCAGCTTCTAGTCAGGGACATTTACACTGTGTCAGGTCCAGCTTCAGGAAATGTACAGATGAATGTGGCATGACCTCTGCCTCTTAGAGCTTTGTGATCAGCTGCTCCTCCCTTCTGTGTGTCACTCCCTTCTGCCTGTCCATCCTTCCATCCACTCCTCCATCCAGCCGTCCGACCTACCCACTAGTGTCCATCCACACATGTACCGAGCCATTTATCTATCCTTCCTTCCATCCATCCATTTGTCCATCCATCCATCCATCCATCATCTTTCCATTCATCCATCCATCATCCATCCATCCATCTGTTCCTTCCTTCCTTCCCCCCTCCCTTGCTCCCTCCCTCCCCCTCCCTCCCTTCTTCCTTCCTCCCTCCCTGTCCTTCTCTCCTTCCCTCCCTCTCCCCTCCCTACCTTCCCCCCTCCCCCCCCTCCTTGTCTCTCTTCCCTCTCTCCCTCCCCCTTCCCTTTTTTTTCCTACCCAGTCATCTACTATTCATTCACCCATTTGTCTGTCCATCCATCCACTCATCCATCTGAGCATTCTTCCATTTACCTTCCACCAACCCATCCCTCTATCTACCCACTCATCTGTCCATCCACTCATCCATCTACCCATCCAAATAACCCCCATGTATCCATTCATCTGTCCGTGCTTCCATTACCTGCTCTCCCACTTATCTACCTGTCCATCCATGCACTTACCTGCACATCCATCACCACCCACGTATCCATTCATCTGTTTGTCCTTCCATCGACACCCTCCCACTCATGCATCCATCTGTCCAGCCTCCAGCCGTCCTGCACCCACCTGTGGTTTGCATGTTCTATGAATGGCAGGGTGTCATGGCAGTGGAGGATGTCAGAACCTGGACAGTCTCCAGCCTGCAGGCTTGACCTTGAAACTAGGTGATCATGGTTTTCAAAACCAGAAAGTTCCGAAGCTCCATTGGCCGTTCTGCTCTGCAAAGCCTTCCCAGCATCTCCATCTCTCACTCGCCCAGAGCTCAGTGCAGTGAGTGGCAGCTTGCCCATGGGGTTAGGACCTACGCACCTGCAAGGACCATGTCCTGTCATTTCTTAGTTTAAACAAATATGCTATAGTCGTATTAATCAGGGTTCTCTAGAGCAACAGAACCCCCCCACATATATGCGCACACACACACGCACGCACACACACACGGAATTATTGAGCTAGCTTGAATGCTTGACGTCTGAGGACTCCCACAGTGCTCATACGCATGCTACAGAGCCAGGGAACCCTTCAGCTGCTCAACCCAAGGAGCTAGAAATCTCAGAACCTAGTTACAGAACATGGTACTGGCTCAGTCTTCAGCTGAAAGGCTGGAACCTCCCTGAGTTGCTGGCATTGGTCCCTGAGGGGCTCCAGAAGTCAGAGTCTGACATCAGTGGGTGCTGGAGACAGACACTTGCTCAGAGAGAGTGCAGACTACATGTGCTTGGCTGGACTCCTTGTTTCTCCATTTCTGTTCCTCCCAGGTCCTGGGTCTCTTGGATGACGCCTCCTATATCCAGGGCAGGTGTGTCTCCCTGGGTTGCTGGCCTACAGGCCAGCAGGATCTGAGAATGCCCTCACAGACAAGTCCAAATGTGTTTCAGTAATCTCTAATCAATGGAGTCTAATCAAAGTCGAATCAAAGGCTGTGGCTATCAGGAGGATGACTTAGACGTACAACACTTCCTTGAGTAGATGATGACAGGGCTGATTCCACCCCTGTGGCCACCTCCCGCACCTTTGCCGGGCCGAGGTGGGCAGGGTCTGGGCCAATATGTCCTGATGATGGGAACGTTCTGAGCTAGAGTTTGGTTGTCTTGTTTGATTCCTAGCAACAGATGTGGACAGAGCTCCTATGAGTACTAGCCTGTGGACAGGCCTCACACCTAGGCAGGCCTGCCCATACTAGTGACCACCCTGTCAGGTGAGGGTGGACAGGACGTGCCTGCCGTTGGCCTCTGCACACTCAACTCTGTTCCATTATTTGTTCTGTGCTCATTAGCAGAACGACTTATCTCCAAACTGCCCTCCCAGTGTCTCCATAATTACCCAGGCAGAAGGTGAGCCTGGCTCCATGGAAATGTGTTCTGAAAGCTGTGTTGGGTGGCCCAGGTGAGCTCTGACTGCAGCTGTCGCCTTTGACCTTGAAAAAAGTCCAGGTAGTTTGGGCAAGATATTTTTTTCAAAAAAAGGTCTCATCAGCTCCCTGGCAGCCTGTTGCATGGGCCCATGAGGTCCACCATGAGCTAGCTGTAGGAGATAGCCCACTAGGTGTGTGTGTGCCTGGCAGTGCCTTCTAAGGAGAGGTGTCCCAGCCAGACCTCCTGGTGCTTAGGAGAAGGCGGTGGGCTGTTTGTTGCTGAGCTCAAAACTGATGTGCGATTCCAGGGCTCAGTGTATTTCCTGGAAAGCCAGAGACAGGTGTGAGGAAGGAACGGGCCAGCGGGCCCGAGCACGCCCCATTTAACCGCATCGGATGCTGGCACGGCCCCGAGAGGCATCCGTTGCGCTCCCCAGCGTGTACACCGCAGAGGCCATCAACCTTCATGTCTTCGTGGATATTTTAATAGAGAATATTCTTTCTTTGCAAAAGTTTGAGGTTTAGAGAGGGATTGTGGAGAGAGTTTGGTCTCCCAGGCACCCGCCCACTTCCCTGGCCAAATGTCAGCAGTGTGACACCCTAACCTTAGCGCACATCTGTTACTTGGAAGAACCAGAGCAGCGAGTTACCATTTTCCGAGTCCAGATTCCGACTCCTGACTTTCTTCTGGTGTCCTTGCTGTGTCTGGATCCCACCGAGAGCACTGCATAGTGTTTTGTCATCCTGTCCCGTTGGCTCTTAGGCTCTTGGGTCTCTGTGAGTCCCTAAGTATTATGACCTTGACAGTTATAAGGGGTACTGGTCAGAGGTTTGGTAAAGTCCCCCACTGTTAAAACACATCTAGCAGTTGCCCCATGATTGGTCTGGAGTTCTGGGGTTTCGGCAATAAGATGGTAGGCGCAGTCTCGCCCTGGACATCCAGTCGGGTTGACCTATTTGACCATGTCCCGCTGTGAGACACAATTTGTAAGACTTCCACACCATGGAGTTGCTCTTTCCCAATCTACAGGGCGCTGTTTGGGAGGAAGTCACTGTGCACAGTCTCAGGAGGATCATACCGAGTTGGTGAGCGTGACTGTCCACAGATGGCCTGAAGTTCTGCGCTGAAGACGTCATTCCGTCCCCTTTGTTAATTAGTTCTGTGGAACGGTGTGGCGTCCAGGCTTTTTGGAATTTGGGGTTATAACCCAGGACTGCTTTCTCTATTAACTCTGACCTTGGGCATCTGCCCAGCTGCCGGCTGACTCTGCTTGTCCTTAGAACACTGCTTTACTTTGGGGCTGACTGGGTCTTTAAGTTTCTTTTTCATACTTCCCGCACACTTCTTAGGCACAGCCATTTCCCCAGAAGCCCCAGCTCCTTTCCTTGAAGAGTGGCATTGAAACCCAGGACTTGGGTTAGGAGTTCAATTTCTGATGGTTTGTCGTCTGTCAGTGCTCTCTGCTGCTGGACGGATCCCTGCTCACACAGTGACCCATACGTATACACATGTGTAACTGTCTGTATCCATATCACACCATACATGAGCTCACACTGCCCACCCCAATTCTAACCTGTCACACGGTGGGGGGTGGTATCATCTTGTCCCTCCTTCTTTTCTGTCTGCAACCTCCCACTCCTATGTAGAAGCCTGCCTCCCACCGCCGCATTCCATTTATCCAATTGTGCCTTCAAGTACGCATGCACAGGGTGTCAGACCACTAGTATGTCCCCATGGAAACGGCTCTATCACCCAGTGCACAGTGCTTGGGGCCAGCCCTCAGTCGCATAGGCACTGCTGGCTGCCACAGCTGCTTGCTCCATCAGTGAGGCAGCTTTATCCACCATCTGAATACTGCCCTGTGTCCTCAGCCTGCTAAACGGTGCACGTCTGTAAATGATGCACTTCTACACGTGTGGAGTCACTCTCAATGTCAGACTTTCCAGTAGTGCATCCTCAGTGCTCTGTCTCCCTGGCAGTCTCGTACAGGAGCCACAGTCCCTACCTGCCGTGGGGTCCACCTGTCCGTTCCTCCCTCTCTCCCTAAGCCTCTGATGACCACTCATCCTTGGACCTGTGTGGCCTGTGACTTCTCCCGCCGGCTGCTGTCAGGAATAGGCATGCACAGTTCCCCTGTGCCCTATTGTGGCTGTCCCAGTTACCACTGAACAGTTCCAGGAGAACGAGAACGAGTTTGTTTATCCACTCTGACTTAGAGACAGCTCCATGACTTCCAGCTTGGGGAATTGTGGGTAAATCTGCTGTAAATGTTCACATGCATTTTTTGTGTGTGTGCACAAAACTTTCCACATCAATTGGCTAAGTCCTAGGGGCGTGGTCTCCCCTGGTAGGAGAGCCTCGCATTGTCAGAAGCTGCTGCCTTCCAAGTGGCTGCGCTGCTCTGTGTTCCCACCAGCAGTGAGCGAGGGCTCCTGTCGTCTTGCAGTTTCTCTAGCATTTGGTATTTGGGGAGGTTTTGGAACCTGGCCATTTTAATCGGTGTGTGGTTGGTTTGAAGTTTCCTGGTGGCTTGTTTGTCACGTTCGGGAGAGGTGTCTGTCAGGATCCTTTGTGTCCCTGGGTGTCTGTCTCTCCCTCTGGCATGTGAAGGGATTTCTTGGACTGTCCTTGGCAGCCTGTGGTTTGCAGACATCGCCACGGCCCCGCTGTCCTTTTCTCTCTCTTCACAACAGATGTTTCCATGTTAGCAACGTCTAATTTGTCACACTTTTTTCTTTCAAGGATTATGCATTTTGTGTTTCATCTAAAAACTCGTCACCAGATCCAGCCTCACATAGATTTTTCTCCTAAATTACTTCTGGAAGTATCAACTTACTGTGTTTTGTATTTAGGTTTCTTACCATTTTGAATTAGTCTTTGTGGAAAGGGTGAGGTCTACGTCGAGATTCTGTTTTGTGTTTATTCTGTCACTGGGCCGAAAGTCACCCTTTCCCATGGTCTTGCCTTTACACCTTGGTCTGAGGTCAGTGGACTTTTCTAAAGGGGGGACTGCAGAGCTGTGCCACCGTGAGCAGCACCCTCTGACCTCCCTTCTCAGGCAGTGGCCCTGCGGATTCTGTTCCTATGAGCCACATATAGTCTGGAAGACCCGGTTTTCCATCACCTGAGCATACATACCCCCAGGTGCAGCTAAAGAAGGTCTCTGAATTTGTGTCCTCTCCACATAAAGGGCTTGGTGCTCTGGAAGCAGCCTCTTGATCCCTAGCCCCTGACAGGTCTTGCTGAGCAGCTGTTGGCCCCAGGTGCAGAGGTAGCCTCACAGCAGATGTGAGAAGGCATTTCTTCAGAGCCGGGACACAGGCTGGGCATGGGTGCCGGCACTACAACTCTGTTGGTGTTTCATCTCAACCCTGAACATGGCATTCTCCCGTTGTGGTGCTCTGGGAACTGGAGACAGGCTGGCACTGGAGTGTCAAAACAGGAGTGGGCATGGACTTGACACTGTTCTGTGAACTGAGACCCGAAGGCCACTGCCTCCAGCCTCCTCCCTGGGCTGAGCCAGCATGTGATGGCACAGACGGCACCGGCGTAGAGCTGAGCAGGACTCTGGAAGACTGCTGAGTCCAGAGCTAGCCCCTCTGCTGCGTACTCCCCGGTGGATGGGCTTGTTTTGTCCTTCCCACTGAGGCCTGGGGAAGGCGGGCGCCTCAGCCAGGGTGGTGGACATACGAGCCAGGCTGAAGCGTGCTGTCCACGTAAGCTGTGCAGACAGGGGCAGAAGGGCAGGAAGGGACAGGATAGCATCCCCCCAATCTTGCCTGAAGGATCAAGGTCCACTTAGGAAGTGACACTCTGTGCAGAGGAGTATGATAGGATGACCATCAGTGTACGTTACTATGTTGGTCTGTGCAGTGGCCTGGGCAAGGCTCCTCCGGACGTGGAACACCCAAACAGCTGGGGTGAGCAGTCTCTGCCCCCAGGTCCTGCTGGTCTCTGGGTCCTCAGCGTCTGCTTCTACAGGGTGACCCTTCACTTCCCTCACCCAGGACCCTGAGCCCTGGCCTGTGTACTGCAGGCCAGCTGAGAGCCACAGCATCCTCCACTGCCCAACACCCAGAAAGTGACACTGGAGCGAGTTTCCCCAGCTGGCCTGTCAAGCTGCCCGAACATGGGTCAGTGCGGCCGCAGAGCCCAGGGCCCTTTCTGGAGCTGGAACTAGAGCGAGAGAGAGAAAGATGGTCACAGTTGGCATTTCGGGCTCCGCAGTGGGGCATTGTTTTCTCAGACAGATAGCCTGCCTTGCCTGGCATCTCCAGGAACTGTCAGATACATCTGGTTTGGCCGAATGGTTGAGGACACCGAATCAACTTAGACAGAGGCAGCTGGCTCTGCGGTGCCTGGGCTGGGAGGTAGGGATGCTGTGTTGCCGAGTAGCAAATGTCTGGGTAGAGCAGGTGGCTCCTCCTCTGCTAGCCAAGTAATCTGAAAGAGCAAACCACAGAGGGTTTGAAGAAAACTCATGGCTACAACGTGAGAATGTGGGAGCCCTCCCTGTCAGCATGCTCTAGCTCACAAAGGACAGACTGACCTGGGTGACACGTCCTGACCGTCCACTCTGCAGACCACCCTGCCCCTCCACGCCTGGTCCCAACCTGGGTCCTCCCCCTCCCCCTGTGGCCTGGCCCACAAGTATCATCTCTGGAACACTCAGCTCCCTTGACCCTGGCCCCGGCCTGCTGTATTAAACCCACTTTTCTGAAGTATCCTTGTTGCCCAGAAATGATTTAAAGACAAAGGTGGTCCCTGAACACTGAAGTGCTCCATCATGCGCAGGTTTGGTTGCTGGCAGTGGTTCGTTGCTGTGTGGTATCTCTGTGTGTATGCTGTGAACAGGTGCTGTGAGTGCTTTGACCTTGGAACTGGCCTCCCCTTCTCTGCCACTGTCCTTGGCTGGCACCTCTGTGTCCTGCGATCTCTCAGGTCTACCCCAGTTGAACGTCCTGAATGTGGAGGGAGATTCTAATCCCCATCCCTTCCCTCACCCTCATGTCCTGTGTCCTTCCTCTCTTCCTGGCAGAGAAGATGCAAACAGAACTTTCACCTCTGCTTAAACCTCATGTACCTCCTGGAATGTCAGGGTCTGAGGGACCCAGACAGCCAGGAAACCCTGTGCACTTTGCATAGGTGGGCCTTTGATCCCCACCAGATCGGGAACTCACTTGACCTGAGGCAGGCTGCATGGATGCCAGGATCTCCTGAGAGGGGACTCTGATTGCAGGATGTACTAGGCACTTTCTAGCTGGAGGGGGATTATGGGATGGCACTGTCTTCGCTACCCAGCACTGTTGCTCAGGACTTGCACTGGCCAGCACAGAAGGCCCTGCAGGTGGGGTGGGAGTGTTCTAGGAAAGGCCTGTTACTATGGCTTCGAGACCAAGAACCTGCCTTGCCACCTCAGTTCAGGCGCCCGTGCCCACTGGGCTGTGGTTCCTACTTTCCCACCGTGGATATGGCAAGCCTGCAGCATGTCTTTTATTGACCTTGGAGAAGTTGTAAACTGAGCCATAATCACTGTGTTTATGATGTTGTAGCAACAGCTTTCCAGGACTATTCAGGATCAGCCTTGGGGCCTGTGCTAGACCTGCCATGGAGGCAGGCGGCACCTCATGAATATGCACATTAAGGGGATAATTGAGTGGAAACCAGCTGGCCAGGCGCTTCCCTGTGGACATTTCTCTGAGTATCAAAGCAGCCTCCGCCCGGTGGGAACCTGTGGAGAGCAGTAAGTGCCCCAGTTCTTCTTCCCACCCTCCATCAGGCTGGTGTGGTGGCACCCAACTGGGCTGCTGGGCCCTGCTGAGGAGTCCTGAGCCCCAAGTCACTGGAGTGACAGTACTAGAAGCAGGGATCTTGGGCTGTCTTCATGGACAGCAACTTGGGGTTCACTGTGTTTTCAGCTAGTCAGGCCCTGATGACAGATTGGAGGAAGCCCCCAAGCTACCCCCCTTTACTTAGTTATTCAGAAGGGTCAGACTCTTATCACCTGACTCTGCCCTCCCCCAAGGAACAGCTGCTGGTCCAAGTGAATTCTTTCCCCCACTCCTCAGGCTAAGCTACTCCTAAGGGTCTGATGTCCCGAGCTGCTGTGAATGACCAGGTGGTCCTGGACGGTAGCGAGAATGCCCCAAGTTTGAATCCAGTCCCTCTGCTTACTGGCCCCTGCATCCATGGCTGTGGGACCCCACGCGTCTCACCAAAATGCAGTTCTACTTACAAGGGTGGCGGGCACAGGCCGGAACAGCCTTCGGTCTGTCTCCCAGCACCCACCTTCTCTCCTTCTGTCCTCCTTAGGAGGACCTGTTCTAGGTTGCTTTTCTGTTGTTGTAAATAAACACTATGACCAAAATCAAACTGGAAAGGAAGGAATCTCATCATCTTACAGCTTACAGTCCATCATCAAAGGTGGCCAAGGCAGGAGCCTGAGACGTAAACTGTGGGGGAACCTGTTTCCTGGCTCGCTCCAGGCTCATGTTCAGCTAGCTTTCTTCATTTTATTAATTATTTTTATTTTATGTGTATGCACATACTGCCTGCATGTATGTGAGTGAACCTGTGTTGTACAGTGCTCGTAGAGGTCAGAAGAGTGCATCCGATTCCCCTGGAACTGGAGTTACAGACGTCAGTGCCGTGTGGGTGCTGGGAACTGAACTCGGGTCCTCTGCAAGAGCAGCCAGTGCTCTTAACCACTGAGCCATTTCCATTTCTCCAGCCCCTCAGCTACCTTTGTTATACAGCTCAGACCCACCTACCTAGGGATGTCACTACCCATAGTGGGCTGCACCCTCCTACATCAATTAGCAATCAAGAAAATGCCCCGTAGGTATGGCCACAGGCCGATCTAATGGAAGAAATTCCTTAATTGAGATTCCCTCTTCCCAGATATGTCTAGGTCTGTGTCAGATTGAACAAAATTAACCAGCACAGGACCCTCGTGATTCCATGGCACCCAGGGTGACTCACTATGGACTCTGTTAACCGAATCATATCTCTTGCTATCTGTATATTTTTAACACACCCTCATGTCATGGAGAAGATGTTTTCAGAGTCTATGACCTAGGGAATCTGCTTTGTTTCCTACATGGGGGAGCTGTTTATAACTAACTCCCTTTACCATGTTACTAGAGATTCCATGACCTTGAGTCCTGCGTGGAGGTAAACTACAGGAGACAGGGTTACCCACCCCTGCCACCACACTCACCTCAGAGACGCCTGCCTGTTCCCACCCCTGTTCCTGGTGGATGCTGTTTCTCCCTGCCTCTGTCTCTATCTCCATACATACTCTGGAGTGGTGAACGCTTCGGTACAGGGAGGTATTTTCCTGCAGCTGCTAGGGTAGTGGTGGGCCTGCCCGTGTGAGCGTTCATTTGTGCCATTTGTAATCTGCATCAACAATCATCTCTGATTGGCGTAGAGTTTGGGAGACTCTAGGAAGCCAGAATATTCAGGCAACTTTGTTGAAAAACTGAGTGCTGGTTCCCAGCACTGAAAGAGGCCCCCCCAGGACCTACTGCTATGGTAACTTATGCCCTGGGAGTTGGAGTGCTCAATAGCCAGGCCAACAGTCCAGTTCCCTGCTCTGTCTTGGGAAGGTTATGATGAGGACGGTGTGGGGAACACAGGCATGATTCCCACTTTCCTAATGTATGCTTGGCAGACACAGTGGACCTGGACACTGGTGGCTGGGCATTTGGGTGGACATTAGTGCACATTTACATATCAAAGGGGACAGTAAATCTGGCCTAGGGAGCCATTCGTCCACACTGAAGGATAGTGCAGAGTCCTGGGTCTCTACTGCTGCTGGACCAGTCCTGTCCTGGGGCTGTGGCTGAAGGCAGGCATAGGACCAGGCCTTGGTTCCTGTGGCCTCTGCACTTGAACATGGGGCTCAGGGCAGGTGTAGTGTGTCCCTGGCCAGCATGTGATGGACAAGGCCCTGACCTGGCAGGGTCCTGACAGGGCTGGGGCTCAAATGGACAGGAGAGAACAGCTCAAGGTCAGTGGGAGGCATTTGGGACAGCAGGTGCAACCGTGTGCATGCTGCAGGAGCAGAGACCGGAGCTGGGGTCGGGCAGATGGTGGGGCTGCAACTCTAGGGTCTGCCATGTCAGGAGGCCTGGAACTTCCCTTTCAGCCTGTGGCTGTTTTCCATGACCCTGCCTTGACCATACACTCCTGGACCCAGAACCTTCCAGAATAGCTGTCTTTCCAGGAGAAGGTCCATCCTCATGAGAGTTTCTTGTAAGGGCCTCTCAGTGCCCTGGATAGACAGGGTGCTGTGCTTCTGCCTCAGACCTGCCTGGCTCTTGGTCTGGTCCCTGGGAATGTGCATCACCACTGTATTTACTATCACTTGGATCACATTAGGAAGTTTCTGCACCTATGTGCTGGCTCCATGTTCACTGAACTTTCTCTCAGTGCCATCTGTGGCCTAACCACACAGGGTTATTGACAGGGCAGAGCCAAGGAGCCAGTAGAGGGAGCGTAACTGGATGCTTTGACTGGGTTATGGGAGGCCCCCGTCTGCCCAGGCCGTGGACTTCCCCCAGCTACTGCGCTTCCTTCTGTGTGAGGAAGTTGAGGGTTGACCAAGCTGCTCTGGGGTGCTGGGATGAGGGGCCTGGGTCAATGGTGGCCGTGTGTGTTCTGTGTGGCCTGGGGAGTCGGGCAGCCATAGGGATCCCTTTAAGCAGAGAGGACGCAGACAGAGCCTGGGGACTCGTGGGCACCCTGGAGAAGCCTGCTGGCCTTGGACAAATAGGTGCTGGATCTGCACATGGCACACCGGGTGTCTTAGTTTGTTCTTCATTGCTGTGACAAAACACTCTGACCAGTACCAACTTGGGGAGGAAAGGGTTTATTTGTCTTACATCTCCCAGGTCACAGTTCATCAGGGAGCCCGAGGTAGGAACTCAGGGCAGGAACCTGGAGGCAGGAGCTGGAGCACAGGCCATGGAGGAATGCTGCTTACTGGCTTGCTCCCCTGGCCCCTGCTCAGCCTGCTTTCTTATACAACAGAGGCCCACCTGCCCATGGGTAGCACCACCCACAGTGGGCTGGGCCCTCCCACATCACTCATCAAGAAGATGCCCCTCAGACATGGCCACAGGCCAGTTCAGTAGAGGAAATTCCCCAACTGAGGCTCCCTCAACCCAGGTGTGCCAAGTTGGCACTAAAGCTGTCCAGCACACCGGGACATTCTTGATGTTGAACCTGAGAAACACCCCGACCTTGCTTGTCTGTATTAGTGAGGCCTTGGTGTGTACAGCATCTGCTGTGTAATTATCCACAGCAATGTGTGTGTGCTGTGTGAGTGCAAGCTTGAGGTGTATGCAGGTAGCATGAGAACATAGCTTGGTGTGTAAATACAATGTGTCCCGTGTGTGTCTGCATGGTATGGTCTGCATATACATGTGTCTTTGTATGAGTATGCGGGTGTGTGACATGTATAGGTTTGTGTGTGCAAAGTGTGGTCTGCGTATATGTAGGTAGTATGATGTGTGTATATGCCTCTGAGTGTGTGAATCCTAGCCATGAACCTGTTGCCTCTCTGACAGAGGCAGGTATGGGCTACACATGAACTTACCTATACTTCTGTGACTGTCTACACAGACGAATGGGCCAGGTTGAACTGGCTTCAGGGCTCCGTAGAGTCTCTGTAACATATCAGGCATGCTCATTCAGGGATTCTTTTGTGTCCACACAGGACCCCAGGGAAGCCACTGGGCTTACAGCACCAGGAGCCATCGTACTGCCTGTCGCTCTGTGCTGTCCCCATTTCCTTACTCTGGGACAGCTCAGCCTGGGTCTGGGTGTCCTGAGGAGTCTCCCCTTGGCCTGCAGGGCTCATTGCCTGTGAGACTCACTGGGAGAAGTGCTCGCCCTGGGCAGAGGTTCTAGAACCTCTAAGACCTACAGGACCAGAGAGACCTGCTTCTTATTCTTAGTCTCTGGGCCTGATTTGTCTCCTGGTGACAATGCTGTTCCTTCCCCACATGGGATAAGCCATGTCCTCTCTAGAGAGAGGCAGAGCCTGGGGTCTGCTGACTTAGCCCTGGGCATCTCTGAGGAAGCCTGGTCCAGCCACAGGACCAGGTTGTGGGCTGACCCAGCAGTGGGCCCTCTGCAGGCTTCATCCGCCTTCCTTGTTCACACCCTGTCATGGTGTGACAACTCGCCGCAGTTGGTCTGGAATCTTCTATGCAGAATAGGGCACACTTATTGACTCAGTGGAAGCCCAAGTGTGATAGAGGATTGATACCCAAGGTTTAACGGAGACTTGATTCCACTGTACCTCAAATATTGAGACAGATACTTCATCAGATCTTAAATAACTTTCCTACACACTTTAATCCTTGTATGGTTTGTCTATAGAATTGGGGATAAAACTAAGTATTAATCACTTAATTTGTGAGCACGGCACAGAGCGATTGTTTGGCGATCTTCAGTTTGAAGGTAAGGTCTTGTGCCATGGTGGGGAGATGGAGGTGTCTGATGTAGACTGATGTCTGGCCAGTCTCAGCACCACCTCCCATCAATGGCATGACCCTGGCCCCTTCTGAACCACAAATACCCCATCATATTTACTGCAAAGGCCCAGTTTGTTTGGGTGCAAGTTCTACCATGTGGGGATGGGGATCCCAAGAGTTTAAGTTGGGCCCTGGCCAGCAGGAGTTATTACACCTTCCAGCGGTGACAGAAGAGATAGAACCCTGAGGTGGATCTCTGGTACACGGCACGTGACGTGACAAGCGTGGCCCTGAAGGTACAAGCAGGGTCTCTGGGTCCCTGGCGTTTCTGGGTCCCTCTGCCTTGTGATGTGGGCGATGGTCGGGGTGAGTAAGTCAGATCAGCTCTTTGTGTCACTTACAGAAGATTCATACTTTGCCAAATCAGAGCCAGCCCTGGGCCAAGCCCTCTCTGTAGAGTAGGGGTCCAAAACAACAGTTTATATTCCTGATGCTTAATGCACAAGAACCAGGCCTGTGCCCCAAGGACCAGCCCAGGGCAGGCATGGAGGCCCAGCGGGCGGGAACACTGCCCCCACATCACCAGGTCTGGAGTTTGACCATCATGTACAGAGCACTCTCAGGCACACAGTAGATGCATACACTTTCACCTGTGTCTGTGTCACCAGCACTTTAACCACATCGATTTTTCACTCCCCCAAAGCAAAGCTATCCCTAGCTGTGTTCCTGGGCTCTCTGTCCTGGGAGCTAACTGGTGAGTTGGAGTGGCAGGAATTGTCTGCCTGGGGCATGCGGGCACCCCTAAGGCTGTGGAGAGATGCTGTATGGGGATGTGATGTTTCTCTGGGTACAGAAACCACAGCTGCTCAGCTGTGTGTTTTAGAACAGGGCTGGGCTGTCCATGAGCAATGTAGCAGACATGACCTTCCGTGAACTTCGTTTACTTGCCGGTCATTAGCGGGTCCTGATAGATTGGGAAACACTGGACCTCAGCTTCTACCCTCTTCTCCAGGCCTAAGCCTGGATTCCCTTGATGTCCCTAATGTCCTCTGCTGGGCAGCTTGTCCTCACTACCAGAGCCAGCTGTCTCAGTCCAAAGACAACCTCCAGACTCTTGTTCTCTGATCATCATGATGTGGGGACCCGGCAGGCTGTCCATCCCTAGCCCTGCTGGCCTGAGCTTCGAGGATGCTCCTGATTGACCTGCAGACCCACCAGGACTTCTCTTGCACCCGATGACCCCAAACTTTCCTAGTCACAGATAAGGAACATCTAACAAAGCACAACCCTGCAACCCTCCCCAGCATCCCCCCAGGCCCAGGGTGTCCCATGTTCCCTTGCTGTCTGTATCACCCATGGGTTCCATGGTGCCACCCACCCGATCTTCTGAGTGACCCTGGACCCCATAGCAAGATTGGGCCACGTGACACAGGCCCTCAGGCCCCACTGACCTCCAGGTTCACCTGTTTTTGTTCTAATCCAAACAGAAAATTGACATTTATGATTGTTAAATGTCATCTTCTCTGCGCCTGTCAAAGTCACATTGAATCTTTATTCTGTCACACAGCATTACCAAACATGCTGTCAAATTTGTGTCACAGGCCTGTTGGACTAACTGGCTCATCGGTCTGGTCTGTGCCCCAGGTGGAGGGGTCTGCTCCCTGCAGGTTCTCAGCACTTCTCTCATCTGCCCCAGGAACTCTGGACACTGGCTGCTGGGGGCTGGCCTGTCGCCCCATCTGGAGTCGCTGGCCTTGGTCACGTTCACATGAAACCTTGCTCGAGTGTGGACGCTATCCTGCCTTCCCATCCTGCACCTGGCATGCGCTTGGCACACTTTGCCTTTGGGACAGTCTGTTCCCTCCATTGACCGTAGCCCAGACTGCTGATGTGAGGGATGGCTGAGCGTTCTGAGGGGACCCATGCAGTGCTGTGCCTCCCAGAGGGAGCTCGTCTCTCTCAGCAAACAGAAAATAGTCGGAGTGGACGAATACCCACGTGCATTGAACTTCCATATGTGTGCAGCCTGTGCTGCTCTTTCAGCCTGGGCCCTAGAGGCCTAAAAGGCCCTGAGGGCTAAATGCAGCTCCAGGAGTTTTGCTGTATAGATGTGTCCATGGTGACTGTTTCTCTTGTCCCAGCTGTGCCATGCCTGTGTGTGACAGGACCTGAGAGAGGTGTTTCTGTAGGGCCTGTACACTGGAAGAGGAGGACAGGATGTGCGCACGGGTGGAGGAGGGTAGGATCTGTATTGGAAGAGGAGGCCAGGGTCTGCGCACAGGGGAGGGCAGTAGAGGGTGGCAGATTCCCCTGGAACTGGAGTTATGGATGGCAGTTAGCCACCATGTGGGTGCTTGGAATCAGACCCAGGGCCTCTGCAAGAGCAACCAGTGCTCTTAATGCTCAATGATCTCTCCTGCCCCCAAATAAATTAATTTTTAAGAGAAAAAATGCCTCACTGGCATGCCCGCAGGCCAGTCTGACAGGGGAAATTCTCCAACTGATGCTCCCTCTTCCGAGGTTTGTCAGGTTGGCCATTGAAGCTGACCAACCAGCACACTTGGACATCCCATATGGCCTTGGGTTTCCTGCTCTCAGAGAACCAGAACTGGGGCCCAGGGCGGACGCTGCTGGTCCCCACAGACTTCTCCCAGAAGCCCGCTGTGCATATCCATTGGCTTGATGGTGTCCCCCACCTCTGAAGCCTTTTCTGGGCCAGTCCATGGGCGGACAGCTCCAGAGAACTGCCCAGGCCTTCTGCCCTGAGGAGCCAGCTGGCCCAAGGTTGGCCAGACACCATAAGCCTCTGCTGCAGAGGTCAAGGTGGACGGGAATAGCAGGTTGTTGGAGCCAGCCTGCAGGGCTTAAAATAGCAGCTGGGGGCGGTGACCATGTGGCTGCCCATCGACACTGCAGTTGTGGCACAAGGAGGAATTCACAGCTTCTTTCTTGCATGTGTCAGAGCTTGTGATCTGCTCCTGGCCAGTGTGCCCCTCAGCCTATTTGAGGCACAGAGCTCTGTGATCAGGCCAGTGTCTTCTGCCTGGCCTGCCTGTCTGCTTGTTTGTGCCTTTGTTTGTTTGTGCCCGCATCTCAACAGCAGCATGTAATTTGAGTGTAACTGGGTAGAGTGAGTCAAATGTGTAGGCAGAGGGAGGCAGCTCTAACCAGAAACTAGTGTTCTGCTTGGGTGAGCCTGGGCACTTGGGGTTGGGGTGGTTCAGAGTCCTCAGTGAGACCCTGGTGTCTTAGTTTGTCTCTTCATTGCTGTGACAAAATACTCTGACAAGTACCAACTTGGGGAGGAAGGGGTCTATTTGTCTTACATCTCCCAGGTCACAGTTCATCAGGGAGCCCAAGGTAGGAACTCAGGGCAGGAACCTGGAGGCAGGAGCTGGAGCACAGGCCATGGAGGAACGCTGCTTACTGGCTTGCTCCCTGGCCCCTGCTCAGCCTGCTTTCTTATGTAACACAGGCCCACCTGCCCAGGGGTGGCAGCACCCACATCACTTAACAATCAAGAAGATCCCCACGATATGGCCACAGACCAATCCAATGAAGGCAATTCCCCAATTGAGGCTCCCTCAACCCAGGTGAGTCAAGTTGACACTAAAGCGTCCAGCACACCTGGCTACCCACATCCTTCCTCTGAATATGGCTGACCTGCTCTCCCAACATGACCTTGGCACACTGGCCACGATCTGTCAACATGGATTTGAGCAGCTAAGTCTGGCTACTTGGCTAGCTCCACCCAGCCCTGCCTTACAGAAGGGGCCAGGCTAGGCATGGCCAATGCCTTTGGTGATGACCCTCTGTGGCCCTAGTAACATGCAGCCAAGGTCCACCCCAGGTTGAGAGCAGCCTGGGCACTGATAGGCTGTTGGAGCCAAGCCAGCCTGTCTGTACTTCTGCTAATGTGTATGATGCCTTCACCAACTAGACTCTTGCTCTGGGGACCTGGAGGGTACTGGGGACATCAAGGTTGGCAGAGGGCAGGTGCTAGTTACCTAGAGGAGGGGTGTCGGGGTGACAGTAGTAGAGGGTGCTGTGTCTGAGGAAGAACACCTGCTGTGGAAGACACTCTCCTCAGAAGCCCTGGGGGCTCCCGGCTGGTCCCACTGCAGCTCAGAGGGCCGCCGTGCTACCTCCTTCCCAGGTTGGGGGGCTTCCCACGTCCAGCACTTCTGTGAGACGCCCTTGTAGCCGGAAGGACCCCTGAATGTGGGACCCCATGTGCCTTCCTCACTGCCCTCTCAGGGCTCTGCACAGAGGGCAGCAGGTAGTAGGCACTTTCTGGGTGATGAGTGGACGGAAGATCCCCATGGTGAGCAAGTTTCATATGCCAGGTTCTGGTGAGTGGGTCCCAGTGAGGTTGTGTGGCTTTGTGACAGAAGGGCCCTGTGCTTCCCGTGCAGGGCTGAATGTGGCAGTCCCAGTCAGGCTGAGGGATGTCCTCTGTCCTCCTCCACGGCGGCCGGTTGTCCCTATTTATGATCCGCTGTCGAGCATGGCAGTATCTATATTGGACAGTGTTACTCTTTAGCGTTTATGGGTGTTGGCCAAGCACTGATAGTGTAAATTTAGGAGCCACTACCCACAGGAATTCCCTCTCCTGGTAAGGTTCACCTTCCCTCCCTGGAGAAGTCCGCCACATTCCTCAGAGACCCGTGGGCTCTGCACTCAGGAGTAAGTGGGGGTGAGCAGTGACAGATGCTCAACTTGGGTTGGGTTGTTGGGAGAAATGCCTCCCTTCCTGTGCAGATGCGGCCCTGGGCCCTGAGTGCCTGTGTGTACTTACACGCTTACACCAGCACACCCATGTTCACTGTGTGTACCTTAGTGCAGCTGAGCATACCCGTGTGTATGTGTGCGTGTACATGCATACTTACATGTAACCCATGAATCTGAGTACAGCTGAGCATACCCGTGTGCACCTGTGTCTACACATGTGCATTCATGTAGCCTGTGTACACATAGGTGCATATGTGAGTGTCTACACAGCACATGCACCCCTGCAGCTGTGTGCCCATATGAACTGTGTATGTTTTTACTTGTGTGCCTCCTGTGTATACCTGTGTAGTCTGCCCTGTGTCTACCAGCCAGGCATATAGCATGTAATATCTGTGTTGTGTGTGTGTACTTCTCATAGATACCCATGTGTGTGGTCATGTTTAGTCCTTCAGGAAGGTAGGGAACCATGGGCCTCCTGGTACTGATGCCTCCAGCTCACTCCCCAGTTGCCCTGACTTCTGTGCCAGGGGATGGTGGTTCCCCCTGGCAGTATGGCAGTGCACACACCTTCAACACTCCAGAGAAGGTCTGACTTTTTATGTGGCTCTAAGATGCCACATCCTGAGAGCAGTGTGCTGGGGATGGAGACGTGGGACTCGGCTTGGGGACCTTGTAATCTGGCAGGTCGTTTTCTTGTGAAAGGCCAGAGTATGTAGAGGGAGGGACACAACGCCTTCCCGTGATTCCCTGTTTTCATTTCCGTGTGTGGCTGAGAGGGCCACATTTAATTTCCTGTCCTTTGGGACAGGGCTGCCTGTAATGCCTGGCATTCAGAATGTAGGCCACTGGCTGTCACATCACTTCCACCGAGCCAGCTGTGGTGGGCCACGCTCTCGGTGGGGGCTGGGTGGGCTCAGGCTGTAGGTGTCCAGGCTGCGTCCACTCAGCTTGTGACTCTCCTTCCTTGCAGGTCAGCTGGCCGCCGGCACCTGTGAGATTGTGACCCTGGACAGGGACAGCAGCCAGCCACGGAGAACGATCGCCCGGCAGACAGCTCGCTGTGCATGCAGAAAGGGGCAGATTGCTGGCACCACGAGAGCCCGGCCTGCTTGTGTGGATGGTAAGAGCCCCCAGCCCAGGTGACGCTCCTGGGTGCTGAGCTAAGCTTGTGGGCTGCTGTGAGAGCCAGGTATCATTCTGATGTGGCTTTCTCCAGAACGTTCTAAGGTCAGGGCCTCAAGGCACACCCTTAGCGCTGGGCCTCTGGCTGGGCTAGCTTTCCTTGAGTCAGCACATCTCGCAAGATTGCACTTGTGGGTAGCATGGCCCATGCCCATGGGGGTGGCCTCTCACAGCATGGTTTCTGTATTCCAAGTGTCAAGGCCCTGAAGTCTCCAACCAGGTGGGGTCCCATCCTAACCTCTCTTGAGTATTCTATCAAGCTAAGCCAGAACCAGCATGACAGTTGTCCCCCAAAGCCAGGAAGGCTTTCTTGGAAGGGGCCATCAGGGTCCTGGGAACAAGGGTTAGTCAGGACAGGGCTGGGCAGAGTCTGAGCTGCCTCCTGGCTGTGACCCACCAAGTATTTGGCCAGACTCTACTTTGCCCTAGAATGAACAAGCAGTTCAGGTCTCAGATGCCTGTGCATCTTGGGGCTTAGAGCTAGCTCGGCTCTGACTCGGGGGCTGGCCCTTCCCTGAAGACCCCAGGATACAGTGCCTTCCCTCAGTGCCTTCTCTGGACCCCATGTCCATGTGCCACCCACATTCCTATCGTCAGTTTACAAGGGTTGGGGACCATCTGTAGCTCAGGAGAGTGTGGGATGAGGCCGAGCTTCAGGCCAGGACAAGGGGCAGTGGAATTCTTGGTGCTTCCAATGACCTAAACCGAGAGGGACAAGCCAAGGGGCAGTGAGGCAAGTCTGACCTCATGGAGATACCTGCAGTTCACAGTTCTGGATGCCCTCCATCAGCTGACCCTGTTTGCAGCCACTAGGATCCCAGGATCAGAATCCGTGTCCTGGATCCCAAGGGGTGGTCTGGGTGGAACTGCGTCTTGGTGATGTTGATTGATTCTCGAGAACCAGTGTGGGCTGGTGCGGAGCTGCCGGCCCCAGTCCTTCCTCTTCTTTTAATCCTTCTGAGAGCCTGACGGGGGACGGGGGTCTGGACTGATTGCTAATTGAATCTGGGTCTGCCCATCTGAAACTGCGTCTGTGTCTCTCCCACAAACCTCCCGGTGCCTCAGGTCCCAGAGACCCAAATTAAAACCTCACCATTTTTAAGGGAGGCCATATAAATTAGTTCGCTTACATTTTCTGCACAGTGGGCATTTTCCAGGCTGCTGTCTAATTTAATTTTTGCTTTTCTATTTTCTTGCACTGTGTGCATAATAAGTTTCCTTGCATGAGATTGTGTCTGCTGAAGAGAATTTGTGTCGTGTTGGCCCAGCTGGCGTTGAATGCCAGTGGCGTTTAGCCTGGCATGATCTGTGCTGACCCTGAAATCAGGAGCTAAAATGCTAGGACAGAGTTGCTGTTGAGAGGCCACATAGTCCTTTATGAGCTGGCTTTACAGATGTCCATAAATTTGCTCACTCATTCTCTCTCTAAAATAAGGTGCATGCTCCCAGGTGTAGGAAGAATCGGGGAGATCAGCTCTCTTAACTCCTCATCCCTGGACGTTGCAATGCTGCGAGTACTGGGGTGCATCTGTTGGGCAGGGAGGCGTCCCTGAGGGAGCATTTGAGTGCGGTCTCAAGGGATGAAGCGATCACCAGTAAAGCTGCACATTGCAGAAAGAGGGTGCTGTTGGAGATGAACTCCTGAGTATAGTCCTCCTTAGCCTGTTTCTGAGCCAAAGCGTTTTGCAGAAATCAGTCTCCAGCACCCTGAACCTGCGAACTGGCCCAAGAGTTGGTCCCTGTTACAGAATCCATAGGAAGAGAGATCTGAAAACCAGCCTGTTACCTGCCTCGGGGCTTACTTTCATCCCAGAAACATCAACAAGCAGACCTTACCTTGGGGCTGTGCCCTGCAGACTGCAAACCAGGCTCCTGAGCACCGGCTGTGTCTGTAGATACACTGTATTTCCCCCTCCTGTTGGCAGAAACCCATGTGGTTCTGACTCCTCCACAGTGCTGCCCTGTGAACTGAGACCTGCCCACACTCTCCCTGTAACCGCAACAATGACCTTATGCAATTCCCCTTCTCTGACTTCTTTTGAAACTCCTTTGGAAACAAATCCAAATAAAACCAGCCTCTGGCGCATGGGCTGAGTGTAGGCGTGGGGAAGAGGGACTCACTTTAGGAGTAACAGTGCCCAAAACACACTGGAGTGCTGTGGCCAGGAGCATCCGGTCCAGAGTGCAGGTGGTTTCCTTGGGAACCATGTAGGAGGGGCAGGCTGAGGTCAGGGCTACAGGAAGCCACAGTGTAAGGAGTGTGCCCTCAGCTGCAGAAAGGTGCCCCAGAGCCATCCAGTCGCTCTTCCATGCGTGACTAGTGTCGTTCTCCTCTGGCCCTCAAGGGGCCTTCTGATGTGGTTGACTGTGTCACCCACCCTGGAGCTGCTTGGGTGATTGTACGTGTCTGTACTTCCCAGATGGAACAGCAGCAGGCTGTCCTTCCCAACATGGGCAGGAGGCAGAGCTGACCAGAGTTCCAGCCCAGGGCTCTAGCTTGGTCTCTCCTCACCAGCTAGAGCCCATGGGCAAAGCCTGTGTCTCCCCTACAGATGGGGGCAACAGCTCAGCAGTCTCAGGCTCTCTGAGAACAATGTAAGACAATCTATGCTCCTGTGATAGCAATTCAGAGATGGCTGTCTGCCCAGTAACACACAGCTTGCATGTTCCCCATGTGGCCATGGGGCTCTCTGTAAGGAAACAGGGAACACAGGAGTGTTCACAGGACTGGTCTGTACGGTCGGCTGCTGCAGTTCTGGGTAAGGATGGTGAAATGGTTGCAGAGAATGGAGAGTGCAGAAGGAGTTGGCTGATTCCCACCAGGTACCCGAGACCCTCCTCTGGGACCTTTTCAATAAGTCTAAGGCAACTAGATTCCCACATGCTGAGGCCTGACATCAGACCCCTGCCTCACACTATGCACAGATGTTGACTCAGAGTGGATGCTAAGAGTGAAAAGATAGAACTCTCAGGAGCCGGCGAATCTTCATGCCCTTGACCTTGGCAAAAGGTTCCTAGGTGTGACCAGTGAAATCACAGAAATTAAAAAAAAAAAAGTGAAAAACATGCCCGCAAAATGGCTTAGTGGGTAAAGGTGTTTGCTGCTAAGCCTAGAGACCTGAGTTCAATCCCTACCTGGAGACATGAGTTCCCCAGGACCCATGTAGTAGAAGGAGAGCCCCAACTCCCAAAGATGGTCCTCTGACCTCCACACGAGTGCCAGGGCATGTGCTAAATAAATAAATAAATAAACACACAAATACATAAATGACATAAATGAATGTCATTTAAAAGGGAGTGGGTAGGGAAATGGCTCAGCAAGTCAGGAACTTGTTGCTAAGCCTGACGACCTGAGTTCAATTCCCAGGACCCACATGGTAGAAGGACGAACCAGTTCTAGCAGTTTGTCCTCTGAATTCACGTGTGCACTCATAACCCACCCCACAATAAATAAACGTGATAAAGCATTTTATTTCTTTTTAAGATTTATTTTTATTTTATATGCATGCGTGTTTGCCTACATGTATGTATGTGCTCCATGTATGTGCCTGTTGCCTGGGGGAGTCCAGTACTCCTGGAACTGGAGTCAGAGACTGTTGAGAGCTGCTGTGGGTGCTGAGCACCAAACCCAGGTGCGGTCCTAGTGAAGTGCGAAGCATATCCCTTAAAGGCATAAAGATGTATCTGTGCACATGAAGCTTACACTCAGATGTCCGGAGCTGCAGGGGCTCTGGAAGCGACAAGAGGAGATGGCTGAATGTCCCTTACAGCACCCCTTACAGGTGAGCAGAGTGTGGCTGTCTGTCACAGTGCTGTCCAGCCGTCCGTTGATGAGCCAGCCTGCACCACATGTGAGAGCTGAAACCCTGCTGCTGGTGAAGGAAGCTGTGCTCCAAAGGCCACGTGCTGAGACCACTGCCACGGAATGTCCTGAGCCAGTGCAGGGACAGAGCTGTCTGACTGCTGTCCAAGGGAGAGAGGCATAGGAAGGGGCAGCTAAGGGGCACATGTTTTCTCTGGGTGACCCAAGTGTACTAACACTGGTTGTGGGAAGTTAGCCGGCCTTGACCACAGGATGTCCAGCTTCAGGAATGATCTGTCTGGCTGGCTGCAAAGGCCCTGCATGCTGTCTCACCAGCTTCTTGGTGAGTGGCGGTTGGGGAAGACAGGACCTGCTTCCCGATGGTCTTTTTGGTTGTCTCAGCTCCTGGCCAGGTCATGGGTCAGCTTGCTCCCAACACTGGTTGTGGGAAGTTAGCCGGCCTTGACCACAGGATGTCCAGCTTCAGGAATGATCTGTCTGGCTGGCTGCAAAGGCCCTGCATGCTGTCTCACCAGCTTCTTGGTGAGTGGCGGTTGGGGAAGACAGGACCTGCTTCCCGATGGTCTTTTTGGTTGTCTCAGCTCCTGGCCAGGTCATGGGTCAGCTTGCTCCCAGCATCCCTCTGCTTGGACATCTACTTTACTACATAGGTGCTGGATGCCAGGGGCTCTCGGTTTGGCAGGAAGAGTAGGCACTGAATCCAATCAGTTAGTACACTCTGTTGTCCGAGGCCGCTGCTCTAGAATTCACGCCTGGGTCAGACTGTGCTGTAAACGCCCAGGAACTGAGAGATACTCGAAAAAGTTGTTCATATTCCACTTCCTCAAACACAGCCGTGGTGTCTTCAGATGAGCCTGGTCCAGATGGGGCTTGGGTCACCCTGTGTGTCGGCACCTGGTCAGCTCTGAGCAAGCAGCGACTTGTATCGGAGAGGAAGGTGGCAGGTGTGAGGAGAGCCCCAGTTCCACAGGATGGGAATGTGAACTTATATCCACCCTACCAAGGAGTCTCCCGGACAGGGAGGGAGCCTGCCCACCTGGGCTGTGGCTGCCGGGTTTGATGGCCCTGTGCCAGTGGACTGTGTGCTTCCTCAGAGTTCGGTACTGCTGTGGAGGTCAAGATCATTCAGGGGAGATGTCTCTCAGATCCTTCTGGATCTTGCTGCTGTCAGTAGTCAGAAACAAGCTAAGCAGTCCAGTGACTACCTGATGTATGTATGGAGCTGAGAGTGTCTGTGCCAGGGTGCCTTCTGCTCAGGCCGCGGGCTCCCCTGCTGTGTTTAATGCCTGGCTCTCTGCCTGTGTCTCCAGAGAGCAGCAGGGACTGGTGGGAAATGCCTGGCTTTCTGTGCATTGAGCGGAGTAGGCTGGGGGGGCCGCTGAGCGTGTGTGGGGCCTGGTGTGTGTAATTAACACGGTGGCCCCAGGCATGTTGGGGGCCTGGTGATCAAGGAGGACGGGGCAGATGTGTGGCCTCCTTGCTTGGATCTCTTCCTTTCTTGGAGTGTGGGAGAACAGGGTTCCTGTGCAATGCAGCCTTTTTCAGAGGCTTTACAGAGCAGGGTGGCACACCCTGGGCATGCCAGTGACAGGGGGTGGGGCTGGAGACATAGCTCCACACTGCCACCTGCAGAAGCCTGAGGGCTTCTATTCAGAGACCTGTAGTCAGGTGAAGCCAGGATTATTGACTTTGCTGCAGAAAAGGATTTCAGGACAACTCAGTATGAAGCAGATTGGAGTTTATTAAGAAGAGATTTTACATAGATTTAAAGAGGGTCGCTAGAAAGAGCGGCCCACAGTGCAAGGCTAAGACACCTCAGTGTGAGTGTCGGGGTCTCAAGAAATTTACAGAATTATGCTTAATTGTCTTTACAGTACATTAGAGACTATTTTGTTTTGTTCCAAAGTTCCAGCTCCAAGGGTGGCTAAGGAATTTAAATGAGATCATAGGGTGGTTCCTGGGGTGCACTGAACAGGATTACAGCTGATAAGGGAAAGCCCTGGTTACTAAGGTAACAAAGGAAGTTAAGATGCTTCAATGCAAACGAAATCCATCATCTTGTTTGCTGGATCCCCAGGAAAAGTCTGAGGAAACCGCAAGGCCGCGCTCGGGATCATGTGTGCTCAAGGCTTCAGCCTGGCTCGTTGCTAATTCAGCACTCTTATTTGAAAATTCCTCTCTGTATAAAGGGAATGCCACCTCTGTCTGCAGCCCTCACACAATTGTTGATGGGGTTGGAATTCTCATTTCGCACTGGGGAGAAGCTTGGACCAGCCTCCACAGTGGCTTGTTAGGCTTCCATGTCCCTGGAATCGTCTGTCTTTTTATCCTGCCTCAGGCTGGCAAGAACTCCGAGCAGCCTGCTTTTCTCCCCTCCGGCCTGGAGTACCATCTCCAGTGTCCACTGGGCTCATAGGCCACAGGTGTGGAACCTGGCTATGGTAGTGGCCTGCTGTGTCTGCACCAGGCTGTACTGGAGTCTGTGGCTTCCGTGGATATGCCTCTGTTACTCTCCTGTCTCAGCTCGGCAAAGCCCACTGTCCCTTGCCCCCTCCATGAGGACAGCCAGCCCACAGGCAGTGGGGGTTCCTTCTCCTGGGAATGGGCTTCATAGGATCCTGATGGGGCCCTGATCTGCAATCCCCACATTGTGGTATTTGGCGACAGAAACGCCCAATGTCCCGGGTGTGAGGATGCCAGGCCATCCCCCTTGGACCATTTTCCTCGTGAGAGGTCCCTGGATTGGTATCCTTGGCCCATTGACTGCAGTAAGTTTGGGTGACATCTATGACTTCATAATGTTGGTGTTTGGGACCTGGGTGGAGGCTTAGTTCAAGTACTTAGTTGGCCTTAGTACTAAGGTATGGGGTAAATGGAAGGGTGCTTGGGAGAGTTGGTACATGAGTTTCACTTGTCATAGTCAATATAGTCACAGGGAGTCCCCTGCTTCCCCTCAGCAGCACTGGGAATGGGGAGCAGGCTCAGGGCCGAGTCAGGCAGAGCAGAGCATAAGGGGATGTGGGAGGAGAAATGTTGGCCTCACAATGTAGGCGGCATCCTGCAGGACTGGGCGTCTGTTCTGTCAGTGGGCAGGTGATGACCTCTGCTTGCCAGCCTCGTTCCCACCCACCCTGCTGCCTCTGAGAGCTGACAGTCCTGCTGGACAGCGGTGGGTACACTGTGCAGCAGGCCTCCCCCCGCACCAGGGGCGAGGCTTTTAAGTGTCTGTAGTTAGAGAAAAATAGAGGGGTTTCTGTCTATTTCTATTTTAGCCCACTCTGCTGCCACAACAAAATCCCTGAAACTGGGTAATTTATAAAGGACAGAAATGCATTTCCTCCCAGCTCTGGAGGCCGGGACGGCCACGGTCAGGCAGGCCACGGTTGGGCAGGCTGCGGTCCAGCATTAGCCTGTACAGTGTCAGCTGAGGGCTCCCAGAGGGTGAGAGTGCTTGCTATCACCTAACGTGGGCCGAACTCCCTCTGCCAAGCCCTTGATTGGCTGCATCAATGTGTTCATAAGGGTAGAGTTCTTGTGACTAAACACCATCCCCTGTGACCCAATATGTTGCATTGGGGTTAAGTTTTCAGTGTGAATTTGGGGGACAGTTTAAGAGTATAGCAATTAGGAAATGTGGAAACACTTGATGCATGCCATGATTCTAACTTTTGGGAAAGGAAAGAGGGAAGCTTAGGAGGTTAAGCTCAGTCTTGACTTCAGAGCAAGCTGAATGTCAGTCTGAGCTACATGAGATCCTGTCTCAAAAAGACCAAAAAAAAAGGAGGGAGGGAGGAAAAAAATATCAAGGTGAAGTTTGTACATTGGAATCTGTCCACGCAGGCTAGCCTGCTCACCGTGCTGCCCTGTTCCTGTGAAATCACGGTGCGTTTCATCCATGGGGTGACTCCTCTTGCCCAGTAGTCCTGGAACCCATCAGGAGGGGTGTTCCTCACTCAGCTTCTCCAGCGTGGACACTTCTAGATGTGACAGTGCTGCATGGATGTTATCACTTGACACTTGAGGACTCTGGAATGCCTGCCCAGAGCTGGGTTCCAGGAAGACCTTGTCACCAACACGGTTGGTGAACCTGCGTGGCCGCAGCAGGGCCACAGGGACGCCGCCATTCTGTGTGGCAGCGTGGCCTGGCAGATCTTTGATACGTACTGTGCCAGCGCATGTGGTGCTATTAGAGCCTCTCCAGCTCGTGTTTTTAATCAGCGTTTGAGGGTTATTAGTATGTACAAGAAGAGATAGCTTTGAAGTCTTGGAGGAAATTCCAGGAAACTCGGGGCTGATGGGCCCAGCGTGTGGCGACAGCCTGTGATCCTGATTGTGGCCATCAGTGGAGACACTTCTGACACTTTCTGGGGCAGGGCGCACAAGTCTTTCTTGATGCACACAACCGCAGACCTCTTCTTCCCTCTTCCACACGTGGCACTCCTCGCCGGGGTGAAGGAGACCTGTTAGCACTGTTTGATGGTGTCCACGGGGCTCTGCCAAAGAGGCCAGTGAAGCCCCTCTTGAGGGTGCAGGCTTGTCTTTTGATTTCTGTTGGGATGGTGTCCACAGCCTCATTGCCCTGGGCAGGCGGCTACAATGCTCCCTGGCTCTGCACCTTCTGCCTTTCTGAGTGGAGTCTAAGTGTGTGACATCCTGGAGCCACAGAGCACAGCCACATCTGACCTGGGAACCCAGGCTGTTTAAATAGGGACTGACGACAGCCGTTGTGTGGGGGGACCTGACTGCCGAGCTCCCTCCAGCTCCTCACAGTACATACGGAGAAACTGAGTGTCACGCAGGATGGAGATGGCCCCAGACACACAGCTGGAAAGCTTGGATGCCGGGAAGAAGGCCATGTGGAAAGCCTGTTTCCTCTTAGAAAGGTCTGAGCTGGCCAGGCCTGTGGCATTGGGATACAGAGAAAAGTAGAAGAGGACCTGTGGTCTCAGAGAATGAAGACCTGCAGGGTGTGGGATGTTCAGAAAATGGAGCACTGTGACAGGAGTCACAGGAGGGAGCGATAAACTGAGACTGAGGCACCAGAGAGGGCTTCCTGGAGGAGGCAGTACCCACACCCTTTCACATCTCCAGGCGGTGTATCCTGGAAACTTAGCACCACTGGGCAGTGGCCACAGTCAAGAACAGTCTGAGACCCTGACCAGAAGCATTCCCTTCCAGATGCAGTGAGTGAGACGGGACAGCCACCCTGCTTTGTGAGGACTGTGCCCAGCCACCACCCACCTCCCCCTGTCAGAGCTAAGGTCTCAGGACAGTGCCAGCTTTGGGCAAGTGGAACATTTTGCCCTGGCCATTAGGTCTGGCACAGGACCCAGAGAACTTGGAGAATCACTTCATGGAGGGAGAACGTCAGCCCCACTCATAGTTCACGGGCCTGCGTGAGGCTGAGACCAGGAGAGGCGTAGGGACACTGACTGCCTGGATCACGTCCTCAGCAGCATAGCTAGACCCTACATTCAGGCACTGGCGAGAGATCTGCAAACCAGGGTGGCTTCCCGGAGGACGGGCAGACACTTCGTTTTGTGTGAGCCCCTGCTGGTCTGTGAGCAGTTCTGTGCAGTGGCAGTTGAGCTCAGACTGAGAAAGTGTCCCACAGGGTCTGTGTAATGGTGGTGTGATGTAAGTGACTGAGGAATGGGGGGCCTGCCCACCATAGCTGGCGTGGTGGTTTGAGTGAGAGTGTTTCCCCCAGGGGTCTGGATATGTGAGCGCTTGGCCCCACTTGGTGGTGCTGTCTGTGGAGGTTTAGGGGTGTGAACTTACTGGTGGAAGCACATCTCTACAGGGTGGGCCGAGAGCTCACAGCCTTGCCCCGTTTCCAGTCCTACTCTTTTGACTTCCTGTGCCTGCTTGAAGATGTGAGCGCTTGGCATTCTGCTCTGTCCGCCTGTCGCCACGATGGACTTTTATCTGGAACCATAAACCCAACAATATCTTCTGTAAGTTGTCTTGATGATGGAGTGTTATCACAGCAACAGAAGAGTAACTAATACAGCTGACCGACCACACGGTGGCCGTTCTTTGATGACTATAGAATCCCGTGCTGTCTTTGATGGCAGCTGAGGTTACGGACCAAATTAAACAGTACCGTGAGGAGCAGATCAAAGCTAGAACCCTTTAGAAGGAGCAGCCACATTTTGATCCTAGAAGCCTCTTTGATCATATGACTTGGTTGAGTGTGGGACGAAGTTGTGGCTGCCTCCTCTCCTCCCAGGGAGGTGGAGCTAGAGATGACTGGTCACCTCCAAGGTAGATATGGAGTCTGGTGCTTCATCCTTGGGGTTGAACAGTCTCTCAAATCTAGGCCTGGTGTTGACTGTCCTCTAAACACTGAAGTGCATTACCCCCGCCCAGGATTCCATCACACCAAGCACCCCATGGAGCACTCCTACTTACCAGAGAAAGTTGAATATGACTCAGGCCTTGAGCTGATCTTACCTTGAGCATATTTGGAGTCTAATCCAGGTGTGTGTTTTATGATTTTTGTGGGGTGGGAAGAGATTGCTATGAGGAGGGCCAGCCACTTCCAGTAAGCCTGGATGGACCATAATGGGGTTCCCAGTCCGGGGTCCACACACACATTTCCAGGAGGGACAGTTCCTTCTCAGCTTGTTCCTCTCCAGCCCTTTGGGACCTAGTACCCTGAGCTAGGATGTGTTTAGCTCTGGGAAAGCAGCTGTATGTGAGCCTGACCTCATGACTGGAAGTGAGCAATGCAGTCTGGGATACCTGCCTTGTCCAAAGCCTCACTCTGCACCTGAACAGCGGAGTGAAGTAAGATCAACCTGTCCCCCGGGCCTCGGTTTCTATGTGGGTGACATCAATTGAGTGTTAGGGTTGGTGAGACTTAGGAACAGATGCTGTGGAGATTTAGTACATGCAGCTAGTGTTGACCTGGACACCTTGGCTGCGTGGCCATACCGAGTGGGAGACTTGGTCTGTTAAAGGAGCACTCGACACAGATGCAGGCACAGCTGAGGGACGTACACACAGGGCTTATTAATTCCCTCAGGCCTGGGAAGGTGGTGCTCACTGGGCCACCTTTGTGGAGTGGTTCGTTCGGCAAATCCTGCAATCTTACAGTGAGCACTCTGGGTGGGCTTCAGTTGGTGAGGCCGGCATGCTTTTACCATGGACCCTTTGCTCACCCTGCACCGTGCCGTACTGGGAGACCAGAGGCGATCTCCATGGCCCTTCCTACCAACCCTTTGCTGTGGAGCAGGTCTGGGCTGTTTGCTTACACTCCTGACCCCTCAGACACAGAACTTGGGATAAAGAGAAAATAACATATCCTTTCTGTTCAGGCCCAGCCTACCCAAAGAGTCTAGTGGGAAGACAGAGGGATCAGAGATGGTCCACGTGTGGCACTGTGCACCGGTCAGGCACTGCATGGGAACCCAGGGCATCTCTGTCCCCTCGCCCATGCCTGAAGTATGAAGTGAGCCAGGCTCTGTCAGTTCACAGTGAAGGATGAGGTCACACAGGTGCTCATGTGAAAGAACATTAACCACTCTGTGTGGCTGCCGTGCAGGGAACTGAGCAGAGGACCAGGAAACCAAGGGAAAGGCCTGGGGGGCATTTGAAGGAGCCTCTTTGGAGGTAGTGCTGCATCCAAGATTGCTAATCCAGAGAGCTCCAGCTCCAACCTGAGTGGCAAGCTTGAGTCCCAACCCTAGGGGCAAGGATGAGGGATGAAGATGGGATCCTGAGACACAGGGCTGGAGACTGCGGAGACCTCGTGTTCACGTGACAGGCTGTGACGCGGTGGTGAGGAGGTAGACAGAACCTCTGATGTCCTCAGTGAAGAGCCAGCCGCTGCCACAGCAGATCAGAAACTGCACTGTCAGGCCGACGGGAGTGGTGGGGGCCAGTTGTGTGAGGAGGTCATGATAGGACTGGCGGGGAAAGTATGAGACCACGGGGTGTGAAGAGCGGCGGGCTGGAGGCCTGAGCTTGGGCAGTCTGGGGAAGTACGGGAGGACCATTTATCACCTCATCATGGCAGGTGCCCGCTCACCTGCCCTCCGCAGGCAGCAGCATGGGTGATGCTGGGCAGGGAGACAGGTTAAGTGACACTCGGATAGCACAGGAGTGGTGAGGTCATGGGGTGGGGAGAAGGCAGCTGGGGACCCAGAGCCCAGGTGGTGGGCATCAAGGGGGCCCATTGGCATCTGGCACACTCTCAGGATGGTGCTGGGTTCTGGTGTGAGCTTTGGCTGGTGGGCTTGCTTTTATATTTTGTTAAGTGTCTTTGATGATCTTAAAGCTTGTTTGTGGGTCAACAAACGGATCACCAAGTGCAGCCTCTGCATTCTGAGCAGGAGGCTACAGACTTGGAGCACCCTGGTGGACAGGAGACCATGCAGGGATTAGGTCACTCGCATTTTTCATAAGTTTTGCCTAACTGCCCAAGTAGCTTTGGACCTGCCTCAGAGTGCCTAGGGCTTCTGTCTTCTATAGAGGCATCAAGTACCTGGGGTCCAAGATTTGCACAAATGACTCAGGCTCTTCTGCCACCTGCTGGCAGTGAGCCTGTATTGCAGGCTCACCCTTTAATAGTAAGCAAGTCTGAGCTGTGGTGATGTGCCAGAGATTTCTATCAGCCGACCTCAGGCTAAAGCTTCTGCTTTTGACTGCATGTGTATCGAGCATGCACAGATGCTCTCCTTGTCAGAGTCCCTAAAACAGCATGGAATAGTCATCTATGTGGTGGTTACACAGGTTGGGTATTATAAGCAATCTAGAAGTGATTTGAGCAATGGTAGTTATGTGCGTAGATGATTGTTTTTATTGATTTTTATTTTATGTATATGGATGTGTGTCTGCATGTATGTAAATGCACCATGCACAGGCAAACCTGCATAGGCCAGAAAAGGGAGACAGATTTCCCTGGAACCAGGGTTACAGATGGTTGTCAGCCGCCACGTGGGTGCTGGGAACCGAACCCTGGTCCAGTGCTCCTCACAGCCAAGCCATCTCTCCAGCCCCAAACACAGCTTTTTATGTAAGGAATGTGGTCATCTCAGATTTGGGAATGTCTTTGAATGGGGTTGGAATCATCTGCTATGATGGAGCGTGTCCCAAACACAGTGCATCCCGTGATCTGGCTTCCCCTCTTCATGCCTCTGTGAAGCAATGATTCACAAGTATGCCTGTGTAGACTGTGGTGTCCGTACAACTGAAGACCCCGAACAAGTGATTGTTCTTTAATTTTCCTCTTCCTCATCTGTTGTTAGTTGAGAATTTCATACAATGTGTTTTGATCGTGATCATGTCTACCCCCTCCCTCGACTTCTCCTGGATCCCCCCTCCTTCCCTTCCCACTGATTGTGGAGTCTTTCTTTTTTTCAAACCCACAAAGTCCAGTTGGTGCTGTCCACACGTTCTTTGGTGTGTGGTCATCCGCTGGAGTGTGGCTGACCTCCCAGGCTCCAGACTCTCAGAAAATGGACTCTTCCTCTACAGTTACCGTCAGCTACAGTTACCAACAGCTCCTCAGCTGGGGGGGTGTTATACAATATCTCCTTATCTTAGAAGGGTTATACACTAGCTCCTCATCTGGGGGTGGGGTGTTTCATGCCCACACCCTCTCTCCATGCTGAGATTTGGTCTGGCTTGACTTTGCACATTCTGAGCACAACAGGGCAGGTGCAGATATGAATTCACAGAAGTTATGACCGCATGCATAACTGATTATTCTTTTTAAAAATGTCCCTGAGCCGTAGGTGGGTATTCTACACACTACAGTTTTGAAGTCTGATCTTCTGATGGGTCTCTCCCCATGGCCCAGGGCTGTCCTGGAGCCACCCCAAAACTGGACCTTTTCTATTTTATTTTTATTTCACGCATGAGTGTATTGCCTGCATGTGTGTAAATACACCTGTGTTGTGCAGTGCACATGGAGGTCAGAAGAGGGTGTTAGAGCCCCTGGAACTGGAGTTATGGACGGTTGTTTGCTGCTGTGTAGGTGCTGGGAATCAAACCCAGATCCTCTGCAAAAGCAGCCAGTGCTATTAACTGCTGAGCTATCTCTCCAGCCCCAGCCAAGGAACATTTCTGCTACTGGTGTCTGGCCTCACTCACCATCTGTGAGAGCCATCCGCACCACACCCAGTGACGTTCCAACATCTCTTTTGTGATGCACAGTTTCATTCTGTGATCAGCATGTGGTCTGTTTATGCTTTGGAAGATGGATCTATAGGTTGTTTTGAATTCTTAGTCATTCTGAACAGAGCTGCCATGAACATACGTGTCTTTTTGTAATCACATATGCTCGTTTATCTCTGGTGAAATACCTACAAGTGGCAGAGCTATGAGTCGGGTATTGTCCCGCCAAGTGTGTCTCAAAGCAGGTGCCACCAGCTGCCGTGGACATGCCTGTGCTCTGAGTGCTTGCCAGCCTTTAATTTTGGCCATCCTCTTGGAAGCACATGGGATTTCCTGGCATAGATGGCTTGACTTCCTCTGTTGAGTCCCAAGGCTGAAAGTGGTCTGCTGCGTGTTTAGGAGTTCGGTGACCGTCAACACAAAGTGCTGGCTGTCCCCTGTCTGTTGCTGGGCCCTGGGCCTTGTTAGGTGTACTGTAGGAGCTTGTCAGACTTCAGCATTTGAGCTCTGCCTGTGTCCTAACCTGGTGGGTGGCTAGCCTTGTCCTTTGCTAATTATGGGGTACTTTGATGACTAGAATCCTCCATTTTATCTAATGCCCCAAGCTCGGGCTTTGCAGGTCATGTACTCCTTCTGTGACCAGCCGACTGTGCTTTCAGGGATGTCTCCCGTGCTCTGAAGGCTCCTTGCCTCCACCCCAGATCTGCTTTGTACCAGTGTTCTCTGCAGTATGAGACGGAGCTCAAGCCTTGCTTCCTCCCTCCCTCTGGAGACCTGACAGATCCTGTGTCATTTAGTGAAAAGTTCTGGCATTTTTCTCAAGATGATGGTTTTTATGTAAAGTTCTGAAACACTTTTTTGAGGTGGAGTAGAAGAGATAGGCCTCATCTCTGATTATATTATGTCTAATTAGCTAATCATCTTGTACTGTCTAATCAGCCGGAAGCGGAGGACGCGATCACTCACAGATTACCGCATGTACTCGCGTACCCCGGAATGCTAACAGACCCATTTCTGTTTCCCGCTTCCTCTTTCCGACTCCATAAACATCAGGGGTATGGTTGGCGGGGGTGGGGGTGTGTGAAGGTGCTCCTCCTTCCTCATCATCCCCCTGTGTCCAGCCTGGAGAACAAGAGGTCAGAACCATAGGATGTGGAGATGTAGGCCATCTTGAGAACAAGGCCTCCACTCCTTCTTGTGGCTGTGGGAGAACTGGGGACCAGTGAGCTCCTCAGTGGACAGAGGCCATAGCATGCCTATCTGAGGGGCATTCAGCCCAGAAGACCCCTGCCCCGGCCTCTCTCCTGTGAAACAGCTGCTGCACAGTGAACCCTTGAGCCACATTCTCCCAGCCGTGGGAAGACAGTCAACTTCAGCTGATGGAGGAGCTGTGGGCCATGTGGCTTGTTCCACAGCATCTGACTGAGACCCAGATGTTATGTTTGTTTTCATAGAGTTTGTTTTTTATTTTATGTGTGTGAGTGTGTGGCCTACACATGTGTAAGTGCGTCCATGTCATCCAGTGCCTGTGGAGTGAGAAGACGGTGTCGGATTCCCCTGGAACTGGAGTTACGGACAGTTGTTAGCTGCATTCAAACCCAGGTCCTCCACAAGAGCAGCCAGTGCTCTTACCCGCTGAGCCATCTCTCCAGTCCCATAGACTTTATGTTTTAGGGAAGTTTTAGGTTTATAGGTAAGTAGAGTGGAAATCACAGACGTCTCCCCACCCAGCTGGTGGGCCCCTGAGTTGGCAGCTCCATCAGCCAGAGCTTATCATTATAATAGCAGAAGGCACAGTTTGCACAGCTCTCCTTGGATCGGGCTCCGGGCTCCATGAGGAGTGCAGTGACGTAGGTCACCATTCCAGGGTCGCACGGCATAATTCCTCAGCCTTAAACTGTACCAACTGGGGGACAGCGGTAACACGGGTCACCCCCTACCTTGGGGACAGCAGTAACATGGGTTACACCCTACCTTGGGAAACTGGACCAGGGCAGTGTGTGGTCTGTGAGATACTGTATGGAAGATATTTCACCAGTCTCCTAAGGGGGAGGTTTCTGTCTGCCTGGTGCTGCCCCACCATCACCTGGCTCATGGCTGGGTTCTACCTGGGAACAGGTAGGAAGAGATTGGGAGCCACCTACCCGGTGTCACCCTAAGGTCCTAACGATGTGGGTGGGTAAAGTCCAGCGGGGACAGCGAGGCCTGGTGAATGGGGGTAGGGAGTGAATATCCTGACTCCTGGGAAGGGGCTGTGCCTCTACCTGCACCCCCTTCTTGCACCTAGCACCCCACTGTCTGCTTTGCAGGGAGGCTGTTTGCAAAGTGTCCTCGTATAGCAGGGGGAGGACGGCTGCTGGCCTCCTGCCACCCCACACCTGGTGACACTTAGGGCATCTGGTGCCATGGAGGACGCCTGCCCAGCTTGGTCATTGCCACCTAATGGCGTGATTGTCCACCTGTCTCCTCTGGCTCACCTGGGAGACGGTGTGTGTTGCTGAGAGGGGCCATGGCCAGCAGCAGGAGACGGGCCAAGAAGAAGAAAGGAAAGATTGGAAAACTAACAAAATTACATTTCCTGAAATAGCCATAACTCTGATTTTGATGTATTTGCAGGCTTATAGGTTCTGACGTGGGAATTGCACAAGGGGTGTTAAGGCCTCCTGCGTTAGTGCTCCCACTTCTGTGCCTCCTCTCGCCTGTTGATGTTTATCTGTCTCCTGGGCTTTGCTAGAATATTGGTGCTCCTGGTGCTCCTCGCTGCATTATAACCGCTGCCCACTTAATTCAATTTCTCCCCCATTCTGAGTCCTGACGAGAGCCATCGGCTCGGCTTCCGGTCACCAAGGCCATAGAGTTTAGCACATACACTGGGATCTGTAGCAAAACAGGCCCCAGCACCGAGGCTGCGGCTGAGTTTCTAGAGGGGGTACCTGTTACAGATTTACTTTGTCTCATCAAGGGATGAATGGAGATGTAAGAGAAAGATCTGGCCATCCAGCAGGCAAATCCAGAGGTTGAAATCCTAACCCCTTGCAAGATGGGATTAGGAAGTAGGATTTTCAATGAGTGGTCAGTCATGGGTTCTGTGTCCTGAGACTCCAGAAAGCCCTTCCACCCATTCACTGTGAGTGGATGGACAGGAGGAGCTGTCTATGAACCAGGAGGCAGAGCCTCACTAGATAGTAAATCTGCTGATCCCTTAACCTTGGCCTTCAGCCTCTGTGACCATGGGAAATAACCTGTGCTATTTGGAAAGTGCCCATTCTATGGCTGCTGAATGAACTCAGCTGTTGGCTCATCTCTAGACTAATCTTAGGAGGGAGGGTACATCTGTGGGACAGATCAGTGTGTAGGTTTCTGTCTGCGGGGAAAAGTAGAGACCCACTCAGGACACGGGAGGCTCCTGGTTCCCAGTGGCCCTCTTTGAGCCCCTGTACCTGTGCTCTCCAGAAAGCAGAACCCGACATTCTACATCCCTGGTCCTCATAATCTGGTGTCCCCAGCTCATGTGCCTTGACATTACAGTGGAACCCAGTTCTCAGTGGACTGTTCATGGCGCTAGGGGAGCATCCTGCCTTTGGGTTCCGAAGGTGGGTGTGCGGGCTCCTTGGGAGAATTATCACACAGCTTGTCTCTTCATCTCTCCCAAGAGTGCTTCAGAATGCTCTCCTGACCACTAAACAAGATACCTTGGATGGCTCAGAGACTGGTCCAAGGTGGTGATGCCTTTGACAGAGTCCCCTGCTTCTTCCTTCCCACCCTGTCTCCTGCCTTACAGTCTCAAAGATCCTGGTGGTTGTCACTCAGCAAGCTGTGGCAAAGCTGAGCCGTCGAATCCCCGTCTCACAGACCCCAAAGCCAGGCAGCCTCCAGCAGGTGGAAATGGGAAACAAACACGCCATCATACCTGTGCCTCCTCCATGTCTCCAGCCCAGGTCATCAGTGACCTCTGCTTACAGACAGCTTGTCCAGTGTGGCTGGTCAGATCTTCGGGAACTCATCCCTCAGAAAGTCAGAAGGTGATGGTGAGAGAGATAGGAGGTGTGGACGCTGGTGCCAGTTAGACTTCTGGGGCCGCTTAGAGGGTGGTTGGGTCTCACATGAGTGCTCTGGGCTGTTAACATGCTCTGCCCAGGCTCTGACGGTCCCTAATCCTGTAATTGGCCACTAATCGCTGTATGCATTTGTGGGTCAACCATCCCTAATAGTAGCTTATATGGAAAATAAGTGCGGTGTTTGTAATTGCTCCTTTATCTAGGGCACTTTTCCTCCGAAGAGGTTATTATGATTTGGTTTACAGAGAGGATGTGGATTGTTCCTTTTAAGGAAGGTTCTTGTTTGGAGGGATACTTCAAGTACAGACCCCTTTAAGGCTCTGGGAGCCAGGTGTGGGGCGGGGGGCACTTGATCAACCCACCTACATTATCCTGTGTGTGCCAGAGCCCCTGGTTGGTGTGCACTTGAGAGACTGGCCGGGGTCAGCTAAGTGTTGCGGCAGTCCCCAAGATGGGGCTGCAGAGCTCTGCAATGGACGGATGGGGCAAGGAGGGTAACCAGCACAGACCAGGCAAGGACAAGCTCTCAGCAGTGCAGGGAGGATTTAAGGATAGCTGGTGACCGATCCAGCGATTCTGCTTCTCATCAGCAAGTGTGGAAATGCTGGGTCCAGGCATTTTGTCACAGCCCTGACAGGCGGGAAGCGCCTCCCAAGTTGTATGAGGGTGATTTTCTATGATGAAGACCATTATGAACCATGGCTTCTCTGCAACGGGCTTTATGGGCCCCTGGCGACTCCACTCTGAATAATAAATAAGGTGGGGAAGCACCGTTTGCAAAGGCCGGGGACAGGTGGTGCCAACTTATCTGTTTGAATGAAAATCTTAAACCATGTTAAGTCAAACTGTCATTGCGCATTACCCATAAATTAGGAGGCCAGGGGGATCATTGCACACAGGTATTTATTAGAAAACACCAGAGGATTGTCTGTATTCTGGGGACACAAAAGCCCGGAGAACAGATTGCACACTCGTTAAATCACACCTTTGACATTCAGTTTACACAGAAGGTGGGAGAGATGTTCCCCACCCTGCTGCTGGGCTCCCCAGTAGCAGGAGCAACAATAGCCTACGACAAGGCAGTCCTGTTCCCTGGTTCCTTCCAGGGCCCAGAAAGCTCCAAATGTGACAGGATGCCAGGATGGTATTGGGGCGGGCACTGCTGTCCTCGGGGTATTCTCCACACTTGTCCTTGTTCAGCTGTGAGGCTTTGGGCTGGGGCTGTTCTCCACTCTGGTTGAAGGGGTCCAGTCCCCTTGCTGTCTTCTATTTCAGAGATGCCTCAAAGACCCCAGTCCTGGGAGGACCCCGGTCTGGGAGGATCCTGGTCCTGGGAGGCCAGCGTGCCTGCACTTAATTCAGTATATTTGCTGTTTTTCTATCACTGTGATAAAACACAATGACCAAAAGCAGCTTATAGAAGAAAACTTTTATTTGGGCTTTTGGTTCCTGAGGGACAGTCCAGGGGAGGCAGGTGGCCAGAGCAGGAAGCTGAAAGATCATGTCTTAGCCTCACACAGAAAGAGAGTGACCTGGACATGGGATGATGCTGTGAACTCTCAAGCCTTCATCCTCTAGCCAGGCTGCACCTCCTAAAGGCTCCATGACCTCACCCAACAGCGCCACCACCTGACCAAGTGTTCAGATACCTGAGCCTGGTGGGGTGTTTATCATTCACTATATTCTGTAACCAGCAGGCAGACTGTCTGGAATGAGCTTGACCTTCTGAGGCCTGCAGAGACCAGGCTCCTCCTGCCCTGGACACACGGGGCACTGCTTGCTTCAGCACAAACTCCCACATGCAGGCTTTGTGCTGGCCTCGCCCGGTGCTCAGCATCAGCTCTGACTGCCTGACCTGGTGTCCTGGGCAGAAGAGCTGCTGTCTCCTTCTGTGACCTGAAGAGGGGGCCGGTCCTGGCTGTGAGGTTGGTCATATGGGTTCAGGTTCTGAGTCTTGACCTTAGTAGCTGAGTGTCTTTGCAGTAACCCCTACACCTTCTGGGGTCTGACTTTACTTGCTAAGCAAGTGGGGAAAACAGTGGTAACATCAACCAGGCCACTTTGGTAAGTGGGAGGCACTGATGCTGGCGTTTCTCAAGAGCGGCTAAGCACACACACTCTCATCCACAGATTCCTTCTTCGGGCCTTGAGTCAAAGCTCCTGTTAGCTTGGTCTGGGTTCCCGCTGGGGAGGGTAGCATGTGGGAAGTCATCTGGCTGCAGTTTTGCCTCTGCATTGCCCTTTAGCGTTACCTATTTTAATTATCTTAGCAGTGGGCATCCACAATTAAATATTTATGCTAGCGAGGAAAGTTGGACAGAAAGGAAAAAAGTAGGGTTTAGAGAAGAAAATTACTTTTATTTCTCAAAAGAAACTGCTGTTGACCTTTTGAATGCCAGGAACTTTCTTTGAGTTTATGAATTTCTTTGCTGCTTTAGCTCGGTATGGATTGGCAGTTCGGCTGATTTTCTTGCAGATCTGGGAAGACAGTGCCTCCCTCTCACAGCCACTCCACTCCACAAAGTCATGTGGCGTGTCGTCCCAGGCAGTCCCACAATCCCTCAGGAACCTGTATACCATCGCTCTGAATGTTCCCATTCAGAAACACCATCGGGTCCCTCAGGGGCACGGACACTCAGTGTGCACTTGGAAAAGAAGTTCTGCTTGGGCTCACAGGGCGGCACCTGCTCACTCTGGTTGTTTCCTGAGGTTGCCACTCTTAAAAACTCCTGCAGTGAAGTTGCCAGTGGGGCACAGTTCTCAGCACCCCAGTGTATGTGAATCCCTAACTGCTGTGGGGACCAGGGTGCTCAAGGCCGTTGGTACTTAGTACCAGGCCGCTGAGTCCTGAGCTGCCTGGACGGTATCTCATCATTTCTTCACTGCAGCCCTCAGTTAGGCCTGGCGTGCTGTCCCTCCCCTCCTCTCCAGCAGGTCCAGTGGGCCATTGAGAGGATGTGCAGCTGCTTCCTGTCTGTCACTTACAGTCTTTTGGGAATTCTGGGTATTAGCTGCCCCCCACAGTCCCCAGAGTCTTTAGAGGCCCATTCCCCTGCCTCTCCCTGAGTGTCACCATTGCCACTTGAGGTTCCAAGGCTGGCCCTCTGTCCTGAGTGTGGATCTCTGGTTCTCCCTGCTTAAGATATGGTAGGACCACAGCTCTGCCCCTTAGCCAGCCACCATCCATCAGGGATCTGGACAGCGGTTCCCACAATTCTTGCTCCTTGGTCTTCAGCCCATTTGAGTGTGGCCATCTAGGGGACAGCTGCAAGGATACCATCCCTTCACGGATTCAGGTGAGATCTGCTCTCTCCCAAGTAGTCTGGGGCCCTGGGGCAGGCAGAGGGCAGGCCATCTCATCTTAGCCCACAGGCCTTCCCAGCATGCTGACTAGGCATGCAGGCAGCCTGGTTCCTAGGCTGAGTTTCTCCTCAGGACTCCCACCACTCCCACATCCCAGATCGACTTTATCGACTGAATTGCATAGTTTGCAAACTGTGCTTGTGTCTGGGCATTGATGCTGGCTGATCGATATCAGCGTGGTTAGATTCTATGTCCTGGCCCCCTTCTATTGCTGTCCTTCAGGACTGACAGGACACACAGCCAAGGAGGGAGGCAGGGGAGGACTCCAGGAGCACAGGGGAAGAGTGGCTTCAGCAGGAAGGGCCTCTGGACATGTGGGCCGTGTACTGCGGCTGCCTTGAATGCCTCGTGCCTCCCCTGAGCTTGTCTACAGAGCCCTAGACAAGTCTCAGAGGTCAAAACTCCCCCACCTCTTATCTGGGATTTGGTAGTGAGTGATTCTGGGTAGAAACAGAGCCAGAGTCCCAGCTCACCAAGTCTCCCCTCACTGCAGGACCAGAGCTGGACTATATAGAGTCCCAGCTCCCCAGGTCCCCCCTCACTGCAGGACCAGAGCTGGACTATATAGAGTCCCAGCTCCCCAGGCCCCCCTCACTGCAGGACCAGAGCTGGACTATATAGAGTCCCAGCTCCTCGAGTCCCCCTCACTGCAGGACCAGAGCTGGACTATATAGAGTCCCAGCTCCCGGAGTCCCCCTCACTGCAGGATCAGAGCTGGACTATATAGAATCCCAGATCCCTGAGTCCCCCCACACTGCAGGACCAGAGCTGGACTATATAGAGTCCCAGCTCCCCCAGTCCCCCTCACTGCAGGACCAGAGCTGGACTATATAGAGTGCCAGCTCCCCAAGTCCCCTTCACTGCAGGACCAGAGCTGGACTATATAGAGTCCCAGCTCCCCGAGTCCCCCTCACTGCAGGACCAGAGCTGGACTATATAGAGTCCCAGATCCCTGAGTCCCCCTCACTGCAGGACCAGAGCTGGACTATATAGAGTCCCAGATCCCCGAGTCCCCCTCACTGCAGGACCAGAGCTGGACTATATAGAGTCCCAGCTCCCCGAGTCCCCCTTACTGCAGGACCAGAGCTGGACTATATAGAGTCCCAGCTCCGCAAGTCCCCCTCACTGCAGGACCAGAGCTGGACTATATAGAGTCCCAGCTCCCCGAGTCCCCTTCACTGCAGGACCAGAGCTGGACTATATAGAGTCCCAGCTTCCCAAGTCCCCTTCACTGCGGGACCAGAGCTGGACTATATAGAGTCCCAGATCCCCGAGTCCCCCCCCACTGCAGGACCAGAGCTGGACTATATAGAGTCCCAGATCCCCAAGTCCCCCTCACTGCAGGACCAGAGCTGGACTATATAGAGTCCCAGCTCCCCGAGTCCCCCTCACTGCAGGACCAGAGCTGGACTATATAGAGTCCCAGCTCCCCAGGCCCCCTCACTGCAGGACCAGAGCTGGCTTGTACACCTCCCGTCTTTCTCGCTTTGACTTGGCCCCATGTCCTCCTTTGCCTTAACCTCCCCATTTTCCAGGCCAGTCAAGCCATAAATATCTTGGATGGAGCCAGGTACCTAGTCCCTGAGAAAAACACCTCGTTTGGAACAGTGCTGTGGGCGGGGGCTCCTCACCTGCCCCCTGAGTCTGGCTAGGCAGCGGCCACTACTGGTCAGCAATATCTGGTGTGGAAGAGCTAGCCTGGTGACCAGTATCTCTGGGACACTCCCCACATTCTTCCTGCCTCTGTAGCATCCCGTGTTGTGGTGGCAGTGAAGGGCCATGATGGGAACTAAGTGGAAACATTTAGTCACTTAAGTGTACTGATGAGCCTGCATCCCTGTGTGGATGGACCTACATTTAGATGCTCTTGGTTGGGCCTGCAATGATGGTGCCCACAAACTCAGTCAGTTGTCACTGGCTGCCAGGATTCCTGAGACCAGAAGCCCCTCCCACATTTATCCTCAGTGTGACTGATCTTGAGATGGGAGCTGTGTCCCCTCAGATGCCCTGACTTCTGAGTCCAGGTGTGTCCCCATGGGCACTTTTTAAAGCTCTGATGATGAGCAGGTGAGGTGTTGGGGTCACCCAGGAATTGCAAGTTTCCAGACTTCCCTTGGAGACACCCCACTAGAGAGGACTGCCCTAGAGTGCCAGGTGGGTTAGGAGGGGTAGGGTATCCTTGTGGACTACCACTCTCTGCTGGTGACCCCTGGTTTACGTCAGTGCCTGCCTCCAATTTCCACTCACAGCGGCTCTGTGGAGAATGGAGGAGCCCATGGCAGGCAAAGGCCCTCTCATCCCTCACCCCTGTGATTTTGGCTCTGTAAGTGTGTGAGAACAAAAGGTCACATGCAGGGTTTTCTCCCTCGTAGAATCCCACAGTTATCTCAGCTTTCTGACCTGAACGAGAAGCTTCTGCTTTGGTTAGGACCTACAGCATATGCTTCTGGGGGCAAGGGCTCGTTCATTTATTTCCTAAGCCTGACTCTCCAATGTCCAGTTTCTGTCGCCTTCAGCCTGAGTAGGACCACTGATAGCTGAGACCTCTGTTTCTGACTCCCCCTGCCCCCCCGTGAATTCTTCAGGCCACCTCCAGATTCACTCGGTGTCTTTAAGTTCAGTGGTGCTGTACCCTTATCCAGCGTTCAGCTAGTTTGTAGGCAGAGCATCTCACATCCCCCCATAATTTACTTTCTGAGCTGTGGTCACAGACTGGTCACCGGCTCCTCCAGGATGGGAGGGCATGGCACTTCCAAGTGAGCACGCTTGGGCCATAGCTACCAGAGGCTGGGATGGACTATAGATGTAACAGCTCTATGCCAGGACGTTTGACTCCCAGATGGCAAGAGTGAAACCTAATGGGCTAAGGAGGGGCTGCTGGCAGGAGACACATGCCACCTGCCCCTCCAGCTAGGGAGACAATTGGACAGTAGTCCTGCCCTACAGCAGACTTCTTCCCGCTCCTGGTCTGCCTGTGCGTACTGTTCAAAGCCTGCTTCCAAATAAGGACAGGGCTCACTTTGCCAAAGTGGCTTTGCAGGAAGACCGGAGCTGGGTGGTCAGGCCTCTGAACCACACCCTGCCCTTCCCTGCCTTTCCATGGACAATGTCCATGCCAAGACCCTGCAGGGCCCCCTGGTCAGGCCAGGACCAACCAGTCAGGCCTTCATCACAGAACTCCTTTGGCAATAGTCATGGGCTCCCAACCAGCTCACTAGTCTCACCTCCCAGGGCCAGGAACTTGGGTGCCTGGCAGCAGAGACCAGGGAGATGTCAGTCCACAGTTGTTTTTCTTGGATGGGTTATCTCCCTGAGCCTCTTGCATTCTCTGCAGAAGGGTCACTTGAAGGACAGTGGCCTGGGACTTCCGAGGTTGGGCACTGGTAAGGAGGGTCATGGAGACAGTGTCCAGCTCAGAAGAGGTAATCCGTGAAGCCTCTGATAGGCTGAGCAGGTGTGGGGGGCGTGACTCTAGCAGCTGCTCCCTATAGACACAGCAGTACTTGGTGCAGTATTACTGGGGCTGAGAACCAGAGCCACATTCGATTCACAGTGCTCGGTCCCTGATACAGCAGAAACAAGGGGACATGGCTCAAGAGGGGACAACTGAGACTTGGGGACATTGCCATACTAGGGTGTTGCAGCCTTGGGGACAGGCAGGTGCCACTGGAGCTAGGACAGGGAGTGCTCACAGTCCTCTGGGAACAGTCAGGGACCCGTTCCTGCTATGAAAGTGCTGTGTTCCCCAGGTGCAGTGGCGACCCAGCTGCCTGCTACCTCCTCCCCACCATTTCCATCTCTTCTTGTGGCTTTTCTTGTGGCTTCGGGGAAGTGTGTGTACCTGATGTCCACTGCATTGTCTTGGCTGTTCCTAAGTCATGTATGCACAGACCAAAGGGGGTCAAAACAAGTCCAGTGCCAACTCCCTTCTGCCCCCTTCTGGCAAACTTTACAAAAGTGCAGGCGGTGGGAAGTGTCTCCCCAGCAGGCAGGACAGTGTCTGGGCCACCCTTGGCTTCTGGTCTCTGGGGGAAGGAAGGTGAGTCCAGGACTTCTTGGTATCCCAGTCAGCTGAGGCTTCAATAACACCACCATACCCTGGTGGCTTTATGACCAAGAAAGCTTCATCCCTCACAGACTGGGGTCTAGATACCCCAGATGAAGGCAAAGGCTCAGAGCCCACACCGGGTATGAGGAGACCTCTCTGCACAGGGGTCGTTGGCCTCCCCTCTGCGTCTTGTGTAGTAGCAGGTAGGGAGAACACCCTTGGGCCTCTTCGTAGGTCACTGGTTCCACTTGTGAGAACTTTACCCTCAGGCCCTCCTAAGGGCCCACCTTCTGTCACCATCACTTTGCAGGTTAAGGTTTAAACATGAGGACGTGGAGGACATGAACATTCTGACCTTTGCACACCATTGTCCAGGCATTTGAATATGATGGGTGGGAAGAAGGATGATTGGATGGACGGATGGATGGATGGATGGATGGGTGGGTGGATGGATGGATGGATGGAAGTAAGTGGATAGATGGATGAGTTGATGGATAAATGAATGATAGATAAATGGTGAGGGATGATATAGGTGATCAGAAGGATGGTGGATGGGCCAATGGATTGAGGATTAGTGGATTGATGAATAATGGGTGTTGGATAAATGGATGAATGTTAGATAGAGGAAGATAAGTACAATAGATAAATGGATGGATGACAGGCAGGTGGTGGGTATGAGTGGATGGTAAGTGGTGGTAGGATGATGCATGGCTAAATGGATGACAATGGAGGGAAGAGTGACATTTGGCTCAAAATGAGTGGGTAGATGGTGGATGGACAGACAATCAGATGGATGGATGGAAAGATGGATGAAGAATTGGGCAGATGGATGGATGGATCCATTGATCAACAAATGAACAAATGGATGGATGGACAGACAGATATATGAAGGCACGGATGGATGGATGGGTGGGAGGATGGATGGATGGGAGGGTGAATGGGAGGATGGGTGGATGGATGGGTGGGAGGATGGATGGATGGGAGGGTGGATGGGAGGATGGATGGATGGATGGATAGGTGGGTGGGTGGATGGGAGGATGGATGGATGGGAGGGTGGGAGGATGGATGGATGGGAGGGTGGATGGGAGGATGGGAGGATGGATGGATGGATGGATGGGTGGGAAGATGGATGGGTGGATGGATGGATGGGAGGATGGATGGATGGGTGGGATGGATGGGTGGATGGATCGGAGGATGGATGGATGGGAGGGTGGATGGGAGGATGGATGGGAGGATGGATGGATGGGAGGATGGATGGATGGATGGATGGATGGATGGGAGGGTGGATGGGTGGATGGGAGGATGGATGGATGGGTGGATGGGAGGATGGATGGATGGGTGGATGGGAGGATGGATGGATGGATGGGATGGATGGATGGGAGGGTGGATGGATGGATGGATGGATGGATGGATGGATGGATGGATGGATAGATGCATGGATGGATGCATGGATGGATGCATGGGTGGGTGCATGGATGGGTGGATGGATGGATGGACCAGCACAAGTGTGAGGGCCTCACTACATAGTGGGATGGATGGGAGGATGGGAGGATGGATGGGAGGATGGTGGGATGGATGGATGGATGGGAGGATGGATGGATGGGTGGGAGGATGGATGGGTGGGTGGATGGGAGGATGGGTCGATGGATGGGAGGATGGATGGATGCATGGGAGGAGGATGGATGGGAGGATAGATGGATGGGTGGATGGATGGGAGGATGGATGGATGGATGGGATGATGGATGGATGGGAGGATGGATGGATGGATGGACGGGCATACTGGCAGGGAATGGGGTTATAAGTAATTTTGGGGCTTTCCAGTGATGCTTCCTCTGAACCATTTTGGAGTTCAGGCTTAGTGAGGGCTCGTGAGGGAGGCTGTTAGTGTTAACCTCAGTGCTCATATGTTGTGGCCTATGTCTCTCCAGAGGAAATGGCAGTCACCTGTAGGCTGTATCTCACTTGGAATCATGCACGCTCAGTTTCCCATAGGCCAACCCCCACCCCTCCACACCAGCCTTATCTGTACCCAGGCATCCCCAGGTTCACCTCCCCAAGTGAAGGGATGTCCCTCTTGTGACTGCAGGGATGTGTGGTTTTCCCACACAGTAAGACCAGTGCTCTGAGCTTCCTCCTGCTCTCAGAATCTGCTCGATCAGCTTCCCCAACAAGGATGCACCATGCCTAGAAGCAGACAGGATATTCTTCCCTTCCACACATAGAAATGAGTCTTGCTGCTCGCCTGTCTCCCTCTTAAACAGCCTCTGTCAATTCACAAGTTTGCCCGTGAAAAACGATTGGAGCATTTTTTCCCTCCTTCCACTTACCTGTTGTGATCCTAATGAGATAATGAAATAGGTACCTCATAACAACTGCTCCGTGCTTCCTCCCTCCTCTCTCAATCTAATTTGATTACTCGGATCTGGAGTGTTTTGCACTGGCGTGACACTGCGTGCTAATCATAAAGCGGGGCTCCCCATTCTTCAGGGCTAGGGGGACAGTTCCAGGCGACTAATAAATCACCATAATCAAAGAGCCGTCTTGAAAATTAATCCATTCTACTGTAACTATTTAAAGGCAAAATCATTATCAAGACAGTTCTCCCTAAATTATGTTGTCTAGAAGTTTGTGGAAAGGAACTTGTCATTTTAAGATGCAATCTGGGTCTTGCAAATTCTTCCCTAAGAGATGAGAAGGTTTAGCGTGAACTACAGCATACCAAGGAGCACTGCCCCCCTCTACTAACTCCCTCACCACCACCCCAGGTCCTGCACCTGGGCCGGGCCTCCATGTGGCACCAGCCCCCATGAGTACCAGGTCTGTCGACCACTCAGCCTATAGCCTGCTCCAGGCATGACTGTTGCCTCTCCTGTCAGGCTCCTGCATCCTCCTCAGTGGCAGAGCTGAAGGGGGAACCCAGGCTCCTCAACCTTTGGGAAGTGTTGGCATAGTTACTGAGCAGGTGGTAAAGTGGCCTGGGTGTGATGCCAGTGTGAGTCCTTCTGGCCTTCTGAACACCCGTGCACCTACGCCCAGGCTAGTGACAGAGAAGCTGCTAGCAGTCTCCCTCAAGAACTCCTTGACCAAGTGATACTAAACTGGGCCCCCCTGAGGACCTGCCCCGAAGGTTACTATGTTCCTCCCACAGCAAGGGTAGGTGGAACCTGGGCCCCCACACCCTGGCCTCCCTCCTGCTGCTGTAGGCAGAGATTGTAGCTCCCCAGAATATGGGCTGACCATGTGTTGTAGATAAACAGGGGTACCCACTGTCAGCACAGGCCTTTGTTTCCATGCGTGCACTCTGTGTGCTTCGTGTGGTCAGCTAACCCTTTCGGCCTCACCTCTTCCCAGGCACCGTGACTGGTGGAGGGCAGCCTGGGAGCCCTTTACTGCCTTGTGAAATCTGGAGGGTAGCCTTCTCTACAGTATAGTGTGCCAAGGCTGGTGTGCTCAGGGCATGCCCAAGGATAGGCCTGCATCCTCTCCAGCTGGGTGTGCCCCCAGGTCATGTGGTCAGCGCAGCCTGAATCAGTGCCTCCAGGCCCTCTGCCCAGGAGGTACAGTGATCCTCCTCAGTACAGGTTCTGGGTGCAGGGCTGGACCCTACCCCATGGTTCTCAGGCCCTGGCTTCCCAACACTGTAGGTCAGCAAGGCTCCTAAGCTCAGCCTGTGTCCTGGGCATCTGAGGAGGACACACAAAGCTAACCAGCAGTGTTCACCCCTGAATGCCAGGGCTCAGCCAACTGTATATTCTCCTGAGTGTAGCCCCCTGGGGTAACCAAGGAGACCAATGGCAAAGCTAGAGACAGGAAGCCAGACCCTGACAGGTGTCAGGCTGCGGGGAGGGCACCCCTCCAAGGTCTGCCAGGCAGGTACAGTGGGGTCTTCCAACTTGTGGAACCCAGGCTACCTACTCCAAGCTTCCTCCCGCTTGTCACCGAGAGGCCCTGACTGCTCTGTTCCCGGGGACCTGGATCGGCAAGGCCGCCGTGTTTCCAGACTGCACTAGTGGTGGTACATTTCCTCCTGCGCATCTGTGCTCTGTCACCCCATCCTCAAGAGGGTCAGCCTCAAGGAAAGGGACTGGGCCTGACTAACAGGAGGGCCAGGGACCAGAATGGTGCCCTCTGTTGGCCACTGCGGCAGTGGGAGCTGCTGGGACTGGACACATCATGAGAGGATCCACCTCAGGTCAGGGGCAGCAGAGAGTCAGAGAGGGTTCTGGAAGACTGGGACAGGCTCTGCAGATGACCTGGCCACTTGGCCACTTTGTGGTCCCCAAGAGGGCAAGCTGACAAGCACAGAAAGAGGCACGCTTGACTGTACAGTAGGGTATGGACTGGCCCATCCAGGACTGCACTTTATGACCACATCCTGTGACTTGTGAGAGGCCCAGGCCACAGGGAGGCCTAATGGGGCTGACCGTGGTCCAGGTATCGGAGCCACCACCTCAAACAGTGGCATATTTCAGACCCTGGGCTCTATACTGTGTGGTTCATGGACAGGAGCCTCCCAAGGGGCTGCTGGCTCCTCCCGGGGACGTCAAGGGGAGTGGGAGACGCGGCCAGGGAAGAGGAGAGGATGGCATCTGGAGCCCAGAGCTGCACCCAGCTCGGCTTACAGAGCGAGCGCCTCTGGGCTCTCCTCTCCACATCCTCTCTCTTCCTTTTTCCTTCCCTCTCCATCTCCTCCTTTCTTAGAAACCTTCTTGGGTCCCTGTGTGGTCTGGCCCAAAAGAAGTTATTCACCTAGGGGCCTTAACTGCCAGCTCTGTCCCCCATGCTGAATCTGCTGGGGGCCCCAGAGTGGACAGGGTGGTCGTAGTGCTCCTACTGAAGAGCAGGGCTCAGCCGACTACAGAGGGTGGTCCCAAGACAGGGCTGACCCTGGAGGCTGGAGGAGCCAGGCACTTGGTGCCAAGGGCCTGACGGATGTTATCCCTAAAGTCATCCTTCATTCTCATCGTCCCCGTGGTGACACTGTTGACTCTACTGGCCAGCGAAGGCGGAACAGCGTGGGAAGGCAGCCCTCCATCTCTGCGCTCAGACCCTCTGCTGCATGGGTCATGGGCTGGTTGTACGCAGGCCTAGCCTGTGTCACCCTAGAATGATGCTGCCAGCACAGCTTAACAAAGCAAAGGCCCTGGGGTAGGAACAGAAGGTCTAGCCTCAAGGTGCTGTCACCTCACATCACACTTCTTTAAGTCTACCTTTCACCTGCTGGGCCACACTGGCGGGTTCCATGGCTTTTCTGGATCTCAGCTTTCCTGTGTTCCAGCTGAAAGTGGCTAATGGGGTGTAGGGACCAGGCTGAGTGGTGTCATTCTTCCCCTTCCTCTTCCTTGGTGGGCCTGGCCTTTCCTGTTCCTGCCAGTGGCAGCTACCAAGCTGGGTGTCTGGGAGCTGCGGAGCTGCGGTGGAGGCCTTTGAATGGACAGGCTCCCGAGATGCTGCTGTCAGTCATGACTCTGCACTTTGCACCTGGCAGCTTCATCTGGTGACTTTAGGCGGGTCGCTTGGCTTGGAAAGCCTCCTGGGAACATTCCAGCTCTAGTCTGCAGTCAGGCAGTAGGGGTGGCTGGTGGCTGGTTCTGTGTGCTCATGGTCCTGTCCTTGAACTGGTCCTGGGTCAAGGGTTAGCCTAGCCCTGCCTGAGAGCCTTCCTGGTACACAGTATGTGAGAACTACTGGACTCATCCTCTGGCCAAGTGCCATCTGTCCATGCAGGGACTCAGTCCCAAGGCCTGGAAGGCATAGAACTCAGGACATCAAACTGCCTTGTCCCCTTTGCTGACTGGCTCTTCCATTCTGGGGAAATCCCAGTATTTGCTGTGATTCCCTGATTGGCTATCACAAGTGGGGATATGGTGTCTTTGCTCTCCTGGGGGTCATGTTGAGAGTCCTGTGGACTGACACGTGACAGGTGCACATAGTAGGTACTTAGGACCCCGTGGCAATTTACTAACTGCAGCCCAACCCAGAGAGCTTTCTGGAGGATGCTGGGATCACAACCTAGTTGTAATTCTTGAACTAACTCCACTGTTTTGAGAATGGACGAGAAGTTACACACAGAGCACATCATTGACCTTTTGGAGCATAAATGAACTCAGCAAACAGCTCAGTCCTCTGGCCATTAGAGCCCAGTGAATATAGCAGCCAATCCCACTGTCAGAACTCCACCTGATCCCAGGCGCTCCTTTGCCAAAGAGACCCCAAGCAACAGGTGCAGAGGGACACTGGCAGGCTGAGCATATCTGTTTGTAGGACAAAGCTGTCTCCTGGACTCTGAGGTCTCTGGCCAGACATTCTTGCCTGTGAAAAGTGAGGTCCTCTTCTTGGCCGCAGTGTCTGGGGTGCATGTCATGCTGAGGGCCTGTGTGCGCTGAGACACGTCAGTGTCTGTTAAGAACTGACTGCATGCACTGTACTGTTTGTCCAACCCTCTCCCACATCTGTCTAAGGCCAGGTGCCCACTTGAGTTCTAGGGTGGAGTTAGAGCTTAGCTCTCTCTGGACCTCATGTTCATATCTGAAATGAGGCCAGGGTGGGGACCTCTGCTAGGAATCAACGTGAATCATGCATCTGGCGTAGACAAGAGTTCCATCCAGGTGGGTGATGCTGGTGTTGATGCTGACAGTGATGGTGGTGATGATGGTTGTCATGCTGCTGCTGTTGGTCATGATAGCGATGATGGAGGTGATGATGGAGCTGTTGGTGATATCAGAGACGTTCATGGTGGTCATGGTGATAATGGTGATGGCAATGATGGTGATGATGGATATAGCAATGATGTTGGAGACTCTGGTGATAATTGAGATGTTGATGATGGTGGTGGTCATGGTGATGAAGGTGATAGTGATTACCATGGTGATAGTGATAATTCTGATGATGAATCTTATAATGAACATGGTAGAGTTAATGTTGGTCATGGTGATATGGTAATGGTGGTAGAGATAGAGATGATTATAGTGATGATAATTCTGATGACAATGGTAGTACTGGTGGTGACAGTGATAATTTTGATGATGATGGTGATGGTGACAGCAGTGGTGATGGTGACAGTGGTGATGATGATGGTGACAGCAGTGATGATGATGATGACAGTGGTGATGAGGATGATGATGGTGATAGTGGTGATGATGGTGATGGTGACAGTGATGGTGATGTGACAGTGGTGATGATGCTGACAGCGGTGATGATGGTGACAGTGGTGATGATGATGGTTATGGTGAAAGTGGTGATGATGTTGATTGTGACAGTGATGGTGATGGTGACAGTGGTGGTGATGGTGACTGATGGTGATGGTGACAGTGGTGATGATGGTGATTGTGACAGTGATGGTGATGGTGACAGTGGTGGTGATGGTGAGTGGCTCATTGTTGATTCAAAGCACAGTGAGTATCCATGGCTCCAGTGAACCGCTATTTAAATAGCCTGATTGTGATGACAGGGTAGTGCCAACCTCCCCAAACTAGCTCCTGCGGTTTCCTTCACCTACTTTAGAATGGTAGAAGAGAACTTCTCAAGATGGGTGGCCCCAACTACCCCAGACGGTGATGATATGATGGTGATAGTGGTGATGGTAATGATGGTGGTGATGATAGAGATGATGATGGTGGTGATGGTGATGATGATGGTGGTGATGGTGGTGATGGTGATGATGGTAATGATGGTAGCGGTGGTGACAGTGGTGACCATGGTGATGGTGGTGATGATGATGATGATGGTGGTGACGGTGGTGATGGTAGTGATGATGGTAATAATCATGATGATGATGGTGGTGATAGTGATAGTTGTGGTGACGATGATGATGATGATGATGATGATGGTGACGGTGGTGATGATGGTGGTGATGATGGTAATAATCATGATGATGATGGTGGTGATAGTGATAGTTGTGATGATGGTGATGGTGGTGATGATGATGATGGTGACGGTGGTGATGATGGTGATGGTGATGGTGACAGTGGTGATGATGATGATGATGGTGACAGTGGTGATGATGGTGATGGTGACAGTGGTGATGATGGTGACAGTGGTGATGAGGATGATGATGGTTGTGACAGTGGTGATGATGGTGATGGTGACAGTGGTGGTGATGATGATGATGGTGACAGTAGTGATAATGAAGATGGTGATGGTGGCAGTGGTGGTGGTGCTGCTGATGGTGATAGTGGTGAGGGTGGTGGTGATGATGGTGGTGGTGATGTTGATACCATCCGCAGGGTGGTTGTGGGGCCAGTGCCTCCTGCAGAGGGCACTGTCTCTCTGGATCCATAAGGTAGAGTTCTAGTCAGGACAAGCAGCAGATCAGACTGTACAGCCTGATTCCTGGGCTTGGAGGCCGCAGCACCATGCTCTGGAAGTCCTCCAGGCTCAGCATGGCACCTTGTGTGCATCTCTTTCCAGGCTTGGGGAAAGGAGAGGCAGCTGACCAGACCCAGCTGTGAGCGAGAGCAAAATCAGCTGCTCAATCAAGTCGTCCTCCTTGATGACCTGGAACCAGCATCTGATTACCATGTGAGGCTGCAGGTGACAGGATGCTCTGTCATTCCAGAGGAGCAAAAGCAGCCACACAGCTGTCAAAATCCCTGTGGTCTAGCAGGGACCACTGACCATAGGAGGCAAAGCCGCTCCTTGATTCTACCCCAGTTCCCACTGCTGTTGCTCAGCATCTGCTCCCCCGTTTGTCCGGGCAGCAGGATGACCTCAGAACTGTAGGAGGACAGTGATGCCCCTTTGCCTAGTGACCAGTAGAGCTTCAGGGGCCCCAAGCAGCACTTCCTCAGCTCTGTTCTGCAGCTGAGCTCAGCAGCTGGGCAGGTACATGGCAGAGCTGGGCCACCACTTGCTGGGAGACTCCTCTGGCTGTGTCCTGGAGCAGGTCAGTCTTCTCTCCTGACCAATCCAGCCATGGTTCTGTTCTGCTCACCAGCTCTGTAGCCTGGAAGCAGGCAGGAGCCTGGAGCATCCCTCAGACATAAATAATATGGGACGTCTTTGAAGAGGCCCCTCCCGAGCCAAGCTGAGGAATAGGGTGTTTATTACAGTGTTGTGGGAATGTGAGTGTATGCCAGACTGAGTCCTCCCAGACTTCAGAGTGGGAATAAACTAGAGCCCATTTACAATTAAACACAACTAAGCTGCAAAACCAATAAAACAGAAATTTGCGGCATTAATTTTACAAGGCAGGTGTTTCCCAGAGCCTAGGCACAGGGCGTGGACTCCAGGGTGGAACCAGCTACCTGCTGCTGTTCAAGTCTCCCGTGTTCACTCAGGGATGCCTGCCTGCCACATGCATGTAAGGGCTGCTGCCTGAGCTGCCACTAATCACAGTGGTTTTGTTTGTTGTGATCACACCTTGTGTTTAACCCAGAGCCATCCCAGAAGGCATGTTTAATAGGGGGTTCTTGATAACTCATTAAGCTGTCTCCTTCCCATGCGGACAGCTCCGCCTTGCATCCTGACAGGGTGCTGCTTTAAATGGGAGTAATCCAATTACTGCAGGGCCCGGAACAGAAAGAATCTTCACTGCTTATTTACAGCTGCTTAGTACTAATGAGCCGCAGCAAGAGAGAAGTGGGAGGGGAGAGCCAGCAGCAGCTGTGTTGGTGGCCACAGGCGGCATCAACCTGGCCCCTCAGACCTCTGCTGCTCCCCAGGGCCATTCCTGTGGAACTCGTGGGGGACTGCCACTGGATTTGAAGGCATGTTATACACACTAGCTGGCACAGGAAGCTTATATCAGCTACTTTTCTGCTTCCTGTGACTGAATACCAGACAGGAAGTGATTTAAGGGAGAAAGGTTTATTTTGTGTTAGAATTCTAGGGTGCACTCCATGTGACTGGGAAGGTGACGGTGGCAGGTGTTTGGGGGTGCTGGTTACATTGTATCCACAGTCAAGAAGCAGAGAGATGAATGCTGGTGTACACGGTCCAGGACTCCAACCCGTGGGATGGTGCCATCCATATTCAGGGTGGGGCTTCCCACCTCAGTTAACCAAGTCTAGATAATCCCTCACAGACACACTCACATGCTTGTCTCCATGGTGACTCTGAACCCCATCCAGTTGTCAGTCAAAATGAACCATCACAGAGCTGGTGTGTTCTCCAGACTACACAGGGAGTCAGGCTGCATGCTATTTGTGGCATGTGTATGTCCGTGTAGTGTGGATGTGTGCAGCCATGTGGTATGTGGATGCAAGTGCTGTCTTATGTGGTGTGTGATGCAAATAGTAGCTGGGGAGCGGAGCCATGTGCAAGGTGCCGTGCTACTTTGGGGAAGCTGGGGACACTGTGGTGGTGTCTCTGGGTTACATTCTGCAGGTTTGTCTGAGGCTCGGGCGGTGGGACCCTCTGCTTCCTCCCAAGTTTAACCTCTTCTCTTCTGCAGGTCACTGCTCACCTCTCTACCTGTTTAGAGCACCCACTTTCTTCCAGGGACCTGGGGTGTATGAGACCCCATGTCCTCACTGCTGTAGGGCAGGGAGCCTTGGTTGTCATAACTTTGCAGGTTGTGACAGCTGTCTGCCCAGAGCCCGATTACCAGCCACCATCACTCACACTTCCCTGTGGGCCCCGTCAGCCTCTGGCGATGTCCTTCCCCTACTCTGAGCGTGGCAGTGCTATCAGGGCCAGAGAAGGGTCTGCTCAGCCCGTGGTGCCTTGGTGAGATGAATTTGTGAAGTGGAAGCATGAAAGGCCCCTTTGTCCCTGGGATGTGGTGGCCCAGCACTGTGCCTCCCACCGCCTCCAGCAGGAAGTGGGCTGGGCTGGGTGAGCTGAGCTCCCACAGAAAAACAAGAGGACTTGTGTACTCAGTGCTGGCCTCGGTGTCCTCGGGATTTGTCCCTGGGCACACCCAGGACCAGGGGACATGGTGGGGGTGGGGACTCTGCTTCTCCGTGTGCTGCTGCGGGCCAGACAAGACCACCAAGCAGCCTGGCTGTGTGGACTTGTGTTCCACTCACGCACATGACAAGGTGTGCGTGAATGAGTGTACTGTGTGTGTAGGTGTGTGTCCATGTGAATATGAACATGCATTAGTATGTATGCTCCATACATGTGTGGGTGTGTGCATGTGTGATACATACGTGTGTCTGAATGTTACAATTTGCTTTCTCTTGCTGTGATATAACACTGACCAAAAGCAACTTGGAGGAGAAAAGGGTTTATTTGGCTGACAGGTCAGTTTGTCATCAAGGGAACTCAGGGCAGGGACCTGGAGCAGGAGCTGAAGCAGAGACCACGGAGGAACGCTGCTCACTGGCTCGCTTCCCCTGGCTGCTCAGCTACCTTTTCTTATACAGCCCAGGTCCACCTGCCCAGGGATGGCACCGCCCACAGTGGGTTGTACCCTCCTACATCAACCAGTAATTAAGAACATGCCCCTCAGACATGGGCACTAGCCAGTCTTCTCTGCGCAGTTCACCAGTGAAAAATCCCTCCACCCAGGTGACCATAGCTTATATCAAGTTGGCAAAAACCAGCCTGTGTATGTGCAGTGTGTCTTTGTATATACATTATATGTGCACCTGTGAATGTTTATGTGTATTATGTGTGCATAGGCGTATGTGTACACGTGATGGTGCGTACATATTTATGCAGTATATGAACATGTATGGGTGCATGCACTTGTGGTGTGCTGTTTACACATGTGTTTGTGCCCTGCTTGCATATGTGTTCACATAGGTTGAATTGTGCTACACATGTCTATGCAGGTGTTACTGAGCTTGCACATGTTGGGTGTGTGCTGTGTGTCTGTGTTTGCTCATGTATTATATGTGCATACCCCTGTCTGCGCACACGTATATACATGAACAGGAGTCTTGTCCTTCCCGTGGCCTAAGGCCATCAGAACCCCATCATCGTTCCTCCCCCTTCCTTCCTGGCCCTGTGCACCTCAATGTATGTCATCATATCACATGTGGGACTGTCCCCAGTGACAGCAGGCTGCATGCTTGGTCTCTCCCCCAAGCTCATACCAGAGTATGATGTGTGAGGAGTGTGGACATGGAGGGGCCTCAGGAGCCCCTTGTGCATTGCAGGGAGGGTGGCCTGGGTCCAGGTGGTTCAGGGAGGCTCCCCTAGCAGAGGGCCTGGAGGGCTTCTGGAAGGAGCTGGGGTAAGCCTTCAGAGGGATGAGATTCCAGGAGAAAAGTAGGTATGAATCAGCTCCTCACTCCTCTGATGATGTACACGTTCCCAGTCTCTGTCTTCACATCCACCTACAGCTTGAACTACCCAGAAGTGTCCCAAGGACCAAGGGGAATATGTGTGGGTATTCCTTGTGTGGAGTCTGTTGTCTTCTGACTTCACAGCAAGTCCCCACTACAGAGAGCCACCCTTGGCTCAAAAGCCCCAGGCGATACAGTACAGTGTGGGATCTGAACTCAGGCCAATCTACCTTTAGCCTGCTGACCACTATTAGCTTATAAAACCGCACCCATAGCACCATAGGTAGCCCACACTGGGTCTCCTCTGGGGGAGTATGTGCTGAGCACAGGTCTTTGTGCCCCTCTAGCAGCTGAAGGCTCCCTCTCCTGTGCCAACTCAGTCCTGCTCCTGACTTGTCAGGCAGGCAGAGGCTGTCTGGATGGGAGCCCGTGGCACACCATCCTGCAAAGCTCTCTGAATGACTTGTCTGTCGGAACAATTTTGAGCACTCAGATTTCTCACGGGCAGCTCTGGGACCCCACCCCTTGCATCCCTTTGAGCTCACACGCACACACATGTGCACATAGGCAGGTCGCAAGATTCATACATATAGGTAATTCATTTGTTGAGGAATTTCTAAGGCATTGAAGCTGGAACTTGGGGACCAGGTTGTGGGGTACGGACTCTACAGCTGCAGCCGATTTGTGGGTTCTGGTGTTTGTGGGTGTTTGTTCGACTGTTGCCGAACCTTCTTCTGTCACCAAAAGTGACACGTCAGGACTGAAAGAAGCAGCTTCTGGTGACTTTGTACAAATAATGAGTAGCCAGGGACAGATGTGAGATACCAGCCCCACTCCTCGCCCACTGGCCACCTGTGCCATGAATGATGGGAGCCCAGGAGGATGATGTGGACCCGATTCCTGGAGGTTTGGGATGATCTCAGCCTGGGGACAGCCACAGCCTGAGGCAGGTGGATGCTCTCAAAGCTGCTGCCTGGAAAGCCAGTAGTTTCCTCTCCTAGACTCTCCAGGGAGCAGATGTGCGTCCCTCCCTCATAGGCACTCAGCTGTGAACCTCAGATGGAATATTTTTTCACACTGACTTCAGCTGGGCAAGGGACAGTCCCCTCTCCATCAGCTCGGGCGTCCATTGCAAAATGCTTCAGAGAGGCAGTATAATGGCTGCCATTTGTTTCTCTGGGGGCTGGACATGCAAGGCAACAGTTACAGGAGGGATGGTTTCCAGTGAGAGCCCTCCTGTATTGCAGATGGCCGTCTTCACGCTGTGTCCTCACAGGTAGCGGGTGAGGGGAGAGATCTTTGCTGTCTCTTGTAAGGCCACTAATCCTGTCATATCGAAACCCATCCTGGAGATCCCATTTGAACTTAATTATTTCCTAATGGTCCCATCTCCAAATACAAGGGTCAGGACTTCAGCTCATGAATTTATAGTGTCTCTGGCAGGGACCGGGAAAGGACTAATGTAGGATCTTTACTGTGGGACAGCCCACCTCACTGGCCACTGGTTTAAAGACCCTGAGATGGCAGAGAGGCTCTCTGGGCTTGCTTTTTACAAATGAAGATGTCAAGGGCTGGGGAATGCAGGAACACAGCCAGCTGTCGCCTTCCCATGAGGGCCCAGGGGCACCTGCTCTATGACATGACTCTGAAGCCTGTTGACTGCCCAGCAGAACTGTGTCCGAGCATGTCCCACCCAAGTTCTTGTGTGTTACACACTAATCGTTGCTCCCTACTGGGAGAAGTCACAGAGAAATTTTAGTAAACGCAGATCCTTCAGAACTGCACCTCTAGTTTGTGCAAATCTGGAGTCCAGTGCATTCATGTTTCTCAACAGTGAAATGGAAAAGCAAGCCCTGGAGAGGGAGAGAGTCTTGGTGTTGGGAAGTTTGGGGAGTGACCAGGGACAGACCTGGACTAGGTGGGTGCTGAGGTCCTCTCTTGCCTGGGCTTGGAACGTCTCTGTAAGTCTTGTGACTTTCAGGACTGGCCAATGCTCCAGCCCAGCCGCCAGCTTTGCACCAGCAGGGGCATGGAGCCTGAGCGTGGTGCTGCTGCAGAAAGGACAGGCCCAAGTGAGGAAACAATGTGGATATTTCTGCAGAATGTTTTATTTATTAGTTTTTTTGTGTGTGAGTGTGCTGCCTACGTGTATGTATGTGCACCTGTGTCATGCAGTGCCCACGGAGGTCAGAAGAGGGCATTAGATCCCCTAGAAATGAAGTTAGGGACAGTTGTTAGCCATCATGTGGGTGCTGTGAACTGAATCTGGGTCCCCTGCGAGAGCAGCCAGTGCTCTTAACTGCCGAGTCACCTCTCCAGCCCCAATGTGGTAGTCGTTCATACAAAAGAAGTCCCTGGTGCCGAAAGATGAGCTTCAAACCTGTGCTGGAGACAGTAAGGTAGAGTAGATGAGCAGCAGGGACAGCAGGTCCTCCCTGCTTGGGCGGGGGGGGGGTGCATCAGACCTGGGGGCCACCACTGAACTCCCAGACACAAGACAATGTGACAGAGGCATAACCATACTTCTCCGATCCCTTGTGACACCGAACCCCAAAAGGTTTTTTTTTTTTTTCTATGTTTTCTGCACTCTATGACATGGGGGTAAAAGAACTCTGAACCACAGTGATGCCTGTGGGAGGTCGGCCTCTGTGGCCTTTATTTCTCCTTGCTGTGAGGGAAAACCTAACAGAAACAACTTAAAGGCGGAAGAGTTGATTCGGCGGGGCTTAGCCCGTGGCCGCTTGACCCTTCCGTGCACGGAGGGGCTTAGCCCATGGCCGCTTGACCCTTCCGTGCACGGAGGGGCTTAGCCCGTGGCTGCTTGACCTTTCCGTGCATGGAGGGGCTTAGCCCGTGGCCGCTTGACCCTTCTGTACATAGAGCAGAAGCACCATGGCAAGGGAGAGCTGATCTCTTCATGCCCACTGGGCCTGGGCTGACTCCCCTTTTCCCTCTCTTCCTCTGCCCAGGTCCCCAGCCTGTGGTTGATGTTGCTGTCATTCAGGGCTGGTCTTATCCCCGTGCCTAATCCTCTCTGGAAACTCTCACAGAAACCCATGGGAGTGCTTCACATTTCCCAGGTGATCCTAAGTCCAGTCACATTGAGGATGACCATCCTGAAGTTGTTTGTGTCCACCTAGACCATAAGCCTTGTTTATGGGTCTTTGGAGTGTAGCTGTAGTGGTGAGAATTGCCCAGGAAGGTTAGCAGGGTCAGCAGCTTGTGGAATGTTCTGGTAATTAGACTGCCTAGTCCATTATGAACATCCTCCTTCGAGGCCTCTCACAGAGCAGACCTGTCTACAATGCCTGAAGAAAGTCTTATGGCCACATCACAGGCCCAGCCAAGGCAGGGAAAGGGTGATTCTCTTCTGCATGGAAGAAGTCCATTTGAGCTTTGAGCTTTGATGTCCTTGTCCTGGTGGACGCTGTGGTCAGCTCTCTACCAGCTCCTACCCTGTGGCCTGCAGGGCTCTAGACAAGGACTCAGTCTCTGCAGTCCTAGAGTCTTGATCAACCTAGTGTCTGCATGTGAAAGGCAGCAGGACAGCGCTCTGCATAGACTCCATCACTTCCTGCCATGCCTCATCCTGACACTGAGTCCTGGCTCCTCCCAGGCTGTCCTATGGATGGCCACCTCAGAGTACCCTGTCCATCAATGATAAATCATAGAGTGAGGCTGTCACCTCGTGGTGCTGTTGTGAAAATGTTCCAGCACAATCAGTGACTACTTGCTGTTGATGATCAATGCTGGCTCACCTAGGAGAGGCAGTGTGCAAGCCAACCTCCCTGGTGGTCATCCCTGGATGGTGTGGTGCCATCCAGACACCAGGTCCAGCTTTAGGATGCAGGCACCCGATAAGGTGCAACCAGAGCAGGGCACTGACCAGGTCTCTGCTCTCTCCCACAGCACGAATTATCAAGACCAAGCAGTGGTGTGACATGCTCCCCTGCCTCGAGGGGGAAGGCTGCGACTTGTTAATCAACCGGTCAGGCTGGACGTGCACACAGCCCGGAGGGCGGATAAAGACCACCACGGTACGTGGCCCCTTTCCTTTCTAGTGGGAAAACTGAGCAGATGCTAGACCTGTGACAGGCGTGGACACCACAGGTTGGAGCAGGGACAGGCGGTGGCTGGGAGCTCCAAGACTTGTCTCACTGTCTGGGGCTAAGTTCCAGAGAACCTGTCCCCGATCAGATGGCCTTTGGGGGCGGCGGTCGGGGCGGGGCAGTAAGACTGGTCAGCCCAAGAGCAACATTCATACCGCATACTATGCTGTTACCAAGGTTGCCTGGCTTTGAGGTGCCCACCAGGCGTCTCTGGACCTGAGGGCAAATTTCTGTACGCCACCTGAGGTTGAGGGAACCTTCTGGAGTCTGGGGAGGGGGCTATGTAGAGTTGGTGACTGCTGACAGATCCTGAGAGCCCGCAGCACCTCAGTCCCTCCCCATCCAGGAAGCAGGGCCCACTGTAAACTCCTTCTGGAAGCCACGGTACTCCCTCCACAGACGGCTTTTCCCACAGATGGGCTCTGGGATATTTTTTGGTGATGTTACTCAGCTGTTCCTTGAACTCACTGAGATGGGCCCTGCAGGAAGCCGTCCGTGGCAATGTGCAGACCACAGGAGCCCACGTCCGTGTGGATGCGGCCCTGGGTGCTCTGAAGACCTAGGTCCGACGGAGCTCACCCCTCAGTGGCATAGTCCACCTCAGTGTTCCTTCTCCCTTGCTTTGTAGAAAGCTTCAGTTCAGGTGCTGGATCATCCTGCCATGACCCAGGCTCTGTGCTGTGAAATTGTGAACTCTGGGAACTTATAGAAGGATCTGGAAAGCCCCCTCAGGTGTCCAAGTGGCCTCTAGGGGTTGTCCGTGGTGTAAGGCTGCAGGCCTTCACACACCCTGATGAGAACTGCCCACCTCCTGCCCTTGTAGCCTGAATCTGGGACCTCAGTATGCAGTTTTACAGTGTATTCAAGAGGCCAATTTGCTGTGGTCACCCCAGAGACAGCCGAGGTTACCCAGTCTAGTCAGCCAGGGAAGCGGATCGGGCCTGAGGGCAGTTGGGAATGATTGTGGAGCCAGAGCACCTCTCCCTGCAGCCTGGTGATCCCCCCTCCTGAGATCAGCAGACTCCCTCCTGGTCCCAAAGGTTGCTTTGAGGCTTCCTGCGTTCCTGGGTGCAGGCTGGGCGCTCCTTCTCTGAGCAGAGCTGGGGGAGTGCTGACCTGGGTGCCTGGGCCATGTGGATAGGACCGGAGGTGTTTCGAGAGCTCTGAGCCGGGGGCCTGCAGGCCAGGTCCTACACTGGTTTGATTTGTCAGTCATTAGCAAGCAATCATCACACTTCTGTAGCCAATACAGGGTTCCACCAGGTCCCTGCTCCCCTCCCCCCATGTCTCCTCCCGACATGCTCCCAAGTTAGACAACATACAATATACTTCTAGGAGAGTCGGAGGAGCTTTTGCTCCAGGGTTGAGTACCTTTGGGGAGATAGGGACCTATGTCAAGCAATACCCTAGACATCAGCTCTGTCCCTCATCAGTGACCCCTGAGGGTCACTGTTCTGATATGTGGAGGTGGCAATCTTGTATGAGTGACTCAAGCCCTTTGGCTAACAGCCTAGGCCCTTCTGTTCACATTTGGAAGAGGTAAAGTTGCACCCAGGGATCTCCAGACCTGCCTGGTCCACTGAGGCATCTCTTCAGAAATGCATGCTGCATTTACCTGCCAAGGAAAGTTCACCTCATCTCGGGTGTGAGCCAAGCAAGTGAGGAACACACCCAGGCCTAGGGCCGCCTCCGTCCCCGGAAAGACACAGCCCTGGAGGTTAGGAATCTGGCCTTGCTCTGATTCTGCCCTAAAGCGTGGAGAGTCATAGACATGAGATTTTTCCTGACCTAGCATTCCCACCATTGTATCCCTTATCCAGGTGGCTGCGCAGCATGGGGTCCTGCTGGGGAGGCGAGGCCTGGTCCTAGAGGCCACTGTGTGGCATTGGGGCAGGTCTCCTGAGTAGCCATGGGTAAGGGGGCTTCTCAGCTCCTCTAGTCTCTCCTCACACCTGTTTCTGGGCCCCTGGGAACTCAGTGTCAAAGGAGCAGCTATGGCCTGCACAGGACTCAGCAGACACAGAGCAGCTGACACTTGTGGCTTCCACAGAAACCAGCCCTCGCTTTCTTCAGAGCCTGAAGCTCCAGGATATGTCCTGGTGTCTGTGTCCCACTCAGCAAGGTGGGTTCTCCACTGCTCCCTGGACCCTGGCAGGCTTACCTTTGCATTGTCCTAAAGGGAGCCAGTGCTCAGTGAGTGGCCTCCAGCCCTATGTTGAGAGGAGAGGTGTATCTGTGTTGTCCAAGGACCCCTTGCCTCTCAATCACCGTTTAAGGCAGTCCTTCTTGACCAGATAGGATTCTGACACACAGCCACACTCTGATGTGGAAGCCAGCGCTATAAATCTCCTTGAGTTTCAAACCTTCTGAATTCTCAGGGGTGGGAAGTCAGGGGTCAGCAGGATGCCTGGCCAGAGCTGCAGAGCTGACAGTAGACAGAAGATAGCACATGGGGGTGGGGTGGGGGGGCTGCAGAGCCAGCCCATGACACACAAGCTCCAAGACAGGCCAAGCTCATTGTCTTGAGCACAATCCAGTCCCGATTCCTAGGCATCCAGTGTCACCAGTTCACTTACAGAATTCACACAACACAAATTCCCTGCCTTGGCAGTTCAGAAGCATTTTCAAAGTTCACAGTGGTATATGAACCACCACCCCCTATTCTAGTTTCAAATCATTGTCCTGACCCCAACATAACCCCTCTGTCTCTGTCTCTCTGTCTCTCTGTCTTTCTCTCTCCTGTGTCTCTGTCTCTGTGTCTCTCTGTCTCTGTGTCTCTGTGTCTCTCTCTCTTTCTCCCCCATCTGTCCTTCCTTCTCTCTCTCTCTCTCTCTCTCTCTCTCTCCCTGGACTGCTGCATCCTACTCCTTAGAAGTGGGTCACCAGCTTTGGCCCACACTGAAGGAGGGAAAATTGCTACCGACCTCCATCCTACTGCTTGGAATATGGAGACAATGGTTCTGACAGTATCTTGTCCCATAAGAATGAGTACCACAATGAGAGATGACTCTCTCTTTCTCTCTCTCTCTGTCTCTCTCACACACACACACACACACACATACAGTTTCTCAGCCAGACAGGTTTTAGTGAGGGCTGCTTCCCTTTGGGTACAGGATCACTATGAGATCATTGTGGTCTCAATTGGCAACCCTAAATAAGGCACTGAAGAAATGTGCAGGATACGCCCTCAGCAGAGGGACAGGAGGGGCCCTGTCCCAGCACATCAGGCCACCACGAGAGGACTGAGCAGCAGCTTCTCAATGCAGTCAGCTTCCACATCCTCAGATTCAGCCAATCACAGCAGGAAGATGTTGGGGAGAAGGATGTGTACTGAGCATGTGCAGCCCTCTGCTCTCATACAATGTGCTCACCCCATATTTTCACCCTGCCAGGCACCTGAAGCTGCCTAGGGATTAATTAAAGACAGTCCCAGTATACCCAGGAGTGGTATACTGTACGTTCTGTGGGACACTACTGGTTCGTAGAAAGGACTTGAACATCCTGGGGTCGGTTTCTGCAGGGCATCCTGGAGCCAATCCCCATGGATACCAAGGGACAACTCGACCCTTATGCCTTCCCTGTACGCTGGAGTGGGACCTAGCCTACTCTCCCTGCCGTCTCTTGTCTACCCCAGGGTGTAGGCACGTCTTCTTCCTTTACGCCCTGAGTCTGTCAGGGCTGAGTCGTTTTACTCCAGACCAGAGCAATGGCCACCCAGCCCTCTCCCTGCCTCAAGCTCCAGCGTGACCCCAAGTGTGGCAGGAGAGGGGCGCCAAGGTGTGGTGGGCCTGTCTAGGCACGATGAACTGGTCCGGATTGTGTGGGGCTGAGTTGGCCGTGCACAGGAACACTGGGATGGTGACGAGTTGCCCAACACCCTCATTTGCTGAGCACGCTCAGGGATCTTTGCAGTGTTGGCACCAGCTTGCGTTCCCTCTGACCTCACAGGCTTGCCCGCCACAGCCCTAGAAGCTGCAGTTCACAGGCTGACTGCCTCGGACGGCCAGGTGGTCATTTGCATCTCTTAGGCTGCCTTGTTTCAGAGCTGGTCCTGGCAAGGCCTGAGACCCCAGGGGTCCTTCAGCTCAGGAGGCAGAAGGTCTCCACATTCTTTGGAGCCTCAAGGCCTCAGCCCAGCCTTGAGGACATCTGCTGGCGTCACCAGGGGTGAGGCAGGTACCTGTGTTAAGCAGCTGTGGCAAGAGAACCCCATTATCTAAGAGGAGTAAGGCTGGTCAGCACCCCATGCAAACAGGGAAAGGTGTCCACTCACAGGAGCCAGGGGGTAGCTCCACGTCGGGGATCTACCCGAGTGATTATGAGACCCAGCTAGGTTACACCAGGCTCTGTACGCTGCCTCAGTATCCTCGGGTCTGGGAAAAAGTGAGGCCAACTCCTGCTGGGACCTCTGGCCCCAGGTGCAATGCCCGCTATGTGAGTCAAGTCATCCTGATCTCTTAGAGAGTCAATTAGCACCACGGGTTTCCTATGTCACCGTGATAAGTTGGTTTTCTGAGATGACAGTCTTGTCACCCGTTCCCTGTAAGAGGCCAGGTAGCTGTGGATGGCTCATAATTCCTTCCCAGTGTTACTCATTCCAGATCGGACCCTCCTCCAGACAAGGCCCCTCCCCACCCTGCATCCCATCTGTGTCCACCGTGCACCCAAGCCCCATTGGCACACCCCAACTCCAGCATGGTGTCACCTGCCACTTGTGTTTCCCTGTGTTCCCCCAGGCCCTGAGCTTGGGGGTCCAGCAGCCTGGCCTCACAGGGCCTGCCTAAGGATATGTTATAAATGGATGCATTGATTAGCCTAGCCCACACCCCAGGCATATGCTGATGTCCGCATTTCCAGGATCACTGTTTCTCAAAGTGCAGGTCACCACCCCATTAGCGGGTCGTGAAATTAATTTACTGGCTCGTGATCAGCATGTAAAAGGAAGAAGTGTGATAAAAATTCTAGAATGCTTCCCAGGTCACTGGGGCTCCTGCCACTTACAAAAACATGAACACATGCAGGGGGCTGTGTGAGATGTGGGGCTCACCGTGGGCCGCTGTGGAAAGTGGGAGGCTCATGGCCCTCCTGTCAGGAGACAGATGGGGTGCTGGGCTGCTTTCGGAGGCTTGGCCTCTCAGTCTGGAGGTTGTCCTGTGGCCTCTCCAGGTTCTCTGCAGGGGTGGGCAGCACCTTCCCCGCATCCATCTGTGATGCTCCTCAGCTTGCCGCCCCCTCCAGCTCTGACAGCTGGACTCGGAGGAGGGAAAGGACTGTAGGAGCCCTGGTCCTCACAGCTGACCAGGAGTGCGTCTCTGTGCAGATATTTGGCTAGGGCTGTGCATAGCAGATGCTAGCGGCTTTCGGGAATATTCTAGCCAGAGTTTACTATGTATTGCTGTAGCATTATGGATTGCAAGATGCTCAACAGTGAGCCGTGCCATCCCGTAAATCAGAATAAGCCAGCTGATTGGAATCCATCTTTCCAATTAGCTATTAAGCACTATGTTATTTTATTATTTCCAAAATTATAGTGCATTTTGATCACATTCAGACCACCTCACTGCTCCCCAGCCCCTCTCCTGTAACCCCATTTCATGTCCTCCACATTATTCTTCGTCTATATCTGTTTATTATTTATTTATTTATCTATTTTTTATTAATTAGTTAATTTATTTATCATCTGTCCATCCATTTGTCAAGGCCTATCGATTCCAATCCATGCCTCCCAAGTGCTTGTGTGTGTGTGTGTGTTTGTCTGTCTGTCTGTGTCTGTGTCTGTCTGTGTCTGTGTCTGTGTGTGTCTGTGTGTCCATGTTCTGATGTCTGGTCAACCTACCAGGCATCACACCACAGAAGGAAAGCTGACTCTTCCTCTGCCCACGTTCATTGATTGCCAACAGATCCTCCGCTAGACCTGGGGCTTCCTCCATCCATGCTGGCCCCTGGGACTTCCTGTCCATCCGTACTGGCCCCTGGGGCTTCCTGTCCATCCAGGCTGGCCCCTGTCTGGCTTGGGTTTGCTCAGGTCTTATGATGCTGTCACAGAGCTGAGAATTCATACAAAACACCATATCTTAATTTTTTTGTTGTTGTTGAAATAACAGTTGTGGGGTTGGGAAGGTTGCTGGGGGGGAGGGTTGTGAGGAGTCCTGTTCAGGAGCTGTGCTGCGTAGCCTCAGTCCCCAGAGAACAGAGATCTAATGGCAGAAACATGCACGTGTGTGAATGTATAGCTTCTGTGTTGGGTGCAGGGCCATCTCGAGGTTTCCTTTAGACACAGCTGTAGCGTCTGCCCAGCAGTAGTGTTCTGAGCAGCAGTGTCCCATCAGCTCACCTGAACTGTCCATCAGCTCACCTGAACTGCGCTGTCCCTGCTCCCTTCCGGGCCTGGCGGTGTCGGTGCAGCTGAAGGTCAGAGCAGTCACATCATGGAAAAACACATCTGCAGAGGGTCAGCCATCCCGACAGAATTCGTCCAGGGCAAGTCATGCTGCAGGAATCAAGGCCCAGCCTGCGCCAGGGAGGGGCTCTTCCCGTGGGCTGTGCTCATTCCACTAGGGATGGTGCCCTGAAGCTTCCTGCCAACTGAGAGGTGGGGGTGGGCCAGCCTCAGAAAGGTGCTTCTGCAGGGGTGGGGCTGGAACCTTGAGGTCTCTTCACCACCGAATTGCGAAGGCCATGTGTAGCCTTACTAACAGACTCACAGAAAAGCAGCCTGGGCCCCCCTCCAGAGCACCCCAGCAGGAGCCACGTGTTGGTATGGGGCCCGGCTGTGGCTGGCTGGGTGTGGAGCCACATCAGAAGAGGTCCACCAGTGCCAGGGCTGATCCGGGCTCCAGAACAGGACAGAGAACCCCTAACCCACACTCTAGAGCCGCAAGCTAGGGTTGCACCCTAGCCCAGATGCCGGAGCAGCACGTCTCAAGGGGTCATTGGAAACAGTAATGCCTCAACCCTCAGCTGACAAAGGCCAGATCCCCACGCTGGCCATCTGCCTTCCTGGGGACCTTGTGAGGTGACAGGAACGGGACAAGGGGAAATGGTCTGTTCCTTTGGGCACAAAGGCAGCCACAGAGACAGCGCACATGTCTGAAAGCTGGTCAGAGGTGCCCTTAGCAGAAGAGGGGTGCTGAACCCCAAGAAAGCAACTACAGCTGTGTATTAGATCCCACATGCAGGTTCCTCTGAGTGTGAGCTGAGAGGCTGCATGAAGATGCTGGTCCTGCACGGCACACCCGGGTTCAGCCTCTGCACTCCCCACTGAGCCGTGCCCTCTGGAGGCTCACGCTGGAACCCTAGGGATGAAGCTTAAGCTTCAGGGCGACAACACAGGGAGCCTGGAGGGAGCTGCTAGAAGCCAGACTGTGGTGAAAGTAGATGCCCTGGATGTGAAGCCGGACTAGGTCAGTCCGGAGGTCGGTAGGGCCGGGCCTCTTCCTGTGCGTGTACTCCTGTGGCTCCTGTTAGTGACCTCACAGCAGGCAGCAGAAATCCACTCCCCTCCAGTGTAGGACAGACGCTCCAAATCAAGCTGTCAGGCCTAGGGGAGAAGGGGGGAAGGGTCTCCCTGCCTTTTCTGTTGCCCCTAATGGCCGCATCTCCCCTGTCTCCTTTGGGTGTCACAGCCCCTCTCTTTTCTCACAAAGACAGTGGATTGGGGCCTACTGTACATCCAAGGTGACCCGATCTCTAGATACCCTAACTGCCTAGAAGTCTAGAAAGACCCACTTTCCACGTGGGGTCAGATTCTGGGCTTCTGTATGTGAGTGTTGTGAGAGGCCATTCCACCCACTAAGTGTCCCTAGTCCAGGTCAAAACCTGTGGGTGCTGTGAGTCAAGGCACAGGCTGCCGCCCACCTACTGCCAGCCAACTGGCTCCGCACACGACACCGAAACCTGGTGGAGGAGGAGGGTCTCTGTTTAAGGAGGGAGGACACAGAAGGGGGGATAAGAGGGTGACGGGAAAGCAGGCAGGACCGTCAAAGACCCAAAACTAAATAGGCAACAGCCCCAGGAGAGACCAGAGAACACAAGGAGGGGCAGTCACCAAAGGTGGTTGCAGGGCCTCCACCCTTCTTCCACTAGAAGTGACACGTGCTCCTCCCCACTGGCCTCTCAGCCAGGAGATGTGGGTTTGTCATCCTCTGGGGCTTCTGGCACATTCTGGCTTGAAACCCTGAACAGTAGCTCTGGAACCCCTCAACCCCACATAGGAGGTCTGGGTACCCCAAGGCTGCTGTACCGGGGAGCAGAAACACCAGCGAGACCAGTGGGGAGAATGAGGGGCCGGCCCACGCCGCCATCCTCTCCAGCTGGCCCAGGCACCCAGGAGACAGGTGGTCTCCCAAGCCATCCCAAGTCCTTACTGTGGACTCCACGGGCCCATGTGAGCCCCTGCATCTGAACACTGTGGCTACACTGCAGGAGACGTCTGAGGAGGCTGGCAGGTGGGAAAGGAAATCCAGAAAGCACTCTGAAAAGTGTGAGAGAGACATACCCACACAACGGGTCTGTGTACAACCGCAAAACTGTCGAAATCTAGTAGGATATTTCGAATATAAAATTGAAGAAATCTGCCAGAAAGCAACAGGTGTTTTTAATTTGTTTGTTTGTTTTATGAAGTGGCAAGTAGGAAGGAAAAATAGATCATTAGGAGATTGATTCAGGAGACCTGAAGAATATAAGATCCCAAAATAGCAAAAAAAAAAAAAAATCAAGAAGAAGGTATTAAAGAAATCCTTCTAAAAACATGCTGGGTCGGGGAGGCCTCAGTCAGTAGAGTGCTTGCCGTGTGAGCTTGAGGACCTCAGTCTGAGCCCACACATCCACGTAAAAAGCTGCTCTTATAATCGCAGCCCTAGGGAGGCAGAGACAGGTCTCAGGGTTTTTTGACCAGCCAGTCTAGCCTAATGGGCAAACTCCAGGTCCCAGTGAGAGACCCTGTCTCGGACACCAAGATGGACATCACCAGAGGGACAATATGCATGTGTCTCCCCTCCCACACACCTGTACATACATATACATACAAACACCTGCACACACATACATGCACACACAAGCATGCAGCACACATACCTGCAAACACAGGTATGCACATCTACACATGCACACAAACACCTGCACACACACGCACACACACTTGCACATAGGCACACACACATTCCAGAACTGAAAAGCTGTGGATTTCTCATGTCAGACGACCCACTTACACCTAGGAACTGAGTGCCCAGTGCCCCATCCCAGAGCTCCAGGGTGAGATTCAGGTCCCTGGGATGGAAACAAATTCTAAAATCTCAGCAGGAAGAAACCAGTCACATGCCAAGTTGTAGACCTTGGAATGCAACGCTGCCCAGGCTCGAGCAGAGGCCAGGAGGCAGGTGCCCTGCCTGGCCCAGCCCAGCCCAGCCCCGCCCAGCCCAGGTGTTGCAGAGCAGCAATGTTTGAAGCCAGGTGTGGTTTCCAAGCTTGAGTTCTGTAGATGTTGGAATGGTCCATCAGCATGGCGGGAAACAGGTCTCACTCCCAGAACCCCTGCACTTGGGAAGCTAGTAACGAAGGGCTCAGGAAGATGGTTTGTAGATGACGATGAAGGGCCTGGGGACTGGAGAGCACCCCAAGGGGCAATGAACAGACTCCTGGTTTATACATACAGCAGGAGTTTGTGGATAAATCACAAATATGTGAATCTGAACAGGAAAATGGGATGCTTTTCAAAGAAATCACATGGGAAAATGAATTCCTGGGGACAGTATCATACAGCTGCTTGGGTCTGGGTTCATGCCACACCTGTGTGCCGAACCCTATCTGCTGTTGGCAGCACAGCTCCGTCTGGAGAGGCCCAGTAGCTCACGGTAACTCATGTGGCCACAGCACGGCTTCTGAGGTGTGAGGGTTTGGCTGAATCACCAAGGGGCAGGCGGGAAAGCGTGTCCACTTTGGACCTGGCCTTTGGTCCAGTACCCAACTGCTGACTTACTAGGTGGCCAGGAAGGGCATCCTGAGAGTGAGTAAGGTCCCAACAAGACAGGCTAGGCAGGAGTCAGGATCCAGGCTGGAGCCCTCCCGAGTGGCACAGAAATCTGTGTGCAGAGCCACAAAGGATCAGAGCCGCTGTCGGTGGGTCAGAGCAGGCAGGGGTGGTGACCTGGAAGGGCCTGCTGAATACCGCACAGGAACTCGGTGACCATAGTGGCAGAGGGAAATGTCAGGATGGATGTGAACCCTGGCCTGATTTGCGGCAGTGAGCCTCCATACCTGGCCTCGGTCAGGACCCAGGGCTCCTTGAGGACAAGGCCAGACTGTGTGAAGGGACCACTAGCCCTGGCATGGGAGAAGGAGAGGTGTCTTTGTGGGGAGATCCTTGACCTTCAAGTAGCTAGCCACATTGTTAAAAACAAGAGTGTGTAGTTCATCCAGACTGGGGAGCCCTAGTCATCCCCAACTGCCCTCTCTATACCCCTCCAGGAGCCTGTGGTCTCATTACTCAGACCAGAGCCAAGCCAGGCTTCCCCCCAGCCTCATGAGATGACTAGAAATCCAGAGAGCCTCTTCAGAGACCAGCGGCTTCCTGACTGATAGGAGTCCCATGTCCCCAACCCTATGCGTTGTCCCTGTGTGGTCCTCCTCCTGCTGTCTGATGGCGGGACTCTGCGGCCCTCATCATGCTTGTGCAGGCAAAGCACCCCCTAGGCTGGGTGCTACCCGGACTTGGGAGACCCTGCATGCAGTGACACATTTTTGCTCGATTTGATTTGGTGTCTCTGAGCTTGTCTGCCCTCCGTGTCACCATCCAGTGGCATCTGTCCCATCACTTGGCCTGTTCTGACACCCTCTACGTGCTGCCCACGAGGACTGGGAACTACAGCCTTATACCAGCTTGAGTGCATTTGACAAGCCCAGAGCTAGCTGTGGCTCCTCATGGCCTGAGTCTGAGCTCAGGGCTGATCACTCTGGGCCATTCAGAGCCTTGCTCACAGCCCACCTCAGCTGCCATTCCATGTCTGATCAAAATGGATTCCAGCGGGATGAGGCAGAGGAAGCCTACTGACCGAAGGTTACAGCTGGCTGCCCCCTGGCCTCTGATCCATGGAATGTCCATTGTCCCCTCTGGCAGGTTGTCTCACCCCAGGCAGAGGCCCTCATAGGCCAACAGCAGGCAGTTAACTACACACAGAGAGACTGGGCAGCACCAGGCTTACTCCTTGACCACCCCCTGTGACATTTGAGTTTCTGATTCTAAAGCCAGCCTGGGATCCATGCCCGATGTCCCCTGAGCGAACTCTGGGTCTGAGTGGCACCTGGCCTCCTGGGAGGGAAACCAGCCATGGGACCATCCCCACCTGATCTCTGCCTGGGGAAAGTGGGTCTCTGGGCAGGATAGATGTCCTAGAACCCAGATGAGACAGATCCCCAAAGGGGGAGTAGGGCTTGTGAAGGCCAGAGATCTAGAATCCCTGTCTCAGAACACAATGGAGAAGCTGTTGGGAAGGAGGTGGGGGAAGTGCATCTCAAAAGCACTTCTTCCTTGAGGCACCTGCCTTGGATGGTGGCCCTGAGGGGGCACCTGTATGTCCTCACCTCTCTACATCAGCAGGAGGATATGTGATGGGTTTGCCTGTAGACACTGGGATTTTCATCTGGAGTCTCTATTTGAATCCCCAGTGGGGAGGGAGATAGGTAGGTACCTTGGCCCCTGCCATGGGCCTGGCCTGAGTGCCCTTGGAGACCTGCTTCCTACTAGTACCTGCTTGGCTCCTGACATCCTCCTGGACGTGAGCCAGATCCAGCACTGTGGGAACCAATCCTTAGGATGCAGATGGACGCTTTCTGTCCACCCTGGAGCACACTGGGAAGAGCTAGGCCAGAATTCAGAGGCTCTCCACAGCAGATGTGAATCACAGGATGCCCGTATATCCTGACAGTGGAGCTCAGAGTGTAGACAGAGGGAGAGCTGGATGTAGGGGCAGGAGAGAACGTGACTGAGGAAGAGGTGCTGGCAGCAGGGAGACTGCCAGGGGGCAGGTATCACAGAACAGAAACTCCTGCTGGCAGTTGCCAGGAGCAGGGATGGCCATGGGCCCAGCAGCCCCGCAACTCTGGATCGATTTAGATGTTCTCCAGACGTGACGTCCTCACAAGGACAAAGCAGACTGGAGATTAAAGCATGGCGTGAGCACTGAGGTGGGTGATGGGGCTCAGTCTGCAGGAACCCGGAACCTGCACCCTAACTGTCTTTGTTCAGCACACAAGATAACAAGCCCCAAGCCGTTACTGGATCTGTGCCCAATCCGTTCTGTGTTCCTCTCCATCACCCTGTTCATCACCACGGTAATAGCTGGACATTTCAATAGATTCTGTGCGTAAACAAAACCGTATATGGCGGCACTGCATCAAGTGGTATTGTAAGCCATGATACTCTTCATTTTCCCGGCAGAAATGAGCCCAGAAACAAAAAAGATTGGTTTGGCCAAGCAGCGTTCTTTCTGTCGGCACTGCTCATAGCGAGAGGCATTACCACGGGTCCCTGTTCACCGTGATCGTGCTGCATTCGTCTTAGTTTTCCTTCCTTAAAGCAGTCGTTCTTTGAATTGTTTTAAATACATAAATGGCAAATGGTTGGAACTGGAGGAAACTCGCCCTGTGGGAAGGCAGAGATGGAGCCTGTCCTGTAAGCCAGGTGGGTGTGGGGTGAACCCAGTGCCATACAAAGGAGGCCATTGATAAGGAGTGGCCAGCAGCTGACCCAGCACTGGGCAGCCTTGAAGGTGGCACCAGATGCCCAAGGATTGGAATGAGGTTGAAGATCAGGGGTCGGTGCAGCTAGGCCACATGCACAGTGTCTTCCTGTCCTGTGTACCTCTGTCTCCCTGTCCTTCCACCTCCTAGCACACTGCTGGCACGTCAGATGCTAAGGGTGCAGGGCTGGAGCAGGTGGTGCTCAATCTGTGGAACCTTCACAGATCCTACTTTTTGATGTCTCTGTACCTAGGGCATTTCAGAGAACATATCTAAAGTGATATTCCCAGTTCTCCAATGTTCGTGTCCCACAAGGCGCAGCTGGGAGAGGCAGAGGGCTTCTGACTAGACTGTCATCTGTGCATGGGACCAGTGATGGAGAGGTGGGGCCTTGCTCTTGTCTCAGTGACTCCCGTCACCCCTCTGCTGGTGCCCAGTCCTTCTCAGTGGCCTCTAGGTGCCACAGTGAGGATGAAATATGAGCCTTTGGTATAAACGTTTGTTAAGGATCAGTCTTTAAAACTGAGATTGAAGGGTCTTTGTCTCTGTCCACACTGCTTAAATGTCAGCTCCTTGTTAAACCATTCAGAGGTGCTGCAGTCCCCGGAGAACATTGCCCCTCATGCTAACCAAAACCGGTGTGACACTGCGGATCTGCCGCCACGTGCCCTTGCAACACCTGGTCCTCTGCACTGGAGCAGCAATCCCAGCGTTAACAGGTAGTGTTCATAATAGGGTCTTGAGAAGAGCCTGGTTCTCTGACTGCCCTGTGGTAGTGCAAGCATGTTCTGGGTCCCACTGGATTACCTAGGGAAGTGTCACCTTGATTCTGGACAGGTGACTTTTGGAAGTCACCTGCCTTCCTGAGCCTTGACTTCCTTGCCAGGAAGGTGGAAGGTGCTCCAGCCTGGCCTTTCTGGCTCTTGGGGTGTGAAAGGAAAGGAATGGAAGGGAAAAGTACCTGAGATGTGTTGGGGGGGGTCTGTGGGGAAAGGTTTTTGTCTTTCTGGGGTGCTGGTTGTGTGGCTGTATCTCTCAAGCGTGTTGTTGTGGTTCTAGTGGGATCTGTTGTGTGTAGCCATGGCAAATTCAGTCTTGATGGGTGAGCTTTCAGGGATGAGGACCAGGTGAGGGACCCTGGTGTTTCTTTTTCACTGTGACCACAGTGCATTAGTCACTTTTCTGTTGCTGTGATAGAAACGCTGACCAACTTATAAAATGAAGTTTATTTGAGCTTACAGTTCCAGGGGAATCACAGTTTGTCACGGTGGGGAGGCATGGTGGCTGGAGGTGGCTGGAGGAGGAACGGAAGCTAAGCTCTCACATCACGCAGGCACAGGAAGCAAGAAAGCAACTGGAGATCTGTCAAGGCTTAAGGACTCTCTAAGCCCACCCCCAGTGACGTGCTTCCAGGAGAGCCACACCTTCTAAGACCTCCCAAAATGGCACCACCAACTGGGGACAAAATGTCTAAATACTTGGAGCCTATGGGGGACATTTTCATTCAAACCACCACACACAGCCATCCACACCATGAGGGTATTGGGCTTCCCCAGTGACTGACAGTGCTCAGTTCCTCCTCCAAATCTCTGGAGAAACAGCCTGGGTTTCTGGATTAATATGGTGGCCTGACTCAACATGTGGGTTTACCCTTTGCTCAGCTTCCAGTCCTAGACATGGTTTGAAATAAGAAAAAACTACCAGTAGCTTCACAGCTTAAAGGGAGGAAGAGATTACCACCCCCCCAACACACACACATGTAAGATGTCCTTGGCCACCTCAAGACAGCAGTCAGCACGTGCCACCTCTGAACCCTGGTTTGACCATGACCCACCACGCAGACTCCTAGGACACCTTTCTTGTAGCGGGCTTAGCTGTGTGAGGAAGGCCACTGTGGGAAGGCAGCAGGCAGTGTGGGTGCTGCAGAGGCTCCAGGGCAAGGAGCAGTAGCTGGCTCAAGAGAGGTTGTTGGCAGAGATCAGTTAACAGCAGAACCTGTGTGGAACAGGAGCAGGGACAGGGCCACAGTGCACAGGGCCTGTGCTCACCCATTCAGCTCTCTAATCTCCCAAGGGTATGACTCCCAGACAGAAGCCTGACCTGATGGAAACCCAGCCCTAGGACCTCCTCCTGCTGGTGGAATCTTGTTGGTGTGTCACTTGAAAACACATTTCCAGGTTTCTGCACATTTCCAGGCACCCAGGCCCAGCCTGGAGAGGACGAGGCTTCCCACATCTGGAAGAAGAGAGGGAGGCTGGAGACTTGGGTGCCAAGCCTTCCTGTAGTGCAGGCTGGCTTAGGCCTCTGCCTGGTGAGGTGGCATCAAAGCAGAACACAGACAGGAGCCTGGGAAAGTGAGCACTAGCCACGGGGAAGATTGCATTGAGAATGCAGGGCAGAACGGCCCAGAGCACCCTTCTGTGGTCAGTGCCTGGGTGCCTCAGAGCTGTACAAAGCTGAGATGGCTGGCATGGCCCAGGAGTCAGTCCCCAAAGGCAGAGGAGCCTGGACTGAAGGCAGACCCTAGTGGTTTCCTGCAGAGACTCAAGGTGCGTGTAAGAAGATACAGAAAACCGAAGAGAAGAATTCAATTTTGTATCGGATCTACAAATAACAACTGTCACTCCAGAAAATGGCAACCGTGGCATGAGATCAATGTTTTTAAAAACCCAGGAAGGGCAAAGAAGAGGAAGAGAAGGTGGCGGGAGGGATACGTGGTCTGAAAGCCCATAGTCCGAAGGAGAAGGATGAGCTCCCTGCTAAATAAGGCTTTGGAGAGACACCTGGGGTCCCCTGGGTGGAAGGAAAGTCCCACCTAGAAAAGAAATAGTGCTGGATCTGACATCGCAGCCCAGAGTCTGCATCTGATGGAGACTTGTGTGACAGCCATGCAGGTGATGTTGGGGAAAGACAGTAAAGATGAGAGAACCAGAGCTCACAGAAGCTGCACAGACACAAATCGTCTTGTGAGCCGAGAGAGACCTGGAGCCAGAGGAGGAAGGGAGGCCCAGCAGCCAGACATGACCAGAAGACCATCCCCAACCTGGACGCACCCGTCTCTAATCGCCTTGGACAAACAGATTGACTAGGGCTGTTTCTCCAGGACTGAAAAGGATATGCCCCCCACACACACATTGTTTTCCTTAAAAGGTAAATAAGGAATGCACGGGGTCAGTGAAGTAAGGAACTGAAATCTGGAGGGCAAGATGAAAAGGTCACATGTAGGAAGGTAAACGGTCACCACAGAGAACGGTGAGTAGGTGTTGGATGTAAATAGTCCCTATCTCAGAGCATGGTGGGCACGTGGTAAAGTCCCAGCACTCAGAAAACTGAGGCAGGAAGTTCTTGAGTCTGAAGTCAGCCTGGGCTACATAGTGAGACAGACAGACAGATAGATAGATACAGAGAGAGACAGACAGAGAAAAAATAAGGTTTTTTAGGTGTATGGGTGTTTTTCCTTCCTGTCCATATGTGTACCATATGTGTGCCCAGTACCCTCACAGGCCAGAAGAGAGCAACAGGTTATGGTCTCTTGTGAACTGCCATTTGGGTGTTGGGACCTGACCTAGATCCTCTGTAAGAGCAGTAAGTGTTCGTTAACCTCTAAGCCATCTCTCCAGCCTGAGAGAGAGAATTTTTGTTGCTATGGCTACACAATTGCATATAAACTCCTCAGCCCTGTTCCTTAAATTCCTCTGAATGGTGTAAAGCACTCCCGTAGCAATGTTCTGGTGTCACCTGTGGTTGAGGTTAAGACGGCTGAAGGGGCAAAACCAGTGGGCTGGGACCCAGCTCCTCCTCGGAAGTGGGGTCACATAAAAGCTGTCAGTGATAGAAACAAAGTCTGCTGCTGTCTGCTACAGAGCCACAGGTGGAAGAGCGTGTGGCAACCATGTCCTCATGGGACGTGAGCTGAGCCAGGGGAGGAGAGCACCTGGAAGTCAGTGCAGACCAGCAGCACATGGACAGGACCGAGCCGTCTGTGAAGACAATAAACGTAAACGGGTTAGCTGCCTCTATCAAAAAGTGAAGCCTCTGAGCTCAGTCGTTCAAAATAGCGACTCTGCGGAGCTGTCTCGGGCACTCCTACCAGTGCAGGCCGGGTTCACCATGAGAAATAAAGATGGATAAACCAGGTGACGTGACTGAATGGAAGCTGGAGGTGAAATCCGTGACGCAGACTGCTGTGATGTACTGTGTTGATACTGTAACTTATGACACGTGTTACTACATTGTACTTCAAGCTGGATTGAAAAGAAGTGTGTCACGTTTGGAACCTCACTGCTGACTAGCACGGCAGGAGCTCAGATTAAGGCAACAGGGTGACAGACAAAGTGGCTGGAAGCAGCGCTCGAAGGTGGAGGTCACTCGGGTTTGAAGGTGGAGGTCACACAGGATTTGAAGCCCAGCATTAAGCCACTCTCAGATCTCAGTGGAGCTCAAATAATCACCACCAATACCAGGAGTCAACGAAGCCACATCCTGTGGTTCACAGCTTCTCCCAAGATGCGTTTGTGGTTATCTATGAAAACCGAGGCAGGGACAGGCAGATCTCTGTGAGTTTGAGGCCAGTCTGGGCTACATAGTGAGATCCTGTCTCGAAGAAGGGGGAGGGAGGGAGGCAGCGCTGGGGAGGCTGAAGAAAGCAGATTGTAAATTGTAGGCCAGTGTGGGCTACACAGGGAGCTCTTGTCTCAGGGAGGGAGGGAGGGAGGGAGGGAGGGAAAGAAACGGGAAAGAAAAGGAAAACAGAAGCCCTTGGAAGGAGTCCTTCTGGTCACTGGTTGGATAAAGGATGACTTAGGAAAGCCGTGGTGCTCTGCTTCCTCCAGCCGTGAGGGCTTTGGCCTGTTTGCTGTGTAGAAGCTGGCCCTGGCTAACCCAGAGACCACTGGCTGTCTGGGCCTTGGTCTGGAGATGTATAAAGTGGGCAAGATGCCACCTCCTAGGCTGGTGCCAGGAATGAGCCATCACCTGATGTAACCCAAGCAGAGCAGGGCGCCCGGGACTAGGGTCCTGTCAGATGAAGCAGAAATAACTTGGTATGTGCCATGAAAGATGTTCTCTTCCATTTGAGTAGGTCTTTACAAATTAGAAACAATGAAGATAACCTTGATTAGGGGAAAACCACCCTCTAAAAAGAGGGAAAAAAGAAACTGATAGTATTGAAAAATTAGCATTAATTAGCTTAAAAGAAACACTCGGAACTGATTGCTGCATATAATAGTAATACTATATAATCCTATAAGAGTGCTGGTCTTTAAAGCTCTATTTAACCCACATTTTAAAGTCCAGAAAATAAAGATGGAAGGACTGAAAACCCACAGCACATAACAAATTCATGCAGACCACGCAAAGGTTCAGGAATGGTGAGAATATCCATCATGGGACCTGGGTGCTGTGATTAAATACATGATTTATTTTTCTGCACTGAAAGTTACCCAGAATAACAAAGAACAGGAACCTGTTTACATTCTCTAATATACTTTCTAGGCTGAGAGAGTTTGACAGAAACATTCCTTAAAGTATTTACTATGTAGTTATCGTCCCACTAAATACCCAGAAACACAGAAAACTGCTGGGTTTGTTTCTGGAGCCCATGAGGCTCTGGTCACAGAAGTGTCTTCAAAGATGGAAAGGCAGCCTCAGCCACTTCCTTCCAGGAAGACGGAGGCTGGTGTGGCAGAGCATGCTGAGCATGGGACTGACACATCCCAAGCACCCCCCGGAGCCTGAGCCCACTGGTGTTGGTGCTGGTTGCACTGTTGAGTGCGACAAGCCATTCTCACCTTTGGGAAACCAGAGCACCCCGAACTCTCCAGCCCTTGAAAAGAAAAGGCCAGTGCCAAACAGTAGGGCTTGTATAGGAGGTAAAGATCCAGCACCCACAGGCATTGCGTGGCATGGGTGCGCTTTGCCCGTGCTGTGTCTACCTAAACCCAGGGGCATTGTCCTGTGGCCAGTCAGGAGCTGCAGTCACCACCACCACTGGCCTTTTGCTGGAAGGACATTCTGGAAAATGCCATGGCTTGAATAGCTGAGTGGAGGAAATATAGCCTTTGTGGCTTACAGATGGGGGCAGCAGATGCTACTGAGCCCTGGAGACTTGGCCAAAGGCCTCAGAAACTAGGAAAAGTGCTTGTGGAATTAGACCAGCAGTGGATATGTTCAACTTTGAGTGTTATGGGCCCAAATACCCTGAGGTAGGTCAGAGTTTGGCAAGCAGTGGTCGGGAGGCCAGGCCCAGCCACCCACCTGTGTTTGTAAATAAAGCCTTGGGAAGGGGCTTTGCGTTTTGATTCGCATGTCACAATTTCCATCAAATTTCCAATACAAATTTGGAACTTTACAAATGATACTGCATTTCATCTCATTGTAGTTAAGTCTGGATGCCTGAAAGTACTCTTAAGGGAGGGGTGTCTACATCCTTGCTGTAGAGTCACATGACTCCAAAACTGTGATGGGGTCCAATGTCACCTGGGGGTGTCCAGCCCTGGGATTGAGGCCCTGAGGCCCTGGGCAGGCCTGAGCCCTGGTTCTCCCACTGACCCACCTCATGGCATGATGTAAGGACAGTGCTGGCAAATACCACATTTATAATGAAGGCCTGGCAAAAGTTAGCTCTTGTTACAATTGTTTCCTGACACATGGAACAGACCAAATGACCCTGAGATGTAGCAGTTTTCCTAAGAATTGCTCTTGGGATACAGGCAGCATTTCCCAGCAGTGCCAGGTGCTAAGAAGGTTGGCTTTATATTGCGTGGGCAGATCCTTACCACGCACCGTGTTCCAGATGAAATTCCCTAGGGATTATGGGGTGCGATGTAATGAATGAAACGGATATGTGAAGAGAGAGCGCGGTGAACATCAGTCGAGTTCAGATGAAGGAAGAGCCTGCAAGCGCAAACCCAGCCTGTGATGTGCACACGTCCCAGGGCTGTGAGCCCAGCTGCGTTCTCTGAGAAGTCAAAGTCTCAGAGGTGGAAGATGTGTAAACGCCCCTAACCACTCCTGCAGCCTGGCTCTGTGGCAGGGCTTATCTGGTACAGATGCCAAGCACTGCCAAGGATTGGGCCCTGAATCTCTAGCCCAAAGAAAACCCAAAAATCCACGGGCTGGGGTGCGGCTCAGTGGTAGATCATTTGCCCAGTGTGCACAAGGCTCTGGATTTAATCCCTAGCCCACTCAACCTCCAAAATAATCAGTGTTCCAAATATGTGCTCTACTGGAAGCATTTTGTTTCATAAACCATTGTGAGGTTGAAAGATTATAGGTGACACTGGTAAGTTGGAGACTGCAGTCGGAGCAGTTGGTAGGCAGATCTCCTGCCCTGTGATGGAAGGACGGTTCTCAGAAGAGCCATAAGGTTCACAAGTAGGAACTTCCTGTAATACAAATTGATAATGTCTAAGAAAATGTGGGGCAGTGCCTCAGACAAAAGCTAACAAAAATGTAAGTGGGGACATTGGGATGGTGTGCTTTGCTTTATTTTCTTCCCATTTCCTCTCTGGTCTCCTGGAAGAGGCTGGTATGCATGAATCTGCCTGTTTTCCAGAAGACATACAGACAGTCACCATCTAGAGAATCAGAGTTTTGAGCTCAAGTCACTTGGAAGCCAGTGTAGCCAGTTCCCAGGAAGATAAGTCTCAAGTTGGCATGAGACCCTCAAGTCATGTATCTTTCTACCCAGAAGAGAAGATGTGTCCATACATGTAAGCATGTTCATAGTAACATTGTTCAAGAAACCGGATGATGGCTGCACCCAGATGTTCAGCAATGACTGGCAGATCAGTCACTGAGACTCTGCCCTCAGACATGAAGAGAAACGACACCAGTGCAGCTGGCCCACGGGGCACCTTGCAAGCATCGATCAAGCTGAGTAAAAGAAGCCAGGCCTGAGGCTTCACTGCATGCCTCTGCTTCTGTAACATGCCCAGGCTGAGGTAGAAGATGCCCAGAGCTGGAAGAGAAAACAGGAGCTGGTATGGTGTCTCGCTGGGGAGACGAAGTTAAGCTAAACTGGTCTGTGGTGATGGTTGCCCTGCCCTCTGAATATGCTAAACGCCCTTGGGTTAACAGAGGCGTGAGTTCTATGTCTGTATAGCTGCTGCAGGCGGACACGTAGATGTTGTGTGTTTCACCCAGGAAGGTTTGGCCAGTATCTCTCCAGCCTGGGCTTGGGGACCCTTCTCTGATGGAGAAGCCACAGTGACCCAGTGGGGGCCAGAACATCTCTCTTTTGTCCTGTGTCCTGCTCAGAGCCCTGATATCCAGCCACAAAGAGATGGCCACCCTGCCCCCAGGGCCGTGTGTCCTGAGCACAAAGGCTGTGTGATATAAAAAAAGGGTCTTGAAAAGTGCATATGTTGGTGCAAACTTCAGAAGCAAGTTGGCCCTGCAGCTCAGGAGTGCCTGACCACAGCAGGTACCAAGATGCCTTATGGGGAAGCAAGAGATGCTGGTTTTGTCTACTCAGGTCTCCTTGTCATGGCTGTCTGTGAACTTAGAGATGTGTGAGTCTGTGGGCAGCAGCCAGCTGAGCAGTCGACCGGCGTGATGCTGCTTAGCCGTAGTTGTTGGGACCGACACCCAAATGTTGGATGTGGTTTGTTCCAGCTACATGGTGGGGACACCAAAGTTGCACCAAGGGACAAAATGGAGAGAGAGGACCACAACTCATACCTTTCACCTGTCAGGTCTCCTTTGAAAAGCCCTGGCCATGGGGACCATTCCCAAAGGTATCAGGGAGTCAGGAGACTGGAGCTTAGCCCTGCCTCAGAGGATGCCAGGTTACCTGTGGCATGAGGTGGTGATGAGCCTGGGCGTCTGCAGTAATGAGGCACCCCCAGGTCAGGGAGAGCATCCTTCCCTTCCCCCTCCCTCTGTGGCCACTACAGCCTCACTTTGCAGTCAAGGTGGGGTGTGCAAAGTTTAGTAACAAGACAACTGGCCTCAGCTAGAAAAATCAGGGTGTGCCTCATACTTGTGGTCTCCAGTCCTCCTGGGATAAAGAAAAAACCCAGTTTCTTCCAGAACCAAGATTCAGGGAGACTGAGGCTAGGTAGGATCAGGTGGTAGGCCACAGTGGGCCACCTGCCCTGTCTGAGGAGGTAGTGCAGTCCATTCTTGAATGATTGCAGAGGCTGAGGGTGTCACTTATGAAGACAGGACACCCCAGATGTCTGGTTCTTCTGTAAGTTGTGGTATGGCTGTCCCGGTGAAGTTCCTAGATCTCTGTTACACAGCTCTGTGGGCTGTGGACTGGGCAAACCTATGGGGCCGCAGAGCTCAGAAGACCATCTCCTGTAGCCCAGGTACCCCTCCCAGGCGCACCTCTGGGCTGGACGCCTTTATCCTCTTCCCTGTGGCTCAAGGACCTGGGACAGAGAAGGAGCACTCGGCCCTGCCCTTGAGCCCCTATTTCAGCCCCCTTGAGTGTCTTTATTCCTTGCAAGGCATCCAGAGTTCCTCAGCTCCCAGATCTTCATCTGGGAGCCTCTACCATGGGTCTAGCTGGGGCCTGGGTGATCCTGTGGGGTCTTGGACCCTCAATCCCTCATCTTAGGACAAGCAGGAGGCCTTTTGGGAGTGGAAACCACACCACGGGTCTCACCAGGTCCCATCTTCACTGACAGTCACTTGATGAAGTAAGAAAAGACTAAAGCTAGGGGTGCAAGCGCGTGGCGTGCTCGTGCCTGAAGTCATTATTTTAATTTAAAATGTATACAAGGCAGCTTTTTCTAGGCAGGGTGGATTAGCTTTCTATCGCTGCATGACAAATCCATAGACTTAGCTGCTCATCCTGGCATGGATCTGGGGTTCGACCTCACTGTGGACTGGCTCCTCTGACCATGGTGTCTGGGGTCTCCTCTGGGAAGCCTGTCTCCAGACAGCTGTGTGAAACCCAGCACTGTCTGGGGTGACTGGTGGCATGTCCCTCTGACTGGAGCTACACAGGGCTTCTGGGTACAACCCCTAAAAGGAAACCCTTCCGAACAGAAACAGACATGGGCCTGTGCCCTCTGCAAGCCTCTCACTGTGCTTTCCTCTGTTGGCTCTAAGGTGGGGGTGCGATATGCACAGACCCCCAAAGTGATGTGGGGCTGAACCTGGAAGTCAAGAAGGAATCCTGCCTGAAGTTCCATCTGGGCAAGGCAGGAGCTGCTGAACAGATGGCACTGGGTGGGTGTTCCTGATGGTCCCCCTGCACCAGCACCACCTCTGGATTCTGACATCCATGTTAGAGTGTCTTAGCTTTGTCGGTGCTGTGACCAGATAGCTGAGGTGGGAGAGAGAATTCAAAGAGGAGGAAAGGGTCTGGAGAGATGACAGCATCAGTTAAGAGGCCATACTGTTCTTGCAGAGGACCTGGTTCAGTTACCAGGACCCACATGGAGGCTAACAACCCTCTGTAACTCTGGTTCCAGGGTATCTGATGCCCTCTTCTGGCCTCCAGGGGAACCAGGCATGCACATGGTGCACTTACATAAATGCAGAGGATTTATTTTGGCTTATGTTTCTAGAGGTTTTGGTCCTTCATGTGGGGAGGGTGTGGCTGAACATTCGGTTCACAGCATGGAGTCCAGAAGCAAAGAGGGTCTGGACTGGCTGCTCTGGTCCTTTTTTACCTCCAGGCCTCACACTATGGGACCGTGCTGCTAACAATCAGAAGCGTTCCTCCTAGGTTAGCCCCATGCCCAGACTCTGTGACAGTGCCCTTCAGGAGACTCTGAAGGCCACCTGCAATGCCCAGGGCTATACTTTGGAGGGTTGGAAGAGGACCACAGCAGGGCAACAACCCTGGGTGTGGGGAGGGACCCAGAAGAGAGGGGAGATCTGGACTCAGCACTGCACACACGGGAGGGGGATGGAAGGGAAGGAACCTCTCCCCGAGCACAGAAAAGATAACTGTGAGCTGGAAAGGTGTTTTCAAGCATTGTAAAGATAGAAGTATAATTGCTTCACATTCAGTTCAAACTCAAGCTGTTTTTAAGGGGAAGCGAGACCATTTAACCAGCCAATGAATGCGGTCTTGCAGCTTGTTAGCTTGCTTAGAGCAATAGCACTGCAGCCTGGTTCTTTGTAAAAGTTAGAGAGCACACGTTTCCCTCAGAGGGTCCCTGAGCTCTCAAACCTGCCTAGTCCCAGCTCCTTGCCTCATGGCACAGAAGGGCTGCCTGGTTCCTTCCCACTCCAAGTCAAGCCTGGGTTGGGGCACTTGCGTGTATCCGGTCACAGTGTCCTTCAGCACTGAGCTACAGACATCATCGTTGTGACATGGTATCCTCTGCCAGCCCAGCCTGCCACGGTGATGTTTACTTACCCCCAGAGAGGGCAGGTCTCGGGGAGGGCGTGTGATGCTCTACCCTTCTCCCTGAGAATGTCCTGGGCTGTCTCACCGCTTCTCATGGCCTGTTCTGGCCTCTGGTTGCTCTGTGCCTCCTTCACATGATGGTCTGATCTACAACCAAGGTCCCAGCTCTCAGCCAGCACTGGCCAGAAGAGTTCTAACATGGTAGACCTGTCCTGCTCATCCTTAGTCACCCACCTGGGGTCTGCTCATCGGGATCCAGTGAACCCAAAAGTATTGCAGTCTGCTCTGTCTGTGCTTGTGGGCAGTCTCCAAGGTGCTTGATCTCAGTCAGTGCCACAAGAAGTTCACCTCCCGCCATCTCCCCCAGCCCAGAAGGGTTCGCATTAGCACACCAAAAAGAAGCTTGAGAACTGGAGGAGCCAGAAAAGGTCAGGGAGACCTGGGACCATAGAAGGAGAAGCAAGGGTCAGCTGGTGCTGTGCCCAGTGGGAGACAGGACCTGGGGTTTACTGGGGCCCCGTACACTGGGCAGTCTCCAAGTGGGAGCTCTGATGTTAGAGGATGCAACAGGCCAGGAACCAGGTGTCTTCCTACACACCTCCTGTTGTGCTCTCCCCCAACCTAGGAAGACAGGAAGTGGGTCTACATGTTCCTGGGATGATCAGCCAGGAAAGGTAACCTGGGTGCCTTGAACCTTGGTCTAATTGACCCCAGGCCCAGATCTGTTACCGTGAGGCTCTGTTCACAGAGCGTCTTTGTTGTCTGCCAGCAACTCATCCAGCTGTTAGTCCAGCCACAATCACGCCGTCCAAATACACATGGTACTTATTTTTCCAGAACTCAGCCTTGTGTGGTGACTTTACAGAATGGCCCAAGACCTTCACATGAGCTCTGTTTCCATTCTTAGAAAAATACCTGGTAATTTGAGGCAAGGTAGTGCCTGTTGTCAGTGTCCCTTTGGCTTGTCACTGTGAGTGCTTAGTTGGAGTATGGCCCCATGGCTGCTGAGTACATCTGTTGCCCTGAGCCCACCGCAGAGTGCAACCAGAGCACTGTAGGAAATGGACCAGAGGAATACCACCTGACCAGCTGTGTGCTGGCCAGGCCGGGGAGGAATGACTGAGCTGCCGGTGCTGTTCTGTCCAGGCTAGTGTGCACCTCACCCCAGCCTTTCCACCCTGGGGAAAGACGAGCAGGGCAGGTTGCACATGACTCATCCTGGTGGCACATCCCTTATGGCCCAGCCTGGACTCTCAGGAGCTGAGTAACTGCTGTGGGCATAGGCCCCTCTCTATGCTTGGTGCCAGAGTGGGAAGGGAAAGGAGAGGCAGACTTGTCCCCTAAGGACAGTGGCCTTGTCCCAACTGGTAAACTCCCTCCCCGATGACTTACAGGTGTGCCAGGAAGGCTTGAAGGCCGAGCTCCGCACCATCAGCCACAGAACTGCAGGTGCAACCAGGACAGGCACCCCAGAATGTCAGGTGGGATAGAGATACCCTGGCCCGTCATATACAGGTGGACATAATCTAGAAAGACGTTAGGGTTGGAGACACTCCAGAATTTCAGACTGGAGAGACCTCAAATGTAAGGTCAGATGAAGAGGCTCCAGAAGATCAGATGAGGAAGAGACACCCAGAACTCCAGGCATTGTCCGTTCTTGGGGTGGTTCACGTGTTCCTGGCTCTCTCTATTCTGTTCATGTGGTAAACCCTAATTCATGATGTTCACACTCTGGGAAACTGAGGCACAGAGATGTAAATTTGGGATATAACCCCAGATGTTCAGCGAGCAGTCAGTGGAGCAATACTGGATCTGTAAGGTATGTTCTGCCCCGGAAAGGAAGCTAGCTTCATCCCCCCTGGGTGCAGGGTAGCCCAGCTTGTCCAGAGCAGAGCAGGAGTGTGCCAGATTAGACTGCAAATGACCTGCTCCTCACCCCTGGGGTCTGGTGCTTACCACGCTTGACACTTTAAACTCAGGCAAGTGGTGAGTCTAAGGACAGACGGCCCGGGAGCAGACAGAAGCACAGAGCACCAGAGGCCCAGTATTCTGTTGCTGCCCAGGCCTGGCCAGATGTCCTCTACTGTCCAGATACTGGAATAGAGGACCTGGGCAGGGGGGCATCCTGAGCCTGCAGACTTACCACCCTTTATAACGTTTGCTCAGTGGCGGAACAAACCCACCCTCTTCATGTCTCTGTAGAGTTTAATGGTTTGAAATGGAACCTCACATTATGTCAGCCTTATCTGTGGACCTGGGCAGGGTAGATGTAGGACCCCGGCTCCTTGTAACCACTGTTTCCCTTCAGGGGACAGAAAGTTCTAGAAAGGAAATGAGCTCATGGAGTGCAGGCTACTGCAGAGACTTCTTCCATGGGTCCCTGATTCTTCCACAGGTCTCCAGGAGGGTCTTCCACATACAGCGACATGCTCTTCCATGCAGAGCAGCAGGCTCTCACACACAGCAGATGCGTCTTCACCGGGTGTCATGACTTAAGGAAGACGAGAGAAAGTCACCCCATGGCTGGGCATGATGGGGAGGTTGGTGTCTCTCCTGTGCGTGTTCATTTATAAGGCAAATCTTGGTCAGGTACAATATCCCCACTGGCACCCCCAGGTCCCAGAAGTGCTTGAGCTGTGACCTACAGTGGGAGCCATACCCACACTCCACCAGTCTATTCATCACTAAAGTGGGATTCCTCTCTTGATTCTGACCAGTTCTGGGGCCTGGGGACCCAGGAACAGCCACAGTCAGACAGCATGCAGCCTCCGGCTTTGGGATGGGGACAACTAAACCCTCACGGCCTCTGGGCCAGTGCCCTGCCCAGGCCAGTCGCAGCAGGAAGTCTCATGAGGCTGTGACCCAGGACCCCCATCACCGACAATAGGCAAACAGTTTGGGCCTGACTGTACAGCACAGGACTTCCATGCCAGCCTCAGGAGTCCCGCAGAGCTCCCTCGTCATGAAGGCCCAGTGTCAGGGCTTTGATGGTCAGCTTTACCTGTCAACTGTCAGCCTAGAACCAGCTGGGAAGAGTTTCAAGAACAAAGTGTCCACATTAGGTTGAGCTGTGCACGTTTGTGAGGGGTTGACGTAGTTGAGCTAATGGATGTAGAAGGTCCCGTCCGCGGTGGGCAGCGTCGTTCCCTAGGCAGAGGCCCTGAACTGCACGAGAATGAGGGGATGGAGAGAACGGCTAGTGAGCACGTGTGCATTCCCCTCTCTGCTCTTGACTGTGGAGGTCATGGGACTGGCTGCTCAGAGTTCCTGCCTTCACCTCCCCTCAAAGATGCACTGTAACCTGGGGTTGTAAGCTGGGAGAAACTTTTTACCCTAAGTTGCTTTTTGTCAGGGGATTTTTATCACAGCAACAGAATGAACCCAGGACAGGGCCGACCTCAGCTGGCATGGGCTACTTGTTTCCCAAGCTGCACTCAGTTGGCACCTGAGCCCTAGCTGGCAGAGCCAAGGCCCCATCAGACAGATGAAGCTCTAACAGGTAACAGCATCATCATACTGTGGCCAGTGGCCAGCACACAGTGGAGCTCCGGACACAAAACTGCTCCCACTGGGCGGAGACCCCTCTGTCAGTAGAGCTCCCCCTGTGTCAGGGAGACCTGGTATCTGAGGAAATACTCAGCACCGCCTCAGATTAAGTGTCCGGTCAGACCCCTAAGGAAGGCTGAGTAAATGCCTGTCTGGGAGTTGTGGTTAGGGTGGGCTGAGGCTGTAACCCTTGTCAGTGCTCCAGGTAGCCCTGACTGAGCTCAGCTTAGAGGCCTTGTCTGGGCTGCTTGGGGCCAATGGGGCGGGGGTGGTTCAGGAAGAATGGGTGTCTGCAGAATAACCCCCTGTGGTGCAGGGAGGGAGGCAGGGCAGGACCCAAGTGCTGACCGTGAGCAGGAGATAGTCAGGTCCAGCTCAAGCAGCCCCTCTAAGCACGGTGCTCACAGGGAATTCACACATCAACTCGAACCTTACCAGGTGTCCATCAGGATCCCAATGAACCTGGAGGCGCTGGGCAGCTGGCTGTGCCCTGCTGCTGACAGAGTGGGAAGGTGAAGTTTATCGTGGCCAAAGCACCGTATATGGTTCCCAGGTGAATGGAGCAGCCTGCCTTGTGGCGCCAGGAAGGCGTCCAGCATGTTTCCTGAGATCTGACTGGTTATCCTCGGAACACTGTGATATGATAGAATCTGTAGTTCCTAAGGGAGCAGGCAGGGAGCATGTGTAGATGGGGATGTGTCCTGGCATGACACCCTGCCAGAGCTTGGGTGTGGAGATGATCCCTCCATTGACTTTATGTTAGGCTTTGCATCTCCGGTCCAAGACTGTGGACCGTAACACCAGGATCCCTCCAAACCACAAGTTCCATACCACAGCGTGCCAGTGTCACTGGGTCTCCAAACTGCAGACAGTTCTTTGAGGAGTCTGCTGTCACCTCAGCCCCTTCAGACCTCACTGTAGCATGCAGGGATACAGCTCTCACTCGCGGGACTGTGCAGGGAAAGGGCCAGACACACGGGGCGTGTCATCAGATGGTCACAGGTTAGTGTCTAGGGGCATAATTCAATATGTGCTGACCTTGGCCATGGACTGCCTCCTTTCTCTGACCTCACTTTGTCCTTTTCAGTGCAGCCTTTGGGGCTCTGGGGGTCCTTGCTACACCTGATGCTCAAGGGGATGCTGGGGGATGCTGGAGCCCAGGGGCTGAGAGTCCAGGGCTAGGTGCAGCCCAGCTACTTTGACTCTTAGCCTCACCCATTCCACACCCAGCAGAAGGATGCTGGGCTGCCTCCTGCTTATTTCCATGTAGTGTGGGTTCCTGGGAAATGTGTTTCCATTCAGTGTGGTTAGAACATTTGGTCTCAGACCCAGCCTGAGAAGGCGGAGCTTAGAGAGTGCTGAACAGGAGCCTGGGGCTTGTGGTTACTCAGTGTGTGCCTGGGGACTCCAAGGACCAGGAAGGGTTGATGCTGGACAGCTGGGGAGAGAAGAGAGGCTGGGGTGAGTGGAGGAGGGAGTGTGAAGTTGGTAACTAGCTCTGAGTGTGACTGGTCACATATGAGTGTGTCTGTCTGTGTGTGTCTGTGTCTGTATATGAGTTTATGTTCACTACAAGCATGCAGGTGACTACGGATCCTCAGGAACTGGAATATGAGCTACAGGTGGTTGTGAGCCACCCGGCATGGGCGCTGGGGACTGAACCTGGATCCTCTGAAAAAGCAGTGAGCATTCTTAACTGCTGAGTCATCTCTCCAGCCCCAAGACTGACATTGAAAAGCCATCATGTCTCCATCAGTTGAGCCCAGAAAGGATTACAGACCCGTCATGTGGCCACACAGTCACGTGCAGTGCGACATGCTCTCCCAGGACCGTGTCTAGTTGTCAGTCCTGGAGTGACTTCAGCGTGTGCAATCTGGGCAGCTATACAGGGTCCCGTTCCAAAGGTTTGGGGTCAAGCCCTGCAGTGGCCATTCTATAACACTAGGTCATGTGTGGACATGGACTTGAGTCTGTGTCAGCTGGGAACTAGGGACACCATGAACCACGTGGCACAACTGGCCTCATCCAGTGGTCTCTGGGGAGCACTTGGGATCGTATTCAGGAATCAGTGAAGCCTGTGACCTCTGCGTCCAGCATGCATGGAGGATGGAGGAAGCAGAGCCCCCTGAGGACCCACATCAGAATGGCAGCCACCTCCAGAAGTCCCCAACACCTGCCATGCCCAGGCACAGTCTCTAGGGGATGCTCTGCAGGGACCTGTGGCCTCCTCGTGGCACCTGAGAGCCCTCAGGACCCGGAAAGGGAGATGGGATCCACAGTGCCTCTCTGTTAGAAGGACCCGGAAAGGGAGATGGGATCCGCAGTGCCTCTCTGTTAGAAGGACCCAGAAAGGGAGTTGGGATCCACAGTGCCTCTCTGTTAGAAGGCATTCCTGAAGAATCGGGCTGGGAAGTGAAGATCAGACATCGACAACTGCTCACTGTGTCTGCAGTAGAGAAAGCCCACGAGAAGGATTAGTGAAAACTTCCAGGAATGTGGTGGCTCAGCTGACAAGTCCCAGCCCTTGGGGGCTGAGGCAGGACAGTCAGGAGTTCTAGACCATCCTGGGCTATGTCCAGCAAGACCCTGTCTCAATAAACAAATGAGGAAGGGAGGACTTCCAATGATCTAATAGGATATAAATAAAAGATGGGCCATTCTGGAACACGGGCCTGTGGTGGTACTGCTGGGGTGACGCGGCCCTGTAGATGCGCTTGTGAATACACGGACACCCTTAACTGAAATTGAGGCTCAATTACAGTTGCCCAAGTGAATCAACTTACCAAGTGACCAGGAAACACGTTTGGCACATTATTCTGCGATTCACAAAAAAGGTGTAAGAGCGCAGAGGGAAAAAAAAAAAAAAAGCTGTTTTGCCTTTTGTGAAACCAAATGAGAAAAATGTGGGTCCTCGCTTCATAAAAAGAGCACCGAGGATAGAGTAGCTTCCCTGAGGCAGTTTGTTCCACAGCTTTGCCAAGCACAGCAGGAGGGATGATCGGGCATAAGCAGGGCTCTTCCTCCGTCTCCTCGTCCTTTGAGCAATCAGGAGGGCTCAGGCTTACAGATCATCTGGGTCTAACCTTTTCCTCTGTCTGCTTCTTGACCCTTCGCATGCGCCCATCTCTGCTTCACAGACTGTTTATTTAAAACTTACGGAGCATGTGACCGTATCCGTCTACATGTTGTGAGGCAAGCTTGACTGTTAATAATCTCCTAAACTTCTAGTTTGGGTTGCGGTGGACTAGTTAGTGGAAGGGTTACTTAGGCTGGCAGGCTCTGGCAGGATTGTGTCCACTGTTTATCTGTATTTGGACCTAAACTGGCTCAAGCATTTTGGAAAATGGACCATTTTTTAAAAAATTTATCGCACTAAAGAAGATTTTATGTCTTTTTATTAATCTTTTAAGCTAGCACACAAAGTAATGGGCTTCACCAGAGTGTTTTTACGTCTGTGTGCCAGTACCCTTTGTTCTTAGTCATTGCCTCGCCCCACTGCCTGCCCCCATTTCCCCTGGCACCTTCTCGTGCCCGCTTCCTCCCCACAAAGTAGCTCCTTCAGCTTTCATGTCATTTGGATTCCAACCCCCATCCATGATCTTGCTATTTTCACACCCTGTGCAAACACAGAGGCTTAAATCCAGATTCCACATACGAGAAAAGGCATGGGATGTTTGTCTCAGACTGGCTTATTTCACTTGATGCGATGATTCCCAGTCATATCCATTTTCCTGCAGATGTCATGACTTATCTTTCTTTATGACTGAATCCAGTTCATTTGTGTCTATGTAGCACAGATGGGAGGCTAAGCTGGTTCTGGCTTCTTGCTGTCTGCAAGTATCTCTGTGGTATGTTGATACCAGTTCCTTCGGGTCTGTACCCAAGAGGAGTACAGCTGGGTCGTTGCCAGTGTTCCTTTTAGTGCGGGAGCCTCCACACTGACCTCTGTGCCCACTTCACTGCCTCACATTCCCACCAAGGGTGAGCGCGGCTCCTCCTTCCTCACATCCTCACCAGCTTCTTTGATTTCTTAAGAACAGAGGTGCAGAGCTGATGTGACGGAATCTCAAAGCCGTTTTAATTTGCATTTCCCTGGAAGCTAAGGGTGTTAAACACTATTCAATATTTACTGGCTATTTGTCTCTCTTCCTTGGAGAACTATCTGTTCAGTTCATTGACTGAGTGTGCTGCTTTTCAGTGTTTAATTTTTACAGCTCTTTATCCACTCTGGGTACTAACCTGTTGGATGTGTAGTTAGCGAAGCCTTTCTCCCCGCTCTGCCACTCTGCCGGCCTTTGTTCTGCTGTCCTTTGCTGTGCAGGCTTTTAATGCCATATAATTGTGTTTTTCAACTCCCGGTTTCATTTCCGGATCTGTCAGGCTCCTTTTCAGAAGTCCTTGCTTGTGTCTGTATCTTGAAGTGTTTTCCACTAGTGCCTTCCAAGTTTCAGGTCCATTAAGGTCTTTAATCCATTTTGAATTGAGTTTTGTATAAGGTGAGAGATACGGATCTAGTTTCATTGTTCTAAATGTTAATGAAGCAGAGTCTAAAAGGACACATTAGAATCAAGCAAACAAAAAGATGGTTCAGGAAAATAATCACATCGACAGTAGCCTCAAACAATATGTAGACGAGCTGGAGAGATGGCTCAGTAGCTAAAAGTGCTCACTGCTCTTATAGAGGACCTGAGTTTGGCGCTCAGCACCCACACTGGGCATCTCAGAACTGTGTGTAACTCCAGTTCCAGGGAATATGATGCCGTCTTCTGGCCTCTGCAAGGTGCACACTCACACATACACACCACCACACAGATATGCACAGAGAATGCGTACTTTAAAGATAATAAAATAAGCCTTTAAAGAGATATGTATTAATGAAACATCTTCTGGCCTCTGCAAGGTGCGCACTCACACATACACACCACCACACAGATATGCACAGAGAATGCATACTTTAAAGATAATAAAATAAGCCTTTAAAGAGATATGTATTAATGAAACTAACCAAGGATGTGGAAGAGCTCCGTGAAGAAAACTTTAAGACACTGAAAAGAAAAAAAAAAAAAGAAAATTAAGAAGATACCAGAAGATGGAAAGACCTCCTAAGCTCATGTGTAGGCATAATTAATATGAGAAAATGGCTATATTACTCCCCCAACTCCAAAGATTCAGTACAGTCCTCATCAAAGTCCCAAGAACATGGGGAATGTTTCACAGAAATAGAATGGAAACACAAGCCCTGAACCATTACGCAGTCCTAAGCAGAAAGATCTGTCCTGGAGGTATCACACTACCTGACCTCAAATTACACTACCATAGAGACAAGGATGGCATCCAAGCACACATTGACCAATGGGCCAGAAGAGAGGACCAGAAACACCTACCCAGCTATAGCACCTGTTCTTAAACAGTGGTACCAAAAATGAGGAAAGACAACCTCTTCAGCAAGTGGTGTTGGAAAACTGTATGCTCATGTGGAAAATGAAACAAAACATTGTTTTATCACAATAGCATATGCTGGTTAGTCAGGGGACTGAGTAAAGACTGAGTCTATTAGGTTTTTTTTTTTTTTT